>NC_090933.1:448914989-449218020 GCF_040938575.1 Ambystoma mexicanum | reverse complement strand
GTTGTGGTGTCTACCTATCTGAAAGTGAACCAGATTGGCGTGGATTACCCCTAAAGGAAGGGGTAGTTGACATATCATTGTTTTTGTTTCGATACCACAGACACAACCTACACCTGCAGGTGACTTCAGTAACACGGATGCTGGGGACATTAATACCTTACGGTTGGCATTCATAATACTCTTTAAAAAGTAAGTAAAAGTCAAGGTTATTTAGAACACACGAATTTACAAATATTCATAAGCAGGGAAAATACTTTCAGATGGCACTTAGAAGAGTCATTCAATTCAATAGGCTAAGCCAAAGTCAATAGGCAAAAGTCTTTGTATAGGATAAAGCACTTCTGGTAAGTAATGGAAAAGTCTTTGCACAAGTTCTTAGGAGTCTTTGAAGAAAAGAAGAATCAAATGAAGGGTCACAAGCTGATTAGACTTGTGAGTTGCAGAAGTTACAAACACTTCTACAGTAAGAGGTAAATATATATATTTATTGTTTGATTCCCAAAGTGTTAATTTATATATATATTCATATATATAAATTAACACTTTGTGAATCAAACAAAAAGGCTTATGATCTTTTTCTTTTGAACCGAATTCGAAAAATGGGCGCATTAATTCTAGAGTAACTATCCCAATCTTGTCTTTCCGAATGGAGTAGAGGAACCAAGGACTCCATTGTTACCTACGCTAATGCGACCTGAAAATCAGAGTGAGCTATATCAATACAGAGGGCGCAGAGTTCTAACAAGCAAGTACCTCGAAATAGGTTCCTCACAACCCCAGTAAAGTGTTTTGAAATGTGACAGCACCCAATTTGGGGAGTGCTGCAAAAAGTGACCGTGCAAAGGGAAGAAGTATTGGCACAACTATATTGGGCCGTGGCCCTCACTGTAGATGGGAAAGCGCACATACACATCCTCCCATTATGAGCAGGGTGGAAATGGAAATGGAATTGTGGGAGATAGACAATTAGGAGTTTAGAGCGTAGTTCATAGGCAGGGGCATTACCATTTCATCACAATACTGTGTCGTGAGGGTGGTCGACATGGCGAGACGGACCGTGCTTATCGTCAGTGATATGTTTGTGCGCCATCTGCATAGGTGTTGCGTGCAAAGAGGCGTTGCTGGTAATATCGGGTTGGAAGGAGTGGATGCTTTCTGGGTCTGTCAGGGTGACTGCAATTTCAGCGGGATGGTTCGCCTTTGCAGATATGTGGGTCTGTCACAATCGTGGACTGTGTCGTGGTGCACTATGGAAGTGCACATTTGGGTTACCTGTCGTGTGGACGATTAATCCGCCTACTGATGAGGTTGCTGACCGCAGTGATGCATATTTTCCCTACTTCCAAGGTGGTTTTCTCATGCATCACACCAAGAGAAATGTGGGTCCATGACGGTGCAATTTGTACCCAGCCAGCGGTCGGAAGGTGTGTTATAAACAAATGTATGCATCGGTTTATGCAGACTACTGGCATGTTCTCCACCCCCTATGAGATCATGAGGTTGCAAAATATGCAGTGGTTCCGTAGAAATGGCATTTATTTGACTGCCATTGGCAAGGCCGTTTTCATGCGCACTGTGCAAGAAGAATTGACCAGAATGTTGTAAAAATGTGTGGACAGGCAAACAGAAGCGCATACAAATAGAAAACACAGAAAAAATTTACTTTCACACATATACCTGGAAGACTGACTCCCCTGCCTACTTTCATATTTTTACCACCCCCCGCCCATCTTCAAAATCACAATATCACGAAAAGGTAGTAGATTACGCAGTACTTTCAGGATGGCATGTGCCACATCCTGGGTGGCCATATTTATGCATGCGGATGGAGAAATCGTGCAAACTTTCATTGAACTTCGCAGTGGACCTGCTTTGGAATGGCATGACATTTGTACACTGAATGTGTGACGGTACATTTCAAGTGTTGCACATCAGTGACAGTGTTCGATTGCGATTGGTGGATGCATGTGTACCTGTTTACCAGTAACTTAATGAGGTACAGCTGCAGAGAAGATAGTGCAAAGGGAAGGAGGACTATACCAGTTTTACAGGGGTGCGGCCCACACGCTACTTTGGGAGGTGCACGTGGCAAAATCTGCCCTTTACACCACCTTGCCCAATTGCCATGTGGGGATTAGCCAATTGCCATGTGGGGATTAGCCAATTAAGTAGAGTAGGTGTGGTTAACAGGAAGGAGAGGTAAAACGGTTGCACATTATACTCTGCGTACTGAGGGTGGCTGACATGGTGAAACATATTGTGTTGTCTGTAGGTGCTCTCTAGATGTGCACAACAGTGCTCTGCAAAGAAACTTTGATGGCAATTTTGGTTTGGAAGGAGTGGATGCATTGTGGAACGGTGTGTATGTGTGCCATTTCGTCAATATGCATGCACTTTGCAAAGACCTTGCCACGTTTCCAGTAGTAGATGTTACCGTAATTTCTCACGGCGGCATGCATATGGGTTACCTGCCTTGCTTACATTTGTCCCATAGACTGAGGAGTTTGCTGGGTGTCGTGAGGACGCTTTTTCCCACCGCCAAGTGCTTCTCTCATCTACAATACCATGAAGAGCATGGCCTACTGCTCCTGGATGTTGTGCTGAGCCAGACGAAGGAAGGTGTCACAGCAACAGAAGCATGTACACTTTTTTGTCCTCTTGTGCAATGTTCTTCTGAAACCGTGACCTTATTACTTGTGGACATGCAGAGTTTTCCCAAGAAAACAGCAATTTTTTGTCCTCCATTGCCAAAGCAGTTTCGTTTGCTCGTCTACAGGGTGCAGTGAGGAGTTTACTGAACTGATGTGCGTAGAAGAAAACTCAAAAGCTACTGAAAACAGAAAAAAGGTGTTTTTGTAGAAGAATCTAAACAACAAAAAAAACAGACTCTTTTAAGAGTCGCCCCTTACTACGAACTCCGCCTGCCCTGGATGCAAGTTATTCCCCCACAGCCGCACGCAGCACGAAAGTCACATGCAGGGATTTTGCGGGTGGCAGGAATGAAAATGGAACTGTGGGGATTGTCCAATGGGTTGCTTAGGATGTGCGGCAATAGGAAGAGGGACTCCTGCTGCACTGGGGACCAAGCCTCAACGTACTTGGGGACTCGCACATGCCACATTCGACACTCCTCACCATGTTGGACTATGGAAATGGGATTGTAGCAATTGCCCTATCATGTGCTGCTCAGAATGTGTGTCAGAGCAACGCGTGCCAATAGGAAGGACTCCTCCGGCTTTACTGGGGCGCAGCCCTGGTGGTACTTGGAGAAAGGCATGTGCCACATTCTGCGTTTGTGAGCATGCTGGCCAATAGGAATGGGACTATGCCCTTTGGCCAATAAGGTGTTCAGGGTGTACGTTACAGAAAAGAGCACCAATAGGGCAAAGAAGTCCTCCTGCTTCACCGGGGTGCCTCCCTCGCGGTGAAGCAGGAGGACTTGTTGGCAACTGGAAATGGGACTATGTCATTTGGCCAATCAGGTGCTCTGGGTGTGCGTCACAGGAAAGGGAGGCATTCACTTTTCCAGAACTTTGTGCACTGTGGCTGGGAAATGGCAAGGCGCACAATTTTCATCGTGGGTGATTACTTTGTGGAAGATCTGTGCGTGTATGCCCTCCAAGAAGACTTGTCTAGCAATTTAGGTTTGGAGGGAGTGGGCGTTTAGTGGAATGGTATGGAATCATGCTGTGTTGGCGGACTGCTTCTAGAATATGGACGCCAGGCCTCTTTGGCAACTGTACATGTTGTGATCGTGCATTTTGGAGGCTTCTTTTTGGATTCCATGCCTTGTTCTTGTTTGTTTAGTCAACTAAAGATTTTGATGAAAGCAGTGCAGCACATTTTTCCTACTGCCAAGGTGCTTTTCTCATGTATACTGCCGAGAATCACCTGGCAATATTCCAATGCTTCCTGTCCGCAGCCAGAGGTCGACGGGGTCTCATCAACAGAAGTATGTGTGACTTCTTGAGTGCTGCTGGGATGTTCTCCTGTGAGAATGAAAACATTGCTTCCCGATACATACACCTTTTCAAGGGAAATGGCATGTCTTTGTTGGCTAGTGGCAATGAAAGGTTTGTGCACAATCTACAGACTGCACTGAAGACCCTGCTGTAAGATTGTGAGCTGCAGTTCAAAACACACATTCACATATGAAAACCGCAAAGAAAGTGTTTCTAGGGAAGCACCTTTAAAACTATTTTTTTTTAAAACACAAAAAAACAAAGGTTCTTTTAAGAGCCACCACACCCAACGACGTGGGCTCCCCTGGTAGAAAGTTACTCCCCTACTCCCGTGCATGTGCAGCACGAAATGTCTGCAAATATCACGATAGTTGCAGGGTGGCACGTGGTACATACCCCCCTTTTTCCAAATGGTGCCCATAGAAATGGGCCTGCAGAGGTTACAGGACAGGGCAATGAAGTTTGTGGGTGTGGTGTGTATGGCCTGACAGAGCTACACTGTGTATTTTTTCACAGAAATGCAGAGGGTGCCGTTAGGGGTGTGTGTTTTACGAGACACAGCGTGCAGATTTCCGGGTATGCCGACATACATTCAGTGAAAGTGAATGCAAAACACTGTGCACTCGGTACTCATTTACCAATCTATGATGTACATGTGTACTGCTATGGACTAGGTACAATGAAGTGCCTGATTTTGGTTTGTGTGTGTGATACGCAAACATTCCGACATTATTGTTATTCATTGTGCAGGGAACATTGCACAGCATGTTACAGGAGTTCCAGTGCCGTTTGCGATGAGGGAGGCACTGCCCAGTTCATGCGTTTCTTTCCGATCCCTTGCATACATTTCTATCACAGTACGCAGCTACCGATGGGGCAGCATCATTTTCTAATTGGTCCGTCAATGGAAACAGTGTGGTACATTGCAAAGAAGTGTATTTGTGCCTTTCTTTGTCATGTGCCAATGGCATACTTCGCCCATGCCAATATGACGTTTCACAGCATGAGTACTTTTCCCTACCTACAACGTTCAACTTACTGTGCCAGCTATCTCGATTTCTGCACACCCCATCTAAAATGGCTTGGTGCCTTTCTTGCAAGTAGTGATATTTTCTTGCAGTAAGTGTTGCGCTGTGACTGTCTTCAAAACGCTCTGCAACACATAAAGAAGCATCTTTGTACAGTGCACTCCTTTCTAACTGACTGCACTACAGTGTTCTCTACAATGCCACACCTACCGCCCTGCATGCGTGCATTGGCAATTCCGTTGTTCATCTGTGAAAGGTGCTTTCTTTGCTTACCTTTTTTAATTCCTCGGTGCATATTTATTTATTATCGTGTTCTCATACACGCCACAGAAGGAAAGCCAGGAAACATCTGATACAGAAGGGGCAGCACCTGCTTAGATATTATAGGGGGCATGCAGGGAGACGGAATTATTGGGTGGCCATCATCTACATATTCGGTACTCATTGTAATGCTCCTGTAACGACCATTGCAATGCACTTCCAAGTACCTTGCCTTTGCACAGTAGCGCATTACACTACATGTACAATCCAATGCCCTTTGCCAGGGAAGGGTCTGTAGCACAGCATTTGCTTTGGAAATGTTGTATTACAGCTCTGCTGCCGTACAGGAGTGCCCCTCTTGTTGCCCGCAGCAGATGTGCCAAATGCTGTACATGAAAGTACTCAACGTCATTCTTTGAAAGGCGGTAGCCGGCCCACTGCTTCTTTGTCCTTCAATTTGAGTTGTCGTCACATGCAGTACAAACACTTTATGCTACGCCATTACTGTTAGCGGTACCATTCACGGATATACATAAATTGTGGAATACAAGAATGTTTACAACAACACCAACCACAGTTTCTTTACCTATGCCACAAAGCCATTTATTCTGGGCAACCCATGGACATACAGTGCTTTTTCAACCACCAGTAAGCTTGTTTGAGTTCTGAATATTTTGCTGTTTCCTTACTTGCCTTTATATACACCAGTGTGTGCGTGCGGAAGGTGCACCAGCTTTGCAATTTTGAAGCCTTATTACAAACTGTCCCACTTGCAGTTACATCTTTTCTTCAACTGTCTAACCGGCAGGTGACCTGTTTGTACTTTCCGTCTCACTGCTCAGTGCACACACAATGTTTCAGTTTCACAGGTCATTGAAAGGGAAACAGCAGATAAATCAAAGTAATGCCACATTTAACATGCTCACGTCACAGTGCAGATTGCTGTTCTTTGTTTAGCAGTGGCCGTTATACAGTTAGGAGTACTTTAGCCACACATTGCTAAGTTTGCAGAGCCTCCCACGAAGTGGACAGCAATACTTTAGATGTGGTAGCCTACGGTGTCCAGTTAAAGGATCGACAGTCAAAGGATCGAAAGACAAAGGATTGACTACAAAGGGCCGAAAACAAAAGGATTGCATTTTTTTTTAAATTATATATTTTTTGGGGGGTTTCGTTTAGGGAAAAAAAGTGTTTTTTACCACAAAAACAGAGGTTGGGGGGGACCCCCCCCCAAAAAAAATAGTACATTTTTTTAAAAAAAAAAAGTTTTCGATCCTTTTGTTTTCGGTCCTTTTGTGTCGATCCTTTGACCATTCGATCCTTTGTAGTCAATCCTTTGACCTATAACCGTAGCCTATTGCATGAATACGTAGGGCTGGCGACAGGGGCTGTGTTATTAGCATACACTGCATGACCTATGCATGGGTCTAGGTGTGGAAAGTAAACACGTGTGCTTCATCAACTACTTAAAAGTGCATTTCAAGATGCAGACATGCAGACACTAATGGAGTCCTACGGACACTTGCCATGTAATTGCACATACGCCAACCTGTTCAAATCTATGTATGTTACTAAAAAACTTTTCTCTTTACTGAACAAACTACCGTAAAGCAACGTTATGCTTAAAGTGCCCTACTAAAAACATATGAAATTCACTAACACAAAACCTTGTTAAAGGGAAGTTATGGTTAAGTTGCACTAGCAAAAACCTATGAACTTCAATGGAAAAACGTTGTTACAGGGAAGTTATGGAAACAGGTAAAACCGAAGAAAAAAATATGAAATTCAACAGTTATGTTAAGCTAAGCAACCCTACATCATGCCATCAGTGTGCACTCCAAGGACTAACACCCATGCCATCAAATATGCCATCACAAATTGCATTCATGACATCTCTGTAATGGTTTGGCAGGCTATACATTGATGGCCTGGATGGTTGACCATAACAGTGCCAACGGGTATTATTAGTCTCTAAACTTCCAGCCTTCAACCAGTTTTTCAAATGTCATGCTGAGAGGGATGTGCATGCCCAGATATGGTGGGTCAGAAGAAGGACACAGACTCTTGTTAGACATTTCTTAATGTATGTTTATTAAAGCAAAAAGGTAAACTCCTATCTTTTCCCTATTTCTATACGGTATTCCCTACCTGGCAAAACTAACTAAGGTGCTCGTAAATCGTCAGTAAATGTCTTTAAAGTATCTGTCCACTGTCTCAAACTAACCCTAACTGACCCTACAACTATTGACAACTCCTAAGGACAAGAGAATGGCTCACTTCTTCTGGTCTTTGCCTTTAGCAAGTTATGTTCAATAACTAATCTTCAAATAGTTTTTTGCGACCTCTTTAATTAGTTCAAACAGTCCTTTTATTACTTAAATGATCTTCTTATCCTTCTTGATATGAAACCGTCTTGATTTCATACTGATATCTCTCCTCTTATCAGAGTCTATTCTTGGTTGATTATTTTTTTCTTTGATTCTATTTCCAATATTTGTTCTTCCCTGTTCCCAGGGTAGGGTTATCCAACCTTTCTGTGATTCTATGTTACCTTCTTTACTGTGACTTTAACAAGTCTGATTAGTCCCAGGGGTGCCTCCAACTCTTTGTCTCCCTTCATTATCCTCACAATATCTTAACTTGGATGAGTAGGAATGGTTTCATAATGATTCCCTTTTTTTCTCTTCTCTTATTATCACTATTGTATCTTCATTATCTCAACTGTGATGAGTATGAGTACATCTTCTTTTCCTCCTCTTATTTTCCAGGCTGTTTCCTGGTTATCTTGACTTGTTTGAATCAGAATATTTTTTATCATGATTCTCATTACGAATTCCCATTATATTGATTGTACCAACTATGAAAGTTCCCAAATTAGTTTTCTTTCACATCTCTCCTTCTTCTCAAAGTTATATTTTCATTATATTGAATGGGATGAGAATGAATGTCTGAATAATAATGTATCATCTTCTCCCAGGATCTCCGCTTTCCCCATTACCTGCTCGTCTCAGGGATAACGTGACTGGGTTTCCATTTCATTTGGGATTCTCATTCACTCATCTGCAGCCTTTTTCTCTTGCGTCCTCTCCTGGTGTACTTCGCAGTCTCATCCTCGTAGCGGTATCAGCATGTTTTACAGGACCTCTGGTCCACCAGTGTCTCAATGTGGCCACACTACCGCTTACTGCTTCGTGTCTGCTTCCTGCACTCTGGCTTGGCAGCCTATTCAAAACTCCCGGGTTCTACCGAGTTCCCATCTCCGCCTCTTGCAGAGGTGATTTAGCCGTGGCCTTCCCTGGCTTAGCGTCTCCTCTCCTGTTCTCTTGTGTGGCTTTTTGAAGCCCTTCATCTTCTTTATTCATCATTTTCATCTCATTAGGTCCTTCTCTTAAAGGAATATATTCAATTTCACTTTTACAACAACACATATTGGTTTCTTCTTTCTATGAATCCTTGTGGGGCATACTTGAAGAGGTGGGTTTAGTAGCATTTTTGGGGAGTTCCTCCCAAGAACGAGAGTCCTTGGACCCACATGGAGAGTCTCTCCCAGTGAGGTCCCAATTGCCTCTACCGCTAGGGAGGGTATTGCGGAGCAGGCTCACCTCCCAAGCCTCACACGGGGTAGAGGGCTTGGGGAGAAGGTCTGAACTGAAATGCCTAGATGCCCAACCTACAGTTCACTAATGAGGCTTAAAAGAAGTGGTTGCTCGTATTCTCGTGAAGAAGAGCTAGGACCTAGCAGCTAGGCTTAGCCCCCTCTTTGCATGATTTGTATATGGACTTCCTCCTTCTGTAACGGCATGTCAGATTGAAAAACGATGGGCTTGAGGGCTGTCAAGAGCAATGGCAGCAGTTTTGATTAATTGAACACCTCCCAGCCTTGACCTGCAGTTTTTCCTGATCTAAAGGAGTGCGACCAGTAGCCATGTTCTTTTATTAGTCGATTATTGCTTCCGCTAGATAGAGGTGATGAGGGTTGAATTGGTAATGACTTTAATGGTTATTAATTTCCTGAGTGTGTGCTTTTTGATCATGTGGGGTCCTTAACGCGTAACTCAATGACAGTGGTGTGCTGTTTCTTTCTAATGAAATGGTATTTATTTATGAAGAAATTAACCATCATCATTGTACTTATATGCATAATCAGAGAATCAATGGCAAGGTTCCTCGAATTGTCAGAGGGGAAATTCAGTTAACTATGGTAGTAGAAAGATTCATCTTTTTTGTTGTATCCAAAGTGGGAGCCATAGTCAATGAATGTTCTGAGGTGCTGGAGCATCAGGGGAGGCAGAGTCTTGGCAAAGTATCCAATTTGCTGATGATGAAAAAAGCAAGGTAAATGAGAGGAGGGATTCGTGCTGATATGGGTTGGGAAGTAAGGGCGATGGCTATCATATGGCAAGGACAACAGACACTGTTTGGAGTGGGGCCTTGGGATCCAATGGTCAGTCTTTATGGTTCAGCGATCAGTCCTCAGTAGTCTTGAGGCTCCTTTGGATTCTCAGTGTAGACCTCCTGCACAGGAAGGTCGACCTCCATCAACTTTCAAGGACAATGTTTTAAACTTATCAGGTTTGCGCTGCACGTGAGAGAGGTGTTGTATTCATTGTGATGTGACATGCATTGGTTTGCTATAGGATCCACTACCGGGCATTCGGGACCCATGCTATGGCTGAGTCTGATGTAGGATAATGGCCTTATTTAAGTGAACCTGATGCTTGCATTTGGAACATCAGGCAAAAGGGAGACACATGAACAGAATAGTTTCAGAAATATCTGTGCTGATGTTTACTGACTTCTGAACAAGCAATTGTGTTGCAGTATCACAGTTCGTTTGTGCTGTTTCAAGCCCAGTTTGAGTACACAGCTGTAGGTTTAATTACACATGTCATCACCTGGAAAATAATGAGATTCTGTATCCGTAAAGATCCTCACAGATTCTTATTTGCTTGTTTGTCTTTAAAAATTAGAATTTAGCATCAATTGTTTAGGACTTTTCTAGCATTGTTGCCAGCTAATTACCTGATTGATTATATTTTGAAAAATGCAAGCCTATATATGTTATCTGAGAAGAATATGAAGATTAATGCAACACATTCTTCTCAAGAGATAACAATATGAGCAGCATTTCATTGACAGAGGTAAACAAATGAACTAATATTGATCTCAATAGAAGTACATTTGTGGGTACAAATACAAGACGCGGAGCGAGACCCTGGACTGGTTTGAGTCCTGAAGTCTCTAATTCTCCATTCTTCATGAAAGAGTTAATTGCTCAAATGCATAATGTTGCCCATCATCGAGTCAAAAACTGAAAACAACTTTATGATGCATATGCATTTTTAAACACACGGGAAGAGATATAGTCAGAGAAATGTGTTGGGCATTTTTGTTCCATGCTGGGAGGTATAGAGATAATGTTGGTACTTATATTTAGAAGTGCATTGACTCTTGGCATTAAGTTGAACTGTTTCAAATGAAGCAGAAGTGTGATTATGCAGAGTAGGCGAAATGGTACCTAAAAATAATTGCCTCTTCTTCGCCTCTGCCCGCAGGTCTGTCAATGTGATAAGTGTTAGAACCAGCAGGAGCGATACATGCAATTGAAATGTCTAAGTAGCAAGTAAATCATGTTTCTGCGATGCACACACAACCTAGATGGTCCTGTGTGATAAGGTCAGCCATGTAATTAGCATTTCCAATTGCAGAACGACAATTTAACAATGAGGAGCACATTATCATGCAGTTGCTGGAATGCGAGCCGAATAATGGGGTACAGATAAAATACCTTCTCTGAACGTACCTGTAATGGACCAATAATAAGACTGATGAAAAGCATCTTGAGTTTTAATTTTCATTTTGAAACTGTACACTGAGCCTCATTACGAGTTTGGGAGTGCAGGAAAAACGTGGAGGTAATTCTGTTACCTCCTTTTTTCCCGCACTGCCAATACCGCTGACATAATTCCTGGGTGATAATACTGCTGATTTTTGGAGGTAAAGTGGAGCAGCTATACCTAGCACGCACCTCCCAAATTCAGCGGCATTATCGCCCGGCAATTCGGCAGATGGTGATACCTCAAAAAATCCCAAATGGGAATTTCTACCATCTACTACCACCTGTAATCCCACGGTAAACCCAAAGGACCAAGTGGCGATAATGGTAATACCAGTGGGCAGTATTCCAGCGGATTTACTTCCGGAATACCGTGAAACTCAAAATGAGGGCCACTATTTTTACCAATATAATACGTGTCTGTCAACTACACACTTCTTAAAAGTGAACCTTCCAATTGTCTCTTTGCCAGTTGGACATGAGGAGAACAGGTACATTCTCTATAAGCAAATCATTAATATATACATTTTATTGTGTCAGAATGTATAATGCATAATTTAAGGGAGTCTTGCAAGGAAGGGGAATCAAGGAAGGTTTGTTTGGCAGTTTTACATTTTTTTGAATTGTACAACAAAGAAAACGGAACAGACCGCAATATTACATTTATTGAACTGAGTAGTGGTGTCTCTCAATCCAGATTAACTATGAGTCATATTCTTTCACGGCAATCAGTATATTTCAGCACAGAGAGTTTTACATTTTAAACGGATTAATATAGGGTAATTTGCATTTTTTTTAAAAAAAATTGTAACTAAATGTATAATGATGATGATGTAATTAAGGTTTTTGAAACCACAAATATATATGGATATGTCTATACATTTTGGAGTAGAACAGACCATTTCAGTTAGCAAGCCACACATTCCAGAGCACCATCAATTAGCCATCCAGCCACCATCCAGTAGCCATCCAGTCACTATCCAGTAGCCATCCAGCCACCATCCAGTAGCCATCCAGTCACTATCCAGTAGCCATCCAGCCACCATCCAGTAGCCATCCCTGAATGTTCACCTCCAGTTCAAGCCACTGACCAACGATTATTATCATCATCATCATCATTATTATTATTAGGGAATTTATTGAGTGCGAACCTAGCCTCAGTGTGCAACAGAGCACTTTACAATCATAGGGGGAAGAAAGCAGAGAAACAGGGAGTGGGTAGCTAACCAAAGTGGAGGGGGAGGGAAGGCATTTTTCCAATCATATACAGGGAACCTATTTGGTATAGTCTACTGTAACTCTGTCACCAGAAGGCTGAACTGTAACACACAAGGGTGACCTAGGCTAATGCAACAGTTTTTACGCTTGGATTGCATCCCAACAACAGACTAGACTATCTTTATCCCTCAACGAAGGACTACGCTATTCCTGGTAGAGTGCCGACCCTAGGCATAGTCAAACGAGGATTGTCCCTCCACTAAGCTCAAACTGCCAACATTATAAACAGAACCCCTTCTAGGGACTTCTCATCAACATTAATTTCATATGTGAGATCATCAGCGATGTTATCAATTACATGTGTGGAATCATATTTCATGTCCTGGGTGTGAGTCTTAGTAGTGCGTGCTGGTGGTGCGAGTTATGGTTGCTTAGCTTACCATAACTGGCAAATTTCTGTGGGTTTTCAGTTTTGCTTGTAACCATTACGTCCCTTTAACAAAGTTTTTTCACTGTATTGCATAGGTTTTTATTAGTGCAACTTAACCATTACATCCCTTTAACGAAGTTTTTTGCTAAATTTTATAGAATTTTTATTAGTGCAACTTAAACATGACATTCTTGTAACAACGTTTTTTCAGTGAATTTCATGGATTTTTACCAGTGGACCTTAATTTCTTACAAAATTGGTATAGTCTACTGGTATAGTTACTAATATCATATTTACCTAAATTTAGAAACATTGTTGTCCAATTTAGAAAGTTTCACCTCAAAACTCTGTCATTCCCCACCTTCTAGCATTATTTTTAACACTTATATATTCTTTTTGCAACTTTTTCCACTCTTGTCGATGTTCGCGAATAACTGATGTCACTGCAGACTTTCCAGACAGTGTCACGTGACCAGGCGCACACATGCAGCATGATGATGTGTTCGTCAATGCATCCTCACTTCGCAAACGGGTCCGTGCTTCGCGAACAGTTTGGAACTGCATTTTTAGCTGCTCTAGAAACTTTGAAGCTCAAAATGTAGCCTTGCACAGCTCGTACATCTATTCTTACTCATTATCCCTAAACAATCTAGCACACTGCACATACTTGGAAGAATATTACCAAAACTACTATTTATCTTAAAAATGGCATCAGCTATTGCCCTCGCTCCTCCCCAAGAGCCACCACCAGAAGGACCTACACAATGAAAGTAGCACAAAACTTCAAAAGACAATGAAGAAGACCAGAAAGATGAGGTAGAGGAAGTGCCTACCTCTAGCACCCAGAGAGAAACATGGGTATGGCAGTTCTTTACTACTGTTGGGAATATACCAAAGGCTAAAGCTACTAAAGTGAAATGGACTGAGTGCAACATTGTACTCAGTTGCAGGCTACATGGACAGTACTCCTATGGAACGACCTCCATACGCTACCACACTAAATCCAACCACCACAATTCCCTCAGAAAGGCTGTTTCCTTTTTAGGAATTAATAGGCTGTCTTTCTCTACCTCATATTCCTCGACCAATACTGTAACCACAGAGCCTACTTCTTTGGGACACGAAATCCCACCAGCTTCCTTGCAAGCAGTAAAAGAGGATGTTGATCCATATCTTTCGAAGATAACAGTACTCTGTATATATTGCAACACACCACTCTGCAGGGGGGAGCATTTTCAAAGGGTTTTTGAAGCTGTAATCAAGGAGCATGAGAAACAATGCCCCCTACCTTAGATGTAACACACAAAATATCTTCCCCTCTCTGCCTGCCCCTCCATATCTGTGATTGGTGACCCCTTCCCTCATTTCCCTCCCTACCTTACTTTCTGGCCTCTCCTGTAAAAAAAAAAAAAGATTCCGTTAGGAATCAACTTTCACAGTTAAAAAATGAAACTAAAAAAAATAAGCTTATAGACTTTATCTATTTTACATTTTTCAGTGAAGTATTTCAATTCTATAAGATTCTCCAACGTTCCCATTAGCATGCTCTACTATGCTAATGGGGGGAATGATGGACAATTGTATACTAGACAAAAAGAAAAAAGCACAGAAACACTTTTCTGTCTGATGTTCTCTCTAATATACACACTATAATCCATTGCACTTTATGACTATCCACAGTCTCCGCATTCCCTTGTCTAGCCTGTGCCTTATTATTAAACCCCGGATTGCACATGCACACCATCCCACAAGACACCCCTTATACCCTTTTTATTGTTATTTTTGTAACACTCCTTCATTGCCTACTTTAAACCATTCACACATTTATCCACTAATCACTTAAAAAAGCTCTACATATCGCCTATCAACATATTAAATTTCCACCCACCAACTGCCACTTAACAATGCTCTATACTTATACAAGAAGTTAAACATAGTGCTCCTATAAATGCACATATGCATTGTGCAGTCAGAGAACTCCATAAATAAAAGGGGAAGTACGGATGGACATGTGCTCTTGGAAGCCTAGGAGGAAAGTGCCAAGGGATGACAAGGTGGGACATTTGAAACACCCTAGATTGGCTGAAAATGGTGCATGCCCGTATAAGTAAATCAGAGTAGCCATTCGTCTTTGCCAAGGGCTAGGTCCATTGTCCATGCACCAAACTTATATCACTGTTTGTTGTGCTTAAATATGCACACTTTGGAAAAATAAAACACAAAACAAATTTGCAAAAGTTCCTTACTAATGCTGCTCTGCAGGTTTGTTGTAATTCAGTACATCACTTCAGGCTATACTCGCAAGCAAAATATTTTTTCCCATTCAAAGCTAGGCCTTCGGCCATGCTGCATGCCCCAATGATCAGAGTACACAATTATTAAGTAATTGTACGGTGGTAGAATGGGTATATCACTGCACTTCATCCGGTACTTTAAACAGATTCCCCTACTGGTACTGATGGGATTCTTTTGTTGAGGTGCCCTTCCTTCTTCAAGTCTTAGGTTTCAAATAGGAGAGTATGCCCTGTTCGCCTTAGCCCTGGGTTATTCAATGAGTAACTATTGTCGTAATAAAGCATATTTAAAAACCCTTGTTGCTGCTATATTTATTGTTATAAGTCAGCCAACACATGTTTAGACTTCCTAGGGTGTTTTTCAATGCGTGTGGATTGTAGGCCAATCATTGCTGCGAGGTTGTGAAATGAGTCCGGGAAGCAATCCCAATATCTTGTCTAGTTATGGTCACAAATAAAGGTGGTTAATGATTTCAAGGGCTGGCCTGGTGACTATGTGGGCACCTGGTTCAGCATCCTCAGTAATTATCTGATGATTAGTATTGTCTCAGAGTGTATGCAGCGGTAATCACTGCCATCTTTTGATACAATCCTGTGCAGCACTTCGAGCTGTAGCCAGGGGCAGAATTTTTGCCAAATGAAAAACGTTTTTCCAATTCAAACCTATACCGATTTACAAAAACCTGACCACCAGTCCCTGCTCGCCATGCCCCCTTAAACCTCATCGCCAGTCCCTCGTGGTCATAGCCAGTAGCCAGATTGCCTGAGTCGTGGTCTTTGGTCACGACTCGGACAATCTGGCCACTGCCCATGGCCACAGGCTATATACATCAGTCACCAAAATTATATCACTCTTATTCCTCAAAATATAAAAATGGACACATTTGCAAAACCATGCTTTCAGGTCCATGCCAGTGCTACTTGCACAACTTTGCTGCAAAGACCTCCTTGTTTCATTTTTTTAAAGTATCAAAATGTACGTACATAAAAAATAGTCATATAACTTAGCTCCCACTTAACAACATCCATTCAGACCTTGCAAGTATATTCAAGGTTGGGTCTATAATCTTTGTAAAATCTTTTGTACACTTTCGTCAAATGACAACAAAGTTTAAACCCCACCTCTAATCTTGCCCAACTTTCACCACAAAATCTCAATAAACTTTGCAAAAGCATTGAATCTGTGTCTTAAATCTGTTTGCAAAGGTGTGTGCAGATTCGTGAAACGGCACCAAATTCATAAGTCTTTCAAATATTTTGGGACCCCCCTCTAATTCTGTTGTGCAAAACAGCACCAGACTTTGTAGAATCATTCAAGGTGAGATCAAGAATGATATCAGAAAATGTCATGCAGTTTCATTGAATGACGCCAAAGCTATAAGCCATCCAAAAACAGCTTTTCACCAACCTTGTAATGCAAAAATATGTATGGATTCCCTCGAACATCTGAGATGTTCGCAAACATTACAGGGCTGTCACTGAACTGTTCGCGACTTCGCAGGTGAACAATCAACAGTTTTTTGTGATTTTTATGGCCATAGCCCATCCCATCCTCATCACCCCTTAACACCCCAGAGATTGTTTCATTAGTGCAAAGTGTTTTAATTTGTTTTTACAGCGATGTGCGCGGACAACAGCAGCTGTCTGTGAATCCAACATGGCGTCCTTTTCCAAATATCTGAAGCAGCTCACACCACTCTGTGATTCACCCAGAGGGTTTCACTAATTTTTTAACCTACTTTTTGGACATTTTTAAAATGATTACTGGACAAATTTACATAAAATTTACAAAAACACGCTTTAGGGACCAAGTCGCAAATTTGGTGAAAATCCATCCATCGGTTTGGGCTGTAGGCATGAGGAATTTTTATTTTCCATTGCATCTTTGAGGAAAACTACACATTTTGGGAACCCCCTGACTTTGCCCAACCTGGATGAAACCTCACCAAACTTCACAGAATAAATCGGAGGTGGCCATATACTTTCTTTGTCTTTTTATAAGCTGCCCAAAAATTGCTCTTCTATGGGTTGAGTAACCTAACCATAACGGCAGGGCTGCTACCACTAGCGCAAGGCATAATTAAGGTTAAGACGAAGTCTCTATGGTATTTCAGAAAAAACCTTTTCTGAATAACTTTCAAACCGTTGCAGGAAAAAAATCTGAAAATCTTCATCAGTAATATTTTTGAGACAGCCAAAATGTCATAATTGTTCATTAACAGCTTCATGGTTTACATTTTTTTACTTTGATTGCATTATGAACAGTTTTTAACATGGGGGTTTCCCACAGGAAAACAAAAATATTCAGCCCAAATATCTCAAAATTGGCTGCTTCGAGTTTCTCAATTTTTAACATGTGACTACATTTCATCAGGAAAATGCTGCACTGAAAAAAAAGTTATTGAGGTTTTAAATGTACCTATATATCATGTATGCCCAGAATGAACTTGCATTTTTTTAAAGGTAAAAACGAAGTCTCTATCGCGTTCAGAAAAAATCCTTTCAGACTAGCCTTCGAACACTTGCATTTAAAATCCCAAAATATTTGGCAGTAATGTTTTGAGGCAGCTTCCAGTGCGTGCAACATTTCAGAATGGTACATTAACGACTTCCTAGTTTTTTTTTTTTTTACTTTGATCCCATCTTGAATAACTTTTAACATGGAATTTTCCTATAGGAAAAGAAAAATCATAAGCAGAATAAAGTAAAATCTATATTAAAAGCCTATGTACCTGTGTGAGATATATATTTCATATATCTAAGCAAATAACACATTCTTACTATGTACGTTGCTACAAGTGCTCCTACCACATACACCCCATCGTCATATACTCCTATGAAAAACATAACCATGATGCACACTCCAACGACACACACTCCTACAAGACATACTCCTGCTATCAGTGCACCTACGACATGCTACTACAACACATGCTCCTATGACAGCTTCTTACTAAACACTCCTATTTATATTTCTCCTATTTATATTTTACAATAAAGTGATGCTTTACTTTTGTTTTTTTATATGCCATATTCTTGTTTGTTAATACATTGTTATGTCTTTTCTTGCCTAAATTATGTATTATTATGATCATTTTGGCTACATATTGCTTGAATTATGTAAGGTTGTTGCTTGAGTGAATGTTTGTAATGTGCACGCAGTGTGGGTTGTTGCGTATGCTGCATATGGTTATAGCTGTTTCCTGTGTATGTTGAGTGTGAATTCTATATTTCCTTGATTGGGAGTAGGTTGGGATGCTTATGCAGTGTGGGTGGGTGTGTATATTGTGTGTGAATTCTGCATTTTCTTGAATTAGTGTTTGTTGAGATGTGTATGGAGTGTGGGTGGGTGCATATGCTGTATGCTGTAATGATAATGTTGGCTACTTATTGCTTGAATTATGTAATTTATCTGCCCAAGTGTATGTTTGTACGCAGTGTGGATTGTTGCGTATGCTATCTTTTGTTATAGCTTCTGTGCATATGTGCGGTGTGGTTGCTGAGCATATGATTTCATGTATTTTGAAGTTGTTTTATATTTTTGTCACTGAAAAACGTGGTTGTCAATGCTCATACATCATATATAGATACATTTTCAACCCTTAATATCTCAAAATTGGCAAAGTCAATTTTCAAAATGTATGTTTAGTGCAACAATTCAAGCTACAATCTAGGCGCCTGAAAGAAAATGGTGAAAATCAAAGCAGCCAATTTTGAGATATTTGTGGCAAATTTCACAGTGTTTTCCCCATGTTAAAAGCTATTGAAAACACTACTAAAGTAAACGTTTTTTAAACTTTGAAGTCGTTAATGAACAAATCTGTAATGTACAAATATTATATATATGTAATATATATGACTCAAACCTAGAAAGTGCCCTCTGTGATAGTACTGTGAAGTTACTAGCCTGTGTCACACACTTAGAGAATGGTTAGCATTGCACTGACTCCAACCTAGAAAGTGCCCTCTGTGATAGTACTGTGAATTTACTAGACTGAGTCGCACACTTACAACATTGCTAGGATTGCATTGACTCACAGTTAGAAATTGTTAACATTGCATTGTGTGGCTTCCCCCGCTATCTAAGTGTTCCAAGACTAGGCACCAATGTTGCTTCTAGGGCTGTTCCTGCACTGGGTCCCTCCTGGGCTATTGCACCTTGAATTCCTGCATTTACTGTTGCCCCTCTGGCCCCTTTCTCCCAGCCCTTGACCCCAAATCTAGATGCTTGTATCACATACAGGGTCATCGCTTGAACTGTCACCCATACACCCCATGCAATAACAAACTCACATGCCAGAAGAGCTCTCTGGCACTCCAAACATCATGAGCAACTCTCAACACATCCAAATACATGACCAAACATCATCCCTCGTACACCCAATGATAACAACCCCTCACTCCTCGTCCGCACAACCCGCACAATTTCGAACTCTCACGCAAGAGGAGCAGCACCGGGGTTACCATGTCCCACTTTGGAGGACCACAATGCTGGTACTCTCCCCACCCCCAATATTGTGTAAGAACTGTGTTTTGGGGGGGGGTTGGTTCCTGGCCACCGGAAATGACAGAACTTTGTTATCACTACATGTACCAGAATCCTTTGAGACTGAAATCAGAAACTAATTAGCAGCACCTGATAAGGTTACAGCCTCCCTGAAGAATGATTGAGGCAGGAAAGTACTAGGAGGAGAAAATCAACAGAAGAATTGGAACTGCAACACATGGGATTCAACCCTGTTATTACTGCATCATGCGATTCAACCCTGTTACTACTGCATGTTGTTGGGATTTAACCCAGTTACTATTTGCCTTAAGAATCTTTGACTGGGAACTAGGGTGCACGCCTGATCTACTTTTTTCATTTTTACTCCCTGACTTAGCTGAAACCCTGCTACTCCACCCACCTGCAACACTGTCCTGTGGTAGACCCTTACCCATAGAATCTTTCGACTCCTGGCTTGAAGAATCACAAATTCTGCTCACGCCCTGCAACCTCACGCAAAGGACTGTCCCCCAAATGGCTCACTCTCCTCCTGAGGATACTGAAAAAACAAAATAACTCTCTTGAATGCAAATGGCGAGCATCTTAATCCAAATCAAGCAGATCCTTGTTCGCACTCCACCACTGTATTTACAAATCTGATATCCGTAAGGCCAAAAAAGCCTATTACAATAAAAGAATTTTGAACTCTGGCAGCAGCAGCAAAGAACTCCAGAAGATCATCTCCGAATTTGGGAAACCTGCTTGCACCTCCGCACAATCACTCTTCGACTCCCTAGTGCTACATCTCTACAACATCACACTTGACCGGACGGCAACTCTTCAGTCCACATTGTCCTTACTGACACACTACCCTACATGGACCCCTCCTGATCCCATTGACCCGACATCCTTTCGACCAACCTTCAACTCCTTGAAACCCATCTCCAGAGATGAGTTCCTTGACCTACTAAAAGCCAGCAGACCCTCATGATCACCCCTCAACCCCTGCCCCACCTCTGTTGTGAAATAAATCCTCTCCTATACCTGCGCAGGAGAAAATGCAAGAACTATACTAAGCGACTCCCTCACCTCGGCCTCTTCCCTGAAGCCTTTAAAACAGCGCATGTCAAGCCACTTCTAAAATAGACATCCCTTGACCCACTTGAACCCAAGAATTATAGACCGATCTCCATGACCAGATTTCTAGTGAAACTCATTTACTGGACTGCTTACTCCCAGCTCAACCACTTTATAGAATCGAACAACCTCATTGACCGCGCACAATCAGGCTTCAGACCTCGACATGTAATAGAAAGCACTATGATCTCGTTCTGGATGATGTCAAGGTCAGAGCAGATTCTGACGGATGCGCAGCACTGATCCTCATTGATCCCTCTGCCGCCTTTGACACTGTTAACCATTCAATCCTCTTAGACTGCCTCCACTCGCTGGGGATCTGTGGCTCGGCACTCAAATGGATTGCATCCTTCCTCAGCAACAGGAAACAAACCGTCTTCCTTCCCCCTTTTGTCTCAACTGCTAGCCCCGTCAACACTGAAGTACCCCAAGGGGCATGCCTCTCTGCTCTCCTCTTCAAATTATATCTGACCATTCTACCAGGAATCATACACGCGTGCATCACCCCTTGTTACAGCTACACCGACAATACCCAAATTATCCTATGAATCCCCAAGACTAGCGCCAAACCACTTCCTGACCTTGAGGCTTGTCTCTGTGATATTGACCAATGGATGACTTGCAACCACCTCCTTTTGAACTCTGATAAAACCAAAATCATGGTGTGCAGCAATACCATCCTTCTCCCACAATGGCTCCCATGGCCACCCTCCCTCGGTCCTCCTCTCCCTCTCTCCAATATAGTCAAAAACCTAGGCTGCACTGTGGACTCAGGCCTAACCCTCTCCCATCAGATCAATAATGTTTCAAAATGCTGTCACTATCTCCTCAAAATTGTTAGACTCATTTTTCCTTACCTCTCCTACAGAACAACAGGCTGTTATGTCTATTGTTATGTCGAGACTCGACTATGCATACTCCCTATACCTAGGACCACCGGCATACCAACTCAACAAACTACAAAGAGCACAAAACGCTGTGGCCAAACTCCTCCTCACCCTGGGACACAGAGAGCAGATCTCTGCCGCTCTTCAAACCCTCCACTGGCTCCCAGTCAGACAAAGGGCCACCTTCAAGACCCTATGCATTACCCACCGACCAGTGCACAACACCGGTCCAGCATACCTACAAGAAAAGATAAAACCCTACCTCCCATCACAAACCCTCAGATCAAGCACTGCCTCTTTCTAGCGATTCCAACCTCTAACTCTGCCAGGATCAGAGGATCTACTTTTTCAACCTTAGGCCCTACTGTGTGGAACTCTCTCCCCGCTCATATTCGACACACCCCGAAGTACATGGCCTTTCACAAAGTTCTAAAAACCTGGCTCTTTCCATAATGCCTTATATGAGAATCTAACTCTGCCGAAACCTTGCTACCTGATCACATATGATAGGAAATTCCAGAGCAATACTGCCACTGAAGGCGGTTAATAAATTACAAATAAGCTTTCTCTGAACGCGGCAATCACAAATGTGGACCTTAATTCTGGAACAGCAAGCTCGCTAGCTCAAATCTCCTCCCATACACTCACCTCTCATATCGCTACACTCACTCTCTTCTCTACACCAACACAAAATCAGAACGCAGCTACACCCCTCGATCAATTTAGGCCTAGCTGCTCACATACGAACATTACCTCATGAACACCCCAACACTCTTATAAAAGGCATCTATACACATGGAATTCGGCCTAGCTGCACACATAAGCATCCTGAACAGGCCTAATGCAGTCAGAACCCAGTCCTGGTGATCATCGCCCAGACTGCACACATTCTACTGATAAAAATAAAACCACACCTAATGCTGGGATGCAGCTACCATCGGGCAATCGCTTCAGCTACACACATAACCGGTGCACCCATGCACCCTATGCCACCTTACTCTCTCAACTGACCCGGACCACGGTCCCCGAGGGCGTTCAA
The DNA here is from genome assembly GCF_040938575.1 of Ambystoma mexicanum. NCBI lineage: Eukaryota > Metazoa > Chordata > Amphibia > Caudata > Ambystomatidae > Ambystoma > Ambystoma mexicanum. The sequence goes on along the minus strand of NC_090933.1, from coordinate 449,195,442 downwards.
CCTACCAGCACTTTGAGGTCATACCAATGATATATAGAGCGCTATGTAAATTCCAAATAATATAACATAACATAATTTATATATGTATATATACTATAGGGTGGCGGTCGCCACCCTATGGTTAAGGTGAGTCAGACTCCTACAGAAACTTCAAAATATTCTATTGCTAGTAACTTTTGATTTGTGTGATGGATTTGGCTGAACGTTAGAAGTCAATTGGGCATGAACTTTTGATTTGTGTGATGGATTTTGCCGAAGTTTAGAAGTCAATGGGTATGCGGAGGCCCCCCAGATTGCAAAGTTTGGGAACTTTGTGTTAAAAAATAGAAAAGTTATAAAAAAATAAATCAAAGTTGCTGCCTACTTCCCATTCATTTTCCCATAGACAAACAAGGTAAATTCTTGCTCGAACACACAGACCAAACCGCTGGATGCATTTGGACCGGACCAAAAACAGTTTGGGCATGAAGCATTATCTGGAGGGATTATTATTGTTTGTGGTTATTCCTTGCAGTAGTTTTTAAAATATTTGATGGAGAAAGATACCTATATCTAGGGTAAATTGCTAAAACAGGGTTTTTTAGAAATGGAACAGCGTGGGTTGTGAAGAGAATGGGAGATGAGAGATGAGGAGGCCTTCTGAGGAGTTGGGCGAGCTGGCACAGATGAGTGAGGCACTTTGTGAGGGCCTGGGGGGCAAGAAAGCATTTAATTTCTGCAGTTTTTCCAATATTTGCGCTATAGAACTACATATAGCCATGGCTATCTGTAGTACATACATAAAATTACTACAAATAGCTGAGGTTATCTGTAGTTCTGTACCCGCGGCTATAGAAAGCTTCAGTTAGCTTCAAAGCAAGGTAGCAGCTGGCACCTTCAGGCCATGTTGCCTAATAAATGAGCACAAGTTACGAGACCACTTAAAGCAACATGGCCTGGATGGGCAGGCCCCTTCCTTGCTTGATGTTAAGCAGGGTTGGTCCCAGTTAGTGCATAGATGGGAGACAGTCCACAGTCCCGGATGATGTGTGTTTTCAGAGATTTAAATATCTCATAAAACTTGTTTTGTGCATGTTTATTGGTTAAAACAAACCTTATACACCGTTTTTTTTTGGTTGGCTAAATTATTCAACCTTTCAAATCATTTTTACGTACAATTTAAATTTCATATATTTACATGTTAACTCATAGAAAATTGTTCAAGTTACAAAGATTTTTTTTTAAAAAAAAACGTTATTCAATTTTACAAATACAAATACAAAAGATTGATATACCATTCATAAAACTAATTTCATTTACATAAATAGAATACAACAAAACAGAGAGAATACAAACAGATTTACACATTTCATTCCAGAACAGTTAGTTTCACAGAGCTTATTACTCTGTTAATTCTACTGTGCCTCAGATTGTATGGCAATGTTAACAAACTGTACCAATGCAATCTGTAAAGCCGTTTTTGTTGAGCAAAGTAAAAATTTCCATATTTCGTCTTCTGAACGATAGCATAAAAATTGACAATGTTTGCAAAAATACAGATTCCTAATAGTTGTCAAGGCTGGGTTATGAATTACAAGATGAAAAAGGGTTTCATTTTGCTCATTACAATGACGACATGCTATTTGATGTTCTGGTATCATTTTTCTTCTTATCAAACCCTGCTTAGTTAAACACAAGTTTAAACGAATGCGAAGCATTTGCGATCTCACTAATTTTAAAGGACATTTAATTAGATAAGATTGCATTGTACAAAACTTTTTATGAGAGAACATCATTGCCTCGCAATCTACATAGTTTTGACATTGTGTGCGGGTAAATATCCAATCAAAAACGATATTAGTGTATTTTTGCCTTTGTTGGATTCATCAAAAGGAGAGCTATTGAAATACCAGCATTACACAAAGCATCAAGAAGACAATTAGTCCACACCTTTGGAAATCTTGATGATGAGGTAAGTACATAATTAGCAAGTATTTACAAAATATTGGGGGAATTTGCTCCTATAAGACACTTTCTATATAGACTAATCTGTTTCCATATCACTTGAGTGTAAAGAGAAATGGCACCTAACTCATATCGCAAAAGAGGCAATGGTGTACACTTTGGAAGACCCAGTACAGATTTCTAAAACTTTGCCTCCAAACAGTCCCAGTACATTCTGGCTTTTGGAGTCACTGTTTCTTGTCCATACGGAATTATCGGAACGACTTTTTGTTGGTAGAAGGTCATAATATTGGTTGATGTAAATTTGCCATATTTATGTAAGAGTATCTTGGCCTGTGAAATGAATGTTTGAAGTTTTGCATTCAAGGTTGTTGTCTGGATAACATCACTGTTTATATCAGTGAATGACAGTCCTAGATATGTGTATTCTGAGACAACCGATAATGCTTTATACTGCATGGTCCAATGGTAATTCAATATCTTAGTTGTCCGAGTCTTATGACAAATAACAATTTGCGTTTTTTCATGATATATAGTCAAATTGTTTTCTATTACATATTCATGCAATTTATTTAAGAGATTTTGAAGACCTGAGGGTGTTAATGATAATAAAACCAGGTAATCGGCAAAAAGTAGCCACATTATGTTTTGAGTTGCCAATTTTGGAGCGTCTGAGATAATATTTTCGAACTTATGACCAATATCCAGCCAAAAGAGGTTAAACAAGGTGGAGGCTAGTATACACTCTTATTTCAATCCACGCTCAGTTGGTATTCTGGCAGATAGTAGCCCATTAAGCGCCAGCCTTACTTGTATAATAGTGTTGGAATGTAATAGTTTAATTAAAGTAAGAAGGGATGAGGGACACCCATAGCGTTGCAATTTTGCAAAAAGTAATTGCCGATCAACCGAGTCGAATGCAATGCAAAAGTCTACAAATGCCAGATATAGCTTTTGGTTCTGATCTAAATATTTGGCTTTGAGTAGATTAAGTGTGAGCATATTTGGGGCCGTGCCCAGTCCACTTACAAACCCAGATTGAAAAGGGTCACGTTTTTGCTCACATCCCATCCACTCTTTAAGTTCTTGGAGTATAATATGACAATACACTTTGCCAGGAGCGTCTAGCAAGGCAATTGGTCTATAGCTTTCGGGCTGGCAAGAGTCTCCTTTTTTAAATATAGGAACAATGATAGAATGTTTCCATGTAGGAGGAATACATTGTGTATAGTTAATTTGTTGAAATATTTGAAACAAGATTTCAGTCTAAATTTCAGGGTTCTGCTTAAAGATCTTATTTGTTAAGCCATCAGGCCCCAGAGCTTTAAATTGGCTTATTGTATTAATATAATACAATATGTCCGCCCTCACTATATTGAGGTGAAAAGGAGTCTTTTCTTCAAATGTTTGCTGATATAAATCAGTCAAAGGATCTGCATATATCTTAGCAAAATGTTTAATCCATATTGCTTCAGGGACACTGTGTACTTGTGTCATCATTTGGGAAGTAACTATTGCCTGATTCAATACCAGCCACATTTGTGCAGTGTTTTTATTTTGCATCAGATTCAACATATGTTCACCATCTCTTTGACTTAACCTGGCACGGTAAGAACGCATCCAATTTCTATATGTCGTATTAGCTCTAATTATAGCTGTTACTCTTTGTTGACCACTCAGATTTAAAGCTTTTCGTTTTGGAGCATGATGTTCTTACTTTTTCTTTTTAATTTGACTGTCAAATACATGTGCTTTACAATTAATTTGCATATTAGTCTTTTTATGTACTGTATATTTCTGCATTAAATCATAATATGATATGTCAGATCATGCGCCACTATGTCACGAGTGAACAAACACAGAGTATATACACTATTAATACATCAGTGTGGAAAAATACAATATAAAAACAATATCATAAATAATAAAAGAATAGCTAAATAGGATATGATAAAAAATCATCATTACAATATTGGTCACAACATACTCAGAATGAGAGATTAAAATCATTGACCATTAATACGTGCACAGGCGCAGTTCCATACATAGTATGCTGCAGCTGTGATCACAACTGATTCCGCTCCCAATAATGTACTACAGAATTGACCGCCTTCTCTACTCAACTCATGGGAAATAAAACTAGCATATCCTTTACATAAAAAGAAGTCATGGCTGGGCATTGTGTGAGAATGTACCGTGCAGACTCTACAGTTTGATTGCAAAGACGATAGATTCTTTACTCCCTGGGGAATTTTTTCCATTTACCTTATGCTCAAAAATAGGTAAGATGTTCATACGAAGATAGGTGATGAATCTCCTAATTGATGCTGAATGAAATTTGCTTAAATATGTACAGGGAACATTTCTGCCATTTCTGCCAAAGCCCTGTTTGCTGTATTCGACATACAGTGTTAGGGAGGAAGGTGATCAACATCTTTACAGTGAGTAAGCACTTGGGCCTTCTTCTTTAGAACTTGGACCCAGTTGGGAAGAGTTAATAATATATCTAATGAGAGGTTTAGGTCTGCAAGTAAGGAGTCGGTAGCCTCACGCAATTGCAAGAGAAACAAATTCTTAAAAGAGCCTGTATTAACTGCAGCCTAGTAAGAGAGAAGTGTATAAGGCTTTTCAATTGCTTGCAAAATAGTAATATACATAATACTCTGCTGCGTGAGCCAACGAGATGTTAATTGTTGCAGGCACAATTCACACCACATAGCCTCGACATGCACTGACTGTGGACCCCAATATAGATCACAGTATTTTACCTTCCAGTCAGGTCACCCAGCTCATCAAATTGCCCGGAATTGCAGCCAGCCATAAAGGATTCCCGGGACAATGCTTTTCCAGTACAACGCTATCTCCTCTCAATATTATTTCCTACTTTAAGGCGGATACATTTTTTAAAGAGGAACCATTTCTTCAAAATCTTAAAATGAGTATGATAGTTATAAAATTCCAGCGAGGGGGAGCTACAGATAGGGAATCCCAGATATGTGCATTGATCAACCACTTTAGGCTGAGTCTCATTAATGGACCAGGCAAATGCATTCCTGCTGGACTGCGCACCAACAACCATAATTTTGGTCTTGCTGGCATTGACAAGCAGGTTATTGCTATGCACCTAGAGGGCCAGAGCGTTGATCTATCTCTGCAGCCCAATAGGTGTGCGATCCAGCTGTACAGTATTATCAGTGTACCTGAGCCAAGATACCCCCTGTGCTCCTATTTTAGGGGGGACGTTTTGGACCAATTGGATAGAAGGGCCCATATCTCTCACATACAGAATATATTACACAGGTTCCAAGACACACCTCTGTTTCACTCCTATGTTGTCCCTATCTCAGATGACATATGCCCCATCTGATTAAGTTGCACCATTACTGTATTATCTGAGTATAATAATATGATCAAGTATAATAATGAGCAGTCAATGCCCCAACGATGGAGTTTTTTTCCATAGTAAAGGTCTTGAGAGGGTCTCAAAAACCTGACTAAAATCTATAAAGGCTGGCTTTCGGTGCCCTCGTGGATGACGCAATGACACATTCTAAAGCTCTGATGTTGTTCATGGTATTACATCCTTTGTGGAAGCCTGTTTGATTTGGAGGCAACAGACCCTCTTCCTCTCTCCATTTGTAAAGATCTTTTAGGAGAATTTTCACAAAGATCTTTTGGCAGGCATCTATCATTGCCAAGAGGGTGGGTTTGATCACCTCTGTTATGAACAGGGATCAGAATGGACCATCTCCAACTAAGTGGTATAATCCTGTCTACCAATATTTTGTTACAAATATTTTGTTAAAAAGATTTCCCAGGACAAACGCCCAGAATTCCGGGTTATCCTTAAATACTGTGTTGAACAATGTATCAGGGCCATCAGCGCAATAGTTATTCAAAGGGTTAATTAAACATATGATGTCCTCTTGTTGAAAACCCTCAGCAAATTCTTGCCTATGTGTATAATGGATATTTTCCTCCTGGTCCATATTGGGGCAATAGAAAAGGTTACTAATAGTTTCGTCCCAGACGCTCTCACATATGGGGTTCAATTCTAAGCCTGCGTTGGTGGTTATAAAGCATCTAGACATGGCCCAGAACCTTTTCTGGTTGTTGCTTTTAACTATTTTCCACAAGTACAACCAATTCAAAGATTGCATTGAGGATCAATGGCTTCTTAGCCAATTGTTATATTTGGTGGTAGCAAGGGTCTGTAATTTACTCATGCGCAGTGTCTGAAGATGGATAGACGAGCGTATAGATCTAATTTGTTTCTGTAAATTTCTCTTTGCCCTGTATATGGAAAGGTCAAAGCAATTGGCGTGATGTACCTGCAATGCATGGGATTGACATTGGAGATGCATACTCCATTCAGCCGCACCATTAGATTCTGTATACTCCAATTGTTATCAAGCCAGACAATTAAATGTATGGCGTGCTGATTTATATAAGAACTGATCGTATTGATGTTTCTAGGGCCCCACACTACGTGGTTCCCTTGACATTTTACACTGGCTTTAATCTGGAGTTTATTGATCCTGTGTGGCCGATACAATGTAAATGGCCATCTCACTGTAGCATGATCGCTAATGGAGGTGAAAGAAGAGGAATCAAAATTAGTCCAAGACCTCATGAGCGTATCCATGAATACAAAGTCCAAGTTAGAAAAGCAGTTACCATTTATACACGTATACGATGGCAACCCTGTGACCCCTAATTCACAGTTCAGACAGGTCAGATCAAATCTAGACATAAATAAATACCATGCTTGGTCTTTACCATGCACATTATCAAAATCCACTTCAATCAAAACCCCATTAGCCTCATCCATGTACTGCAGATTGGGATTGATTAAATTAGGAGCATTAAAGTCTCCCGCAATTATGATGCACCCATCCCGGTATCTTTCACGCCAAATTCCCAATATTTCCTCCATCTGGGATAGTATTTGCTTTACTTTAGCCGAACCCAGGGTGAGTAGATGTTAATAATCAGCAGGCAAAAATCAGTGAAGGCTAAAGTAATCATGGCCGCCAAGACATAAGGTGACGTGTTCTCCTCGAAAAAAGTGGAGACTTTCAAGAAAGACTTGGCACCAATGATAAGACAGCCAGACGGGCGGCTGAGATCCCCGGATACAGCATGGCTATAAATCATATTAAAACCACTGATATATAAATCATTAGCACCCCACGTTTCTTGCAATATAATTATATCACTATCACCAATGAGTGACGTTCCAATATGATTTTTCATGAAATTATTATTGGCCCCGGGTGTTCCAGCAGAGCATCGTCAGTACTTTCACATAGTCAGAATTTCAAGGGAGGATAGATGTTCCTTGTTCCCAGGGGCAACTATGTGGGTAATTCTGGTTTGTCTGCAATGGCCACCCCTCACGAGATCTCATACGTGTGGGCGAATTGCTAATCTGCAGTATAGGGGACAATGGCACCATATTGCCTCCATTTGGGCCGAGTCCCCAACCCTTCAGGCAAGCCTTACTATTAACTGATGGAATGCAGCAGATCGCTAGTTTGAAGCCCATAGTATCGAGTGCCTTTGGCCCCATACAAAGCAATGTCACAATTGCAGAAGAGGTTAAACTGATGAGGGCCCAATTAGATACACTATCCCACTTTGGTAGCTCAATCCTAAGTATATTGTCATGCTCAATCGAGTTGAGCCAAGGTATTGTCCTCCAAAGTTGCAGAATTCTGTTTCTATTTAAGAAGGGGCTTCTGTACTCAGGCTCAATTTCTTCGAGTTTAACTAATGACCACAAATTGGACCATGAATGGATATTAATAGGAGGTTGTGGGATCATCAAGATACCATTCATTTGCATTAAGATATGCTGAGCATGATGTGGGTGATTGGAAGTAGGGAGGTTTTGCTGCAAAACATGTTGAAGCTCCTCGTGTCCAACAGGAAGTGCTAATTGCTTGTATGTGGATGCAAGAGGCTCAGAAGCTCCACTGGAGCACACCCACTTGTCCAATGGACCTCTACGTTCTACTTGTCTACTGGTCCCATCTCCCGGATTTTTGAGAAATACGGAAACATGACCCTTACCCAGTTTTGCACATTGCACAGTGGGAATCTGCTTCTGCTGGGGACCATGGGGCTTAAGAAATTCAATCCGCTTAAGGGGTGGTGAAGCTATGTTTGTTGAGGTCCACATACAACTTTTCTTTGCCTATTTAGGAAGAGATCTGAGCAACGATATCTCATTACAAAGGGCCTCAATAGTTTCCACCTCCAAGGCTGCGGTGACATAGACAGGATCACTCTATCCATCCTCATGCCCAGATGTATCTGCATGGTCAACATAATTGCCACCATATTCCCAGTCCAAGTTATCTGACAATAAACTGGAATTGGTAAAAGATGCACAGTCAATATCCTGGGCCAGTTGAGGAGGTGCGGTGTCGGAGAAATGGGAAGCTACATGATCTCAGCTGTTTACCAAGATGGTGTCAGATATTTCAGCCAATACACGTTTAAGTGCCTGCTGTTCAGCTGCAAACAATGACAACAAAATAGACAATGCATGTGCATCCAATATGGAAATTAGAGTTGAGAAAAGTGTAGATGAGGATTCCACTTGTGGAACGGTGGCAAGATCTTCTACTTCAGAAGAATCAAATCCGGTGTGTGCCCCCGTATCAGAAACCAGAGCTTCAAGGTTGGAAGTGACCGATAAGTTGGTCGCTGTTAGGTTATCACCTTGTGATAATGAATGGCCCAAGGAATTTCTCTGCAGATTTTGGCAAAGGTTAAGCAGCAAACCATTGTTATAGATTGTAAAAGAATGACTCGCAGTACAAGTGTCCAGCACATTAGTAGGCACCACAAATGTCTCAACCTTTTGTGACAAGGAAGTAGCAGTGATGACAGACAGAACCATCGGCCAGAGACTAAAGATTTTGGGATGCACATTAATCCCAGTTTTTTTGGGAACATGTGTTTAGCCCCTTTCTTGGTATGGGAACAAAAGAGAAAGCTTGAGGTAGGCAAGGTGTCCAAACCCCATAAGTCCCGACCGGCTAGGCCTTCGACCGACGAGTCGTGAGGCAACTCTCCTTGGGGGAAGAAGGCCAAGCGTTCAAGGTCTTGCAGTGGTTCCCACTACTCTTCGTCCTCGTCGAAGCACTCGAGGAGAAGGCACCGCCGGTTGCCTTCCTTGTTATCTTCATCAGGCGGCACCCCCGAGAGGGTGACATGCCCATCCAAGAAGTCGACACCGGCAGAGTGGGAAGATTTCCATGTGGAAATGCTTAAGATCTTTGATAAACAGGACAGGGCTCCATCTGCGCCTTCTCTGGAAGCCAGCAAGGAGCAGTCTCGGCCAGAAAGTCGCACATCCTTGAGCCGGAGTAAACGGCATGATCCCTGTTGTGACCCCGGGGGCACTGTGGTGGAGTGTGTGCCCTCCCCGGGTCTGGGCCCCAGCGCGCAGTTATGCCGCGCAAGAACGAACACTGGAGACGTCCGCCTGTTCCGGCGCTCCGGCGCGAACTGCCCCGGGCGCCGCCTTTATTAACTGGCGCGCATGCGCCGGCCCGCTGGGCCGCGCATGCGCGCTTCGTGCACCACGTACACAACATCCCTCCTTTTCCCCCTCAAACAACAAATACATTAAACATGGGGAGCCAACATGGCTCAAAACAATTTATACTTAACACACTTGGTTACTCAGGCTGCCGAGTCCATAATGAAATCTTGGAACCTTTGTGGGGGGCGGTGCCCCTCCCTGCGGGGGTATCTGGGCGGGCTCCTCTCGAAGTTCTCTGGCCTCCCAGGATCTTCGGGCGGTTCAACGCTTTCCGGCGGCGCCTCTGCCGCCAGCCCTTGGCCGGGGTCGGGTTCTTCTTCCGCGGCCATGGGTCCTATGCGCTTGAAGAAGGACACATTTCTGGTCACCGTCCCGCGCGCGTTCGCAGCCGTGACCATGGAGCCTTTGACGTGAGTTACTCCCATTGGTTGGGTTTCATAAGTCATTGAGAGTTTCCCTTCCAGTTTCCTGTTCCGGACGAGGACGGTGTCTCCTACTGCTATCTCTTTCTCCGGCAGCTTCCTCCTTGTTGTCTCACTCTTGTTTCTCGCGGCTCTGTCTGCTGCCACCTGTGCGCCATCGATCATTCCTGGGCGTCGTTCTCCCGCTTCCGGTATCAGCCCTCTGGGTATTCGCCTGAACAGCGCCTTGGCGGGCGCGATTCCGGTGGACCGATGTGGGGTGGACCGGTACTCACGGAGAAAGTCGATTAAGTTGTGGCGCAGGTCTTCCCCACCGTTGACAGAGATACGAAAAATTTTGTTAAGCGTCCGCATGAAACGCTCAACCTCTCCATTGGCCCTCGGCCACAGCGGGGTCACCTTTCGGTGCTTGATGCCTCGTTCCGCGCAGTATCTGGCAAAGCGCTGCCCTTGGAACGGCGCTCCATTGTCTGAGCAGATCTCAATTCGGAAACCATGGGTGGCGAAGATCTTGTCCATGGCCAGGATGGTGTGATCGCTGGCGGTGGATTCCACGAGTTCTACCTCCGGGTACCTTGACCACTGGTCCGTGACTACCAAGAAGTATAGGCCTCTACCGGTCGAGCCGAAGTCAGCGTGTACTGTACCCCACGGCACGTCGCTCCGTTCCATGGCTTGAATGAGCGGACCCTTTTCCGCCGGACCCGTGGCCTGGCAGGGGATGCAGGTCCTCACGAATTCGGCTACTCTGTGTTCTAGATCGGGGAACCAGACCTTCAGCCTAAGGCGCGCCGTCACCTTCGCCATGCCTTGATGCCCTGTGTGGGCCAACTGGAGTACTCTCATGACCAGGGACCTGGGGATCACGATCTGGTCTCCACGCAGCAGCAGGCCGTCCGTGGTCACCGAGAGTTTGTGTCGAGCTTTCCACAGCAGTTGTAGGTCTCTCTGCACCTCTGGGTTTCTTCTGGCGTTGTTTAGGAGGACGTCCCGCCACTCCCCTGTGGCCACCGCTCTTTTCACTCGTAGGAATGCCTCGTCAGAGTTTGAGTCATCCGCAATGTCCTCTCTTGACACGGCCACTGGCAGGGCTGATTCAACGACGAGATGCACAGCGTCTCCAGCGTCTGACACCTCTACAGGATTCTGGGCGTTCCTCGTGCCTGGGTGGCGGGACAGGTAGTCCGCGGGGTTATGAGTGCCCGGGCGGTACACCAACTTGACGCCGTATTCGATGAGGGACAGCATCCATCTCTCGATACGGGGAGGCGGCTTGGAAGATGTGCCAGACAGGATGGGAATCAGGGGTTTATGATCGGTGACCACGACAACAGGTTTGCCGAGGATGTAGATTCTGAAGTGTTTGCACCCCCACAGGATGGCAAGGGCCTCTCTTTCAATTTGCGAATACCGCCTTTCCGTGTCGGTGAGGGCCTTGCTGGCGTACGCTATGGGTCTCATGGCCCCTAGTTCGTCAGCCTGCATGAGGACTGCCCCAAGTCCTGCAGGGCTGGCGTCGACCACAATCTCTGATTCCCGGCTGGGGTGGAAGTAGGCCATTGTCTCCTGCTCTGACAGGGCTTCTTTGATGGCATTGAAGGATCTTTGTTCAGTCACTGTCCATTGCCAAGCCACGTCATTTCTTGTAAGTGCTCTCAGTGGTTCTGACAGGGAGGCCAGGTCTTTGATGAATCGGCCGCAGTAGTTGACCATCCCCAAGAAGCTCCGAACCTCCGCTGGTGATGTCGGTGGAGGCGCATCTCTTATGTCTTTTACTTTTCCAGGGTCTGGGGATATGCCACCCGCATGGAAAGTGAACCCGAAGAATTCCAGCTGGTCCTTGAGGAATTCGCACTTTTCTTGGTGCAGGGTTAGGCCTACCGCCTGGAGCCTCTCAAATGTGCGCTCAAGCCTTTTAAGGTGTTCACTTTCCGATCTGGCGAAGACCAAGATGTCGTCGGACATGTTAATGACCCCCTTCAGACCGGACAAGGCCCCTCTGATGGCGGTCTGGAAGACCTCAGCCGCTGACGAGATCCCAAAGTTAAGTCTCTTGTACTGGTAGAACCCCTCGTGCGTCGTGAACGTCGTAATGTACCTCGACTCGGGGTGCAGTTCCAACTGATGGTAACCGGATCTGAGGTCCAGTTTGGAGAAGACTTTGGCGCCTTGAAGTTCACCGACGATGTCATCTAGGGTGGGTGTGAGGTGGCGCTCCCTTTTGATGGCGGCATTTGGGAGCCTCATGTCCACGCAGATGCGTACAGCCCCCGGCTGTTTCGGCTTTGGGGCTACTACGATGGGCGAAACCCAAGGGGTGGGGCCTTCCACCCTTTCGATGATGTCTCGGTCGACCAACTGATGCAGCTCCTCCTCCACTTGGGCCCTCAGGTGAAAAGGGATTCGGCGATGTTTGAGGGCTGTTGGCCTTACAGACTTGTCGATGTGCAGGCGGATGGGGTCTGCGTTCAGTTTGCCGATGCCCTTGAAGAGACTTCCGAACTTGTGTAGCATGCTTTTCAGATCGGCGTGGTATACCCCAAATGTGAAATGGACAATGTCGAGCGCTTCTGACGCTGCACAGCTCAACAAGGAATGTGGGCTGACGTCGGTGACGAAGAATCTTGCTTTGATGGAGTTTTGTCCATGAGAGACTGGGGCGACAAATGCACCCTGGATGGGTAAGGGTGTTTCACCACCGAACGCATATATTCTTGCTGTGGATGTTGACAGTTCCGGTGGGCCTGGTAGGGCTACATAATGTTTGGTGGCTAGCACGCAGACTGAAGCTCCAGTGTCGATAAGAATGGGGGTGGGAACGTCATTGATGTTGACGGTGCATGTGGGTTGGCGCCTCGTGCCGGGACCTTTCGCGATGCTGGAGATGAAGAAAACTTCTTCCTCCTCCTCTTCTTCTTCCGCGAGATCCAGGTCCTGCAGGCCCTGATCGATCGATGAGATGCCTCTCACTCTGCGAGCACCTCCTCGTCCAACTCTCTCTGGTCCTCTTACTGCTGCAACGGGGGAAGCCGCACGGCACATCCTGGCAAAGTGCCCCGGTGTGCCACACCGGGCGCATGTTCTCGACTTCGCCGGGCAGTCACCACTGTGGGGAAGGTCATACCCACAGTACGAGCACGATGGGGTGTTGCTTGGTGTGGACGTGGCATCAGGCCTTTTCGGCGCCCATCTCGACCTACCCGCAGCCGACCGTCCTACTGCAAATGCGTCTTCGTTATGTCCTGGTCGCGAGGCAGCGTCCATTTTCGCGCCTCTGGCATCCGCCAGCTCGTGTGCTCTGCCCAGGTCCAGAATTTGTTGGAGGGTCAGGCCCGGCTCCCTCAATACTTGCCTCCGAAGTTTTCCGGAGCTGCACCCCTGCAGCAGTTGGTTGCGGACCATTTCCTCCTCGTTGGCCCATCTGCAGGAGGTCGCCAGGTGTCTCAGGCGGGCGCAGAATTTGTCTAGGGGCTCGTCGTCCAATTGTCTCTCAGCGCCCATGACAAACCTGTCAAAATCTACGTTAGCCATGGGGAGAAAATGGTCTTTGAGTGCCTGCTTGACTGCGTCATATGTGACCACGGGGATGACGAGGGAGTCGTAGATCTTGTGGACTTCTGCGCCTGCTGAATAGACCATGGTTGCAATTTTGGCGTCATCATCGTCCACCCCAGATGCCCTGAAGAACATATCTAGTCTTTTGACCCACAATAGCCACTTCGGGCCCAGCTTGGAAGGGGGGCCAGTAGTGTTGAATTCTGGCATGGGGGCTAGGGAGCTACGAGCTCTGTGAGGGATTGGGGCGGCGGCACCCTCATCGTCAGCTTCTTCACCCATCTTAGCGCCACGTACTCACAGTTGGCTGTCTCGGGAGAGGGTGGCTTGTCCTGGCCTCGTGACAGGGTTGGGTGTGAAACCCACTTCTTCCTTCTCGAGTGCCACAGCCCTGCGCCTGCAGGACTGTGGGTGTTCCAAAAATTGCTTTTCGGTGCTCTCCGACGTCGCTGGCGAGTGGCGCACGAGCACCCCGTCGGGCCGCAACCACTGTCGCCACGTGTGACGGGGAGCGAGTGAAAGAGAAGATGGCCGCCGGCGCTCCGTGGGTCCGTAATACGGCAGGCTTCCGTCTCTCCGAGGTCGTCGGGCACGGAAGTGGACCGTACCTCCTCGTCGCCAGTGTTGTGACCCCGGGGGCACTGTGGTGGAGTGTGTGCCCTCCCCGGGTCTGGGCCCCAGCGCGCAGTTATGCCGCGCAAGAACGAACACTGGAGACGTCCGCCTGTTCCGGCGCTCCAGCGCGAACTGCCCCGGGCGCCGCCTTTATTAACTGGCGCGCATGCGCCGGCCCGCTGGGCCGCGCATGCGCGCTTCGTGCACCACGTACACAACAATCCCCATCGGGAGCCCTTGAGGCCTCGATCAGAAAAGGTGTCCAAGGATCACTCGCGACGATCACTTCGGCACCTTCAACACCTTCGACGCCATTATCAAAATCGACACCAAAACCATCTATACCGAAACCGTGGACGCCGAAACCGTGGACGACATCTGGACCGATTTTGTCAGTTCAGCCCACAGGACCTGTGCAGCCTCCAAAAAAGGCACTGGTTAAGTCAAAGTCGACGCCTTCGACTGTTTCGAAGCCTCTGAGTTCTGACCCAGAGAAATTCTTTGCCCCTTTACTGAAAAGGGATTTTTTTAAGTCCCTCACTTCCATTTTTGAGGAGGAGGAGCATTCCGATGAGCAAGATGCCACAACTTGTATTTGTGCTGAAATCCTCAAGAAGAACTTTCCAAAAAATAGTCCAAAAGTAGGTTGGATCTCGTAAGAAACTCCATTTCCCATAGGTCCTTGAAACCATGAACTATGGCCACCCAACATGTGACCCATAACCATCCAATCCAGTGTAGACATGGCCCTTCAAATGACTACAGCTCTTCCTCCACTTCCTCTTTCAACGCTGCAAACTCTGAGAGCAAACTGGTATATCGTGCTGCAAATCACTCGCCAACTGTCACTGCTGCGCTCATTTCAAGAGGGCTTATCCAATGTTCCTGCCAGAAAAGAAAACATCAAAGGGTCACTGAATAAGTAACCAGCCATTTTATTAGAAGAAATTTGAAAACTCACATTTTCAAATGAAAAGATAGTTCTCTCAGGCAGGTCAGGAGTCACTAGGCAGTATGTTTTGTTCCATGTTCTCCCTTTTTTTTACATGTTTGTTCTCACTGTGTCTCTATGTTTTGCGCCCGATGCCTGCAGACTTTCGGCATGATATAAACAAATAAATAAAATAAATTAGAGATGAGGGAGGACAAATAAAAAATAAATCATGTAAGGGTGAAACAGAAACTTAGATGCTTTATGGAGAAAACAACCACATTAGGCAATAACATGCTAAATACCCATATGCCGTCCCGCTTATGCAGCTAACATGCAACTGAATTTCTTTTCTCGGTTGGGCTAATGCTTGCCTCTGTGTCTTTAATAGAATCAAGACTTTTCTTAAAGTTATTCTGGAAAATCTTCATTCTATGTCAATACTGGAGGTTAAAATGATGCTTGTTTAAAGCTTACTCACCTCTAGGGTTGCTGGTTGCACCACCGGTTGCAGGTAGAATTGTTTGAAAACTGACTCTGTGGCCCATTCGGCCATCTCATGATGTCCTCTAGTCTGACCCCCAATTTAAAAGCTTTGGAGGTCATGTCGCCCCTGACAGAGTGGGCTCCGAACTGAGTGATATCGATTCCAGACTGCGCGAGTGTCCACCGTATCCAGCGAGCTAGGGTAGGAGCGGAAACAGCCTTGTGTGGTCTGCGAAGGGAGGCCAGTAGATGGCCTCTATTGTCAGCCTCCTCATAAGACTTCAGGCATTTTACTACACATAACATAGGCTGCTCGCTAAACGCCAGATATGAGATCACTCTTGAGTGATGTTTAGGCCTTCTGGAAATGTGGAAGACCACTCTCTCTGGGGAGAACACCCTGCCTCCTAAATTGAGAGCTCTGATGTCAGAGACTCACCTGCAGGACACTAGGCACAGCAGAGTGGGGAGTCTGCGTGAGAGAGCTGTGTGGGATAATTCCTCATTATGCAGCCAGGAGAGAAAAAGATTGAGTATGGTATTCACGTCCCAGAGTTTGTTGTAACAGGCCGGTGGTGGGACTGTTAACCAGACTCCCTTAAGCATTCTGCACACCCGGTGATGCTCACCGGCTGGAGAACCTTCTACGAGATCATGTCCGGCTGAAATCGCAGAGCGGTAGGCATTCACTGTTCTGTAAGATAAGCCATACTCTACTAGTCTGGCAAGGAAGTTTAGAATCTCCGATATATGTGCTGAAACCAGATGGAGACCCCGCCCCAAGCAGTAGCATGTGCATGCATCGCAAGAGGTTGTATCTCTCTTGGATGTTACAGGAGCCCAGCTCTCCTCGATGAGGCTGACAGCCTTGCATGAAATGCCAGGCTCTCTCCATCTCGCTCTGAAATCCTCCATGCTGCCAGGGTTAAAGACCTACATAGGAGGAGGGGATGGTGTTCCCCGCTCGGACCCGATTACAGATCCTGTGCCTGTGGTAGTTGGATTGCAAAATCCAAAGAAAGTCCCAGAAGAACTGGATACCATGACTGATAGGTCCAAACTGGGGCAACAAGGACTAGCTCTGCCTGCTCCTGATGGGCCTTCACCAGGGTCCTCGCTATCATCGCAGATGGGGGGAAAGCGTAAGCAATCCCTTCATTCCACTTCTGAAGAAGGTGTCTGTCGCAGCACCAGCTGGGTCCGGCCTCCAGCTGAAGAACACTGGCAACTGGCATTCAGACGAGAGGCAAAGAGGTCATTGGACAGGGGGCCCCATATTTTCTGCATGCGAAGGAAGACCTGTCTTCAGAGTTTCCAGTTGCTGTAATCTGACAAGTGGCATGAATGCCAATCCACCACTTTGTTTCTCATCCCAGGAAGGTATTCCGCTGTTACAGATATCTGGTGCTGCATGCAGAAGTGCCAGAAGTCCTTGGCTAACTCTGCCAGAGGCTTTGATCTGGTGTCACCCAGATGATTGATGTATCTCACTGCAGATACGTTGTCCATATTGAGTAGTATACAACAACTTACTCTGCCTCTGGCAAAAGATCGGACTGCAAAAATACCCACAAGGAGCTCCAGGTAGTTGATATGAATCTCCAGGTCCTGGGGGGACTATTCCCACCCCCTCCGGGGTGATTGGACCGCACCTCACTCCCCATCCGGTGCTGCTTGCGCCTGATTCTATAAAAAGGTCGGGCGCTGATCTGAAGATTGCTCTGCCGTCCCATGCTTCCATATGTGTCAGCAACCAGTGCAGTTCCGTTCTTGCTTTGGGTGACAGGGCTAGACGCTGCGATTAAGAAAGATTGCACTGCAGAGGCTGCCCTTTCAATCTCTGGAGCTCGCGATAATGCAGAGGCCCAGGGAAGATGGCTTGAATGGAAGATGACAACAGGCCAATCACTCTCGCCAATTTCCTGAGAGAGATTGTTTCCTTCTGCAGAAGCCTGCGCCTTTCACGGCTTGTAGTGTGCACTTTGGAGGACGGGAGTCAGAGCTGGCAGTCCAGGGTTTGCACTACAAAGCCCAGGAAAACCAGGTGCTTCTAAGGGACAAGGGCTGATTTCTCCCAGTTGATGAGGAAACCTAGGGCGTGAAACAGATGTATGGCTGCCTTGGCCTGTTCTCTTGCTAGGGCATCGCTCTGGGACATGATGATAATGTCGTCCTGGTATACAATGAGCATTATTCCTTTCTCCCTGAGATGTGCAACCACCGGCCACATGAGCTTGGTGAAAGCCCAGAGTGCTGATGAGAGCCTGAAGGGCAGGCTCAAGCATTCCCAGTCCTGACCCTTCCATGTGAACCTCAGGTATTTCACATGTTGTTGACAAATGGGCACTGCTAGATAGATGTCTTTTAGGTCTAAACAGACCAGCCAGTCGCCAGGCCTCAGGATATCCCTGAGCATGTGTATTCCCTTCATCTTCAAGTGACGGTAGAGAATAAAGTTGTTTAGGGCTACAAGATTTAATACGGGGCAAACTTTCTCTTTCCTGTGTACGAGGAAAATGGGGCTGAAGAATCTGCCTTGTTCTCTGCGTGGACGGATTGCGCCCTTGCTGTGTAAACTGCATACTCCAAGTCCTCAAGCTGCTGTGTCCACCTGAGACAATTCTATCGGTATGGTGCGGCATGCTTGAGTAGGTTGGAAGAAGAAGTCGATATGGAAACCCCTTGCAGTGTCCCTGACAAAAGCATCTCCTGGTAAGGAGTCCCACGCTTGCACGAATGGCATTATCTAGTCTCCTATGGGTACTTTGCTGTGCCTGAGCGATGCTGCTGATACCCACCTGTATTCTGATGTGCTGTCTGTCTCGTCGCTCTTCTCCAGTCACGACCCCTGCCTCTCCCTCTGGAGGAGAAGAAGGTGTCAGTCCTGTCTTGGCGGTAAGAATATTGGTCTTGTGACTGATGGGACCATATGTCCAAGGAATAATGGCTGGAACAGAGGCCCTTCCTCGTCCGGCCTGAGAAAAAAACCTTTGTCAAATAGACCCTCTTTATTAAGGCTTGCGCCTTGTCAAGAGCAGTGAATGGTCCAATGAATTTAGCCATTTCTTTGATGAAAGGGTCGCCAAATAGCAATCCCTAGGCGGTAGCGTCTGATTCAGTCATGGCAAGCTCCCCCAGTTTAGGGTCTATTTTCATGAGCATGCCCTTCCTGTGCTCTGCTGAAATGGCACAGTTTGCATTTACGAGAAGGCAAAGGGCTTCTTGAGTCCACCTTGACATGATGACGGAGCCAATAGCATTTCCTGCGTCCAAGGCTTCTTCCGAGAGTTCCAGAATTTTGGCTAGTGGACCTGTAATATCTAAGACCTTGTCCTTGCAGGACATCCAGGCTCTATTAATCCCTTTTTAGGGTCCTTGCAGTTCTTTCCAAGGAAGGTAATCATTTTAGCATCAATCTCAGGGGTGAGTGCCACCTTTCCTTGAATGTCTGGGTGGGGGCATTCTGCCCTTAGTTTGGCTCAGACTTCTTTATCTAAGGGCCGACAGAGCCTGTCCTTGATGTAGCCCATTCTGAGGATCTGGGGTGAATCAAGTCTTCTGGGATGAACATATGTTCTGAGGCGGATTGCTCCTCAGGTAGCTTCTTGAGAATGGGTCCTGTCATATACCCCGGTTTGCTGGGCCCCGACCCATCACCTTGGTCATCTTCATCCTCAGCCTTTTGAGGAGTATGATCATCATCTGTGCCCTGTTGGTACTCTTCCGGCTCAAGAGTCTATCACCCGTTTTGTCCACTGGGTTAGAGGGTCTTAAGGGGGGAGGGGTATTTAAGCCTTGAGAAGGCATCTGAAATGGCTCCTGCGGCTGGCTCTGATAGGCTTAGAGCCGGTTTACTTCCCCCTGCAGGAGCAGCGAATGCCCTCTTTAGAATTTGTGCCTTGAAACACTTGTGTATAGGCGCGTTATGAATGCCATATCAATTTCCAGGGACAACTCTGAGGTGCACCTCCATGTTGTTAAGATGTAGGTGTATTAGGTCCAGCATGTCCACTACATCTCTTTTGATAGTGGTCTCGACTGATGACCCTAGGACTCATTTAAAACTGGGCTGCTAGGGCCACATCCTGCTCTGGGCAGTCTTACTCGCCCTCTGACCATTCCTGGTTAGCCTGAGGGGTGTACTCTTCTGCCATAACGTATGGCTTGATTTTATTCTTTGCCCTTTTTAAATATTCCTGGGCAAGGTACCAAGTTGCAGAGCTTTTTGCAGTGTTATCTATATATATGTACATTCAATGAAAAAACTTTGTTAAAGGGACGTTATGGTTACAAGTAAAACAGAAAACCCCCAGAAATTCGCCAATTATGGTAAGCTAAGCAACCATAACTCGTGCCACCACCATGCACTGCTAAGACTAACACCAAGGACATGAAAGATGACATCACGAATTGCATTGATGACATCACTGATGACATCATATGTGCATTTACTTTTCATGAAAAGTCTGTACAAGGGATTCTTATTATAATGTTGACAAAAAAATGTCAAGGATCCTTGGAATAAATATCATGAGCTACGTAGTGCATTAACCAATGCATTGCTATAAATAGAATTCTATTATGAAGTTCTTTACAGTATACTAAGCTACTCATGTAGAAACATAGGCATTGCGTGCAGCATACATGATGGAGGTGCAATATTCATAATCTTGCCATGTTGAATAGTGAAATGATAAATGCTTTCTTATTACAGTTTAGCGTACAGTGAAACATGTAATAAGTAGCTAATAAAACCCACTTACTACACAATTGCATCCTTACAGACAAAACACAAAGAGACAACAACACATATGAGCAGATGCAGGGAAAGTGAAATAAGCAAAAAAGCAGCAGTACTACCAGAAAGTGTTCATAACCTAACTGATTATCTTCATGCACAGAAATGATTGTCTGTTTCAAAGCTGCTACTTCCCCTATGTATATGTATCGCATGATGTGACTGGACCCTAAGGAAATTAGTGCGAGTACAAAGTATGCAAATATGAGCATATACAGGGAAAGTACAGTAACAAAAAAAAGCAGAACTATCAGAAAGTGATGATAGCCAATGTATCCTGCCTCCTGCAGGATGTACCCTGGGCCAGTAATCACAAGGAGCAGGAACCAGGTCGACCCAGGTAAGTGGAAAAAGAAACATGCTTTATTTCTTCATATGTTGCATAATAGAGGTAGTAAGTAGGAGAGATAGTCACAGGCCTCCACCCTCTTTCCCTGGAACTCTCAAGTGCCCCAACACTCTAAGCTCCACAGAACATTCCACATGCCTCAGCACTCATACATGCAATCGACCTAACATCCAGGATACTACAATAACCTTACTGATTATCTACATGCACAGAAAGGATTGCTGTCTTTCAGGCCTGTATCTTCCCCTATGTATATGTTTCATATGATGTGACTGTACCCTAAGGGAATTACTGTAAGAACATATTTGAAGGATAAGTCTACAAATATAGTAACTTTTGAATTTTGAGGTCCTGACTGTTACTGAAGAAATCCATGTGGCCTAGATATGTCAGTAAAGGAAAAAAGACAGAGCCAGACATGTGATGTCATCAGTGATGTCATCAATGACATTTGTGATGTCATCTTTGAAGTCCTGGGTGTTAGTCTTAGCAGTGCACGGTGGTGGCACGAGTTATGGTTGCTTAGCTTACCATAACTGCCAAATTTCTGGGTTTTTTAGGTTTTACTTGTAACCATAACGTCTCTTTAACAAAGTTTTTTTCACTGAACTTCATAGGTTTTTAGTAGCGCAACTTAACCAAAACGTCCCCTTAACAAAGTTGTTTCAGTGAATTTCAAAGGTTTTTATTAGTTCAACTTAACCATAATGTCCCCTTAACAACGTTTTTTCATTGAATTTCATAGGTTTTTAATAGTGAAACTTAACCATAACGTCCCTTTATCAAAGTTTTTTCAATGAATTTCAAAGGTTTTTATTAGTGCAACTTAACCATAACATCCCCTTAACAAAGTTTTTTCATTGAATTTCATGGGTTTTTACCAGTGCATGCTATTTTCCTACAACTTACTAATATCATACTTACCCAATTTAGCAATATATTTTTGTCCATTTTACATAGTGTCACCTTAAAACATTTCCATTTCCCACCTTCTAGAATCTTTTTTAACACTGCTATACACTTTTTGCAACAATTTCAACTAGTTTTGCATCTGTAGACGTCTACGAACATCTGACTTCATTGCGAAACTTCCGGACAGTGCCACATGACCATAAAATGGCGCGCAGCATGATGCCGTGTTTGAGAATCCATCCGTACTTCAGGATAAAATCTGTACTTCGCGGACAGTTCAGAACTACATTTGCTACTGATCTAGGAACTTACAACTTCAAAATGTCCCTTGCACAGATCCAACACCTATTCCTACTCATCCATGAACAATCTAGTACACGGTACATACTTTCAGCAAAACTGCTATTTATCTTAAAATGGAATCAGCTAATGCCATCCCTCCTCCCCAAGAGACACCACCACTGCTGAAATTAAGGAGCATGAGAATCACTACCCCCTACCTTAGAAATATCACATGCACAATATTTGCCCCTGTCCACCTGCACCTCCATATTAGTGTTTGGTGCCTCTTCCCACATTTCCCTCCCCACCTTTTGTTCTAAGCTCTCCTGCCAAAAAAACAAAATACATCCAAAAACAATAAAATAAATGTTCCTTTAATAACCAGCTTTCACAGTTAAAAAAAAGAGCTCCATTCCTTTCCTTTCCTTATGAATACTCCCTTTATTTCCAAGGACAGCAAACAATACAGGCTTATGCCTAGCTTGCTTTTTGTAAATAGAAGTGTCAAATTACCTCGGCAGGACGCGAGGGAGTAGACAGCTCAAGGCATTGACCTTCACGCCCACAGCATCGATTCCCACGTGCACTACTGTAGCATTAGGAATATTTATAAAAAACAAACAAATTGTTTGCTTGCATACACCAATGCCGCGCAAAATTTCCAGAGATTTGCTCATTTTATGAAAACACTCGGAATTCATAATCCACCTGTCAGCTGAGCATGTCTCCAGTTTTCTGCTAGCGAGCTCCGTATACAGCGAGCACCAACAGCCCCCACGTTTGCAAATGCTGCGCACAACGAACAGTGACTGCCCCCCACCTTTATCCTCAAGTGCCTGTGTCAGACTACCTATTTGTCACAGCTGGTCCACCGCAAAGTGTTATAATTCAAACAGTGTATTGGTTTTGCTTCCACTCATAAGGTCTTTGAAGAGCAGTACCCCTGTACTCCCCACCCCTGAGTTATCGGTATGCTAAAATCTCTATGAAAACTTTATTCTTCTCAATGCCACTCTCCTACTCTCATTCCCTTATGGATGTGTACAATAATTATTATTATATTTTGTATTTTGGGGACCTTTCACCTTCAGACCCTACCCCCGCACCACCTCAAAATCACCTCCCATATACCTAATATCACGGTCTTTCATGGTGAAAAACACCCGTTTTTTGCTTCTTGCAGCTATATCCCATCCCATCCTCACCACCCTCACCTCCTCAGAGATTATTTGATAAGTTTGACAAGTGCAATGTTGTGTTTTTTATATGTTTTACTGCGATGTCCGTGGACACCGCTTGCTGTCCACGAATCCAAGATGGCGGGCATTTCCCAAAATCTGACACACTTTGTGATTTTCACCACCCAACCAGTGGGCGCGTTCGATGTCCGTGGACACCATGTTGCCTCCTGAACCAATCGGAGTCCTGTCCGCGGGGCGAACAAGGAAGTGTGTCTGCAGAGCTGACATAGATATCACACATTTTTTGGTACCTACTTTTTGGTCATTTTAAAAAAAACTACTGGATGGATTTCCAGCAAATTTACAAAAGCATGCTTTCGGCACCAAGCCACCGCTCCTGCCACAAATTTTGTGAAAATCCGTCCAGCGGTAGGCGTGCGCAAAGTTTTTTCTCCATTCAGTCTATGGTAAAAAATAAATTTTGGGACCCCCATGTAACTTTGCCCCCCCCCCTTTGACCAAACCTCACCAAACTTTGCTAGTGGGCCATATACTTTTTCAGCAAAGTTTGGTGAGGATTCGTCCAGGGGGAACAAAGTTATAAGCCGCCCAAAAAGTGCTCTTCCTATGGTTTTAGCAAATTAACCATAACTACATGGCCACTACTGCAGGCCATGTAATTATATCTATATATACCTTGAGCCAGCTAAGCTGCCTTCTGATCTGTTCTTCTTTTTTTTTTGTAATACTATATTAGTGCTGTAAGACACAGTGGAGTCTCTGGCGCGCTGTGATCCTTAATCTCCTTATAATGTCAGAGGAAACACATCACCGAGTGGCAGAGGAAGGGGGAAAGGACCCGCGTGGTACACAGGCTCCACCTGCTGGGCACTGACTCAGTGATCTCCTCAGGAGAAAGAATTGAAGGCCACGCAAGACTTCATTCTTCTCCTGGCACTTCTCCCGGTGCTGGGGCCTCGTCTTGGGCTGAGCGCTGTGGAGATCAAGGCCAAAGTAAGCAATTGCAATATCTAGTAAAGATAAACACAATTTGAGTGAAGAAAACACCTCACAGTAAGGAGTTAAAGTAAAGTAGCAATTATCTCTTGCTGTGAGCAGCAAAGAAAGAGTCGGTGGAGGAAGAGCTGCAGTCATTCGAGGGGCCAAGTCTAGACTCGATTGGATGGTTATAGGTCATATGTTGGATGACCATAGTTCGTGGCTTCAAGGACCTATGGGAAATGAAGTTTCTTAGGAACTCCAACCTAAATTTGTACTATTGTTTGGACATTTATTCTTGTGGATTTCAGCACATATGCAAGTTGTTTTATTTGTGAACCTTGTCATGCTAAAATATTGCTACTGAGCTTCTATTGTTAATGATTGAATTAAAGAAAGAGAAGAATAATGTGAGCCTCCGGTCTTGACATAGAATCAGTCCAATCAAAGTTGCAGTACTTCCCCCCACCTTGATCCTTTACCCAGTGATGTTTGCTATTTTCAACATGCTACTGTAAGTAAACATCTCCAAGTAAAACTGCACTGGCACACACTCAAGTAACCATTAATACCATTATCAGTAATGCTGTCCACATTGAATTTGTTATTAAAAGTGAACATGCACATGATACTTTGTCAATATATAGCAGTTCCCTATGTAACAGCAAACTCAAGTATCTTTTTCTCATATAGCCAATAATGCCATTGTAACAAAACATGTCCTTGCTGGCTGTGCCAATATGTAAGTATGCCTCATAAGTATGCTCTCATGTTTACTTTCCCCATCCATCCAAAACTGCCAATGTTGGAACATGTGTCCATGCTAGGTGAACCAATTTATTGCAGCATCCTCATGTAACAACACCCTCATGTTCACTTTGTCGAACATATCAGTAATACCATCATAAGAATACATATTCTTGCAGACTGCATCAATATCTGCTGGTATCTCAACATAAGGACATGCTTGTTGGGATGAACAGCATGTGTCCCACACAAGAGAGGAAATATAAATGGAGGAAACCTACGAAACACGAGTCAGAGCACACATCAGAGGTCAAAGGCCCAGGCAGCAAGCAGATTACCCTGTCAGTCCCACCATATCCCTTCACCGAGAGATAAAACGGAGAACAGCAACACACACGTCCACTATAGGTGTAGATGTGCCAAACGAAGGCAGACACAACGAACCAACAAATATGTGCTAACAGTTAATGTGGCATGCACATAGAGATAGGTGCAAGTAAGTAGGCCCAAGAGGCAAGGCGTGCAATAGGAGCTAGAGTAAAAATTTATTAGATAAAGCAAGCTGTAGTAGATTTAGGCTATAAGCATGGCACATCAATAGTCTCGGGAGGATAGCTCAAGGGCAACCTGCTCATCTTGGAAGCAAGACCGCCCGGAGCAACAGAGGTTTGATCCTCGGGTCCGCACTTACAAACCTCTGGGTATTAAGCATTTTATAAATAACCAGTTACAATTACAATTACAATAGTAGGGGTAGTTCCCTTTGTTACATGAGAGGGATATTAGCCAGCAAAACACATATGCACAGGCAGATGTATTTGTAGGTAAGCTAAGCCATGAAAGGAAAGGCAATGACAAAATAACATAGGGATAGAAGTTAGACCTAACCAAACACATAGACACACTTCGGATCAGACTAGAAGACCTGAGAAACACACTAAGTAGTTAGGACTCTGTGGAAGCAACAATAAGTAACAGAGAATATAACACAATATACATATGCATACACATAGGCATGTACACATTAAAGCTTTATCAGTACCTAATACTTAGTATACCTCAAAACTAAAGGTATGGGCCATTCGTATAACAGGCCTCAGTATCAGAAATAATCACACACACCAAAAGGCAGTGAGTTCAAGACATTGCAAGGAATGCAGTGGCAAGGTGAGAAGCCTTGAGCACAGTGTAAAATCCTGCAGCGATTGGTCAGAAGTATGAGGTGAAGCTCTTTCCCATCCAAAGAACAAGGGAGCATGACCTAATAAGATGTAGCTAAAGGAAGCAGGGTCCGCGAAGAGAAGAGGTAGAGTGCCACGCAGTGATTGACTGTGAAGGAGAAATTTCAATCCGGTCCCACACATCCAGCAAGTGAAACACATTACTAACAGAAGCTCTGCCAATTTTCCCAACACTGATTAAGAGAAGGTCATAGCCCTGGCAAGGATGAGACCCAAGAAGCATAGACACGCACAACACAAAGAAATTCAGACAGAAGAGACACATCGCGCCCTGTAGGAAAAATAACCACCCA
Organism: Ambystoma mexicanum; assembly: GCF_040938575.1. NCBI lineage: Eukaryota > Metazoa > Chordata > Amphibia > Caudata > Ambystomatidae > Ambystoma > Ambystoma mexicanum. The sequence continues at coordinate 449,169,129 of NC_090933.1, read as the reverse complement.
AGACTGGAGACACACACACAATGGGAAGTCAGTTTACCGCCCAGGTAGAAACCAATACACAAAGGTTCAAATGCCCTAGATAAACATCAAGGATGCAATGAAGATTGTGCATCGTTTATGACATATCAATGAATTATAGGACTGATTTTAAGTTGCCATATCACACGTTCATATAGAGGTAAATCACACATAACCTTGACAATTGTTCAGTCCAGAGCAACCGGCCTAAGAGCACAGCACATGAGGTAATGCACACGAACCATGAGAAAGTAAAGAGTGGAGTTACATGTTTCCAAATAGAAGTTGCAATATGTTGCCGGTCGACGCTACCTGAAGCGGAAGAATGGTAAGATGATGCCAACGTTTAATTCCCATGAGAATAGGATGTGAAATATGAAGGTTTTGGCCAGTGTCCATGACTGAAGGCGATGATGAGTGCCCATTAATGGATTAAAATATATTTGGCCATGCACACTGACCATGGTTGAAAGCCATGCTTAATGCCAGTTATCATTGTAATGTAATTAATGATGCCATCAGTGATGTCATCATTGTGGTCATAGGCTGTGCAGCAGGGGTGTGAAGTTGAGGTGGATTTAGTTGAATTTCACGTGTTTTGCTGTGTTAAGTTCTCACCTTAACGCCACTGCAACTCATTTTTACCTTGAATTTCAAGGGCTTGTTATTCCATAGATTTTGTTCTGCAACAATAGCCATGGTTCTTACCATGCCACTAGCTATGGTCCTCGGCTGTGCCTACTATATATTATATTCACTAACCAGCCACTACCCATGACCTTCAACACAATACTGGCCAGTAGCCACAGGCTTTGGCCATGACGACTGTATATTTTAACATATTAATGGACACTAGCTATGGCCTGTAGCCATGGCCAGTCACTACATATTTCAACCCTGTTCACTGTATATTTTAAAAAAGTGACAGGCCACTAGGCATAGCTCTTAACCATGCACACTGAGTATTTTACAACACTAACTGACCACTAGCTACTGAGTTTGATGATGGCCAGTGACCATAGCCTTCATCGTGACCAGGTCCACAGCCTACATTGTTATAAGATAATCAAAGTTTGCATGCACTAACTTAATGATGTTATGTCTAATGCCATTTTTTTATGTAATCTGTTATATACAATGTAATTAGTGTTTTCACAAGTGATGTAATCAGTGATGTGATCTGTGATGTCATCAGTGATGTGATCTGTGATGTCATCCTTGTTGTCATAGGCTGTCACTGCAACTAAAGTGTTTTCCTTGAATTTTAAGGGTTTTGTTATTCCATTGATCTGTTCTGCAACAATAGTCATGGTTCTTACCAAGGCTCACTATATATTTTAGAACACTACCAGATCACTAGCCACAGCCAACACAAATATGTTCACCCCAAAGGCTTATCTTTCATGGATGTATCATCTTATCTGTTCAGTCAGTTTTACATTACCGCTCAAATAAATATTTTTTCTGAAAACTTTGTTTGCATACTTATTTAACTTTGAACATTTTTTACAGTTATATTTATAATTCATGAACAGAAACTCATTAAAGTGTTATAGTAACGTTGCACAAACAATACACTCAATATATCTAAAAAATGAAATGTACAGAACTATCTACCACACCTATGAATACAATGTTGTTTTTTTAAAAACACTTTTGTATAGCTGCAGCTATCACAAAGGCAGTGAATGGGCAGAATGTAGCTCCGGGTACACAAGCCAGTTGTTGCCGCTATTAAACGCATGTGTGGTTAGACCAAACGCATCACTATGTATGTAGATGCGGGTATAAACATTTTATTACAAAAATTACAAATGTGTATTTGTGTGTATTTAGTTCTCCTTATATGTATTTTGAGATATGTACAATATAAGAGAAAATGGCAGAACGATACAGAACCATGAATACCTTATTTCTTTATTAACATCTCATCTTCTCTGTTGAATCAGTTTTACATCTGTAAAAGAAAATGCAATACATATCTTTATAGAAAATAAATAAAAGACTAGTATTGTGTTCGTTTCTATATAATAGTACTATTTGAATGCCGAATGTGTTCCTAGTACTCAACCAATTAAGTTTGTACATATATTCATTATGTACAGAAATTAACTTCTCTTTGGAGAGAAATAAAGCCTCCACTCACTTATCGAAAATATCTAAAAATAACTATTTACACAGAAATTCATCCTTTTCCTGGGCTCTGGTCCCCCACAAAGCACATAAACGCTTTTCATCCAACACATATACTCATTAATACACAAGGGCAACCATAGCTACTCGCTGTTACACATTTTTGCATTCAGACACTCTTGCACAATGCACATTTCAAAACACTTGCTCTCAGACACCCCTCTCTTCTCACCTTACACCACTCACCCTCTCACAAATGCACACATGTTCACAGTCACCTGGACCTCACCATCTCTCAGACACACACAACACACACAGAAGCACACTCATATGTGCACACATTTATTGCCAATCTCTCCAGCACAGAGATGTCCTTTCATTTGAAAAACACCTTTAAACTCATATATTACACTCACCTCACTCTAGCACTCAAACACTTTTTTTGTTCAGATTCTCACTTTCCCTCAAATGTAGGGACAACAGCAGTGGCAACTCCAGGAAGACCCTTTGCTCCCCTACTAGCTGGCAGGAGCTACCCCAGATGAATGCCCACAGCAATACCTCAACTTGGGAACTCGTCTTCTCGCAAATCCAGTGCAGGAAACTCATGAGGAGTGGATCAAATCCAACAACAAAGAACCCTTATGGCTAACAGCACCTCTTACAAGCACAATGAGGAGCTGCTCCTGATGACGCAAATGCATCTCTCCCCCATACACCCTGCCCTCTACAATTACAAAGGCTCTAATTTAAATATATATATATAATATTCAATAAAAAAACTTTGTTAAAAGGACGTTATGGTTACAAGTAAAACCAAACATTTGTGCTGCCCGGCGGAACTTTAATACACTGCCATTGGTCAGCACCATTGGAAACGAGACACGAGACACCCTGCCTCTGGTGGAAAAGGAGACATTCACTCCGACACCTGCTTTATGATGACCTTTGCCAGCCCTATGGTGGATACTCTGAAGTGACTTGCCATCTGATTGGTCCTTCCAGAACGCCACTTTCTCGAGTGTCCCTTTCCCATAGCTACCTGCCGATGGGCCCGGGTGGCCATGTGACTGGTGCAAATTAACCAATAGGAAAAATACAAAACAGGCAGTGAATGCTTAGTTTGACACAATACTCCTTTCTTCCAGCAACCGCCACCATTATGGCATCAATTATATATGACCCCTCTGATTTGAAGGCAAGGTACAGGGAGTAAGGACACAATGGAAAAATCGTTTTGGCTTTTTATTAGAAAGGCAATGTTTTGAGATTCTGATTTGGGATACAAGGGAATAAATGGGGAATTTCGTTTTGTACCACTCCTACAATGAGAATGCAAGGATTGGGGTTTCCGGTTTGGACTGAAAGGGTACATTCGTTTTGCACAATTTGTTTTCAAAGGGAATGCAAGGTGTTGGGATGTTTGTTTTAGGGACACTAGCACATGCAATTGAACAGCAGGGTTACCCAATTACATTACAGACTACAGTAATTTACAGTGCACTGGGATAATCCTTTGTCAATATCGAATGTTGACAAAAACATGATAAATGACCCTATGTGAATTAATTTAATTATATTTCTTGTTAATTGTGCTAATGGTATACACGCTTTCACCTCCCACTTATGGAGAGCACCCACCATTGCAAAGGTAAGGGTTAGACATATTCCAACACAATTCAACGTAACTGGATAGGGAGTTCTTCCATAGAGGATTAATTGAGTTAACTTCTTAGTTCTATATGGACAGAGTGTACCCAGTTTTGCCCCCCCCCGCTTCACACACTAAGGGAAAGGTACTAAGGCAGGTATCTTCCCACACAATTGATAGCTTTGGGATATATCTACGTACATGGGAGATCTCGCTTCTTAGCTCAGGAGGCCCGCCAGATCCTAGCACCCTCTTTCAGGCAGGCAGCTCACACCTCAAGGCTCTATCTATCAACTAGGTCTCTCTAGCCACAGGCCTCTCTCAGATAGGGTTCCCAGGTTTTCAAGCAAAGTCCCTGGGTGCCCTTCTCTCTTTCCTTCTAGGTAGGCCCTGGTTTAGCTGGTTTAGCTGTGTTCCCCTGGCCAGGAGGTGCCCCGATGGATTAAGCAGCTCTCCCGGGTTCTCTCCTTAGTTGTTTTCTTGCCAGTCCCTTCTTAGATTGGAAATTGCCAAGATATAGTGCTGATGACACCTACATATTTTCATAGTTCCCACAATACATATTGGCTAGCTCTATCCCCTCACCACCCACCAAGACGCCCACTGTCTGCTGATAGGACCAGAAGTTGGGAAGTATAGGTAATGGAAGCTGAGGGAGGATGAAAAATACATCATTTCAAAATGACAGGAAGTTTTACAATCCAACGTGGCAATTACCTTAATCTTTCAGATAACTACATGAACCTATATATTTGTGAATTCTCCATTTTATGGTGAGTCAGAAAATCCTAAATTTATCTCGACATGCCCATTCCTGGGCCGAGCTGCCATTTTTCGTGATTTGCTACTGTGCCAAAATAGTTACCAATCTGACGCTTTCCCCTTCCAACATTAATTTCTCAGTCTATCGCTGCACCAATTTTACAGTTCCTAGACTTACGAAAATGCCAGAATCATCATTTTTCTCATAACTCCAGTTGTATCCCTCACGCAAAATGTGTTTTACGTGGTCCCGACGGGCTTCTGATCCCCTTTAATATGAACCCGGGATGAGCTCCGTGGAACACACAATGCACTTTTTATTCAAGAAAAATGTATTCCATTTTAGTCAATGGCAAGGCACCACAAGTGTCCTTGAGTTTCATACCAGCCCCCACCATTTCTTAGGTTTCATTTCTCTTCTGTGACCTGATTAGGACATCTGGCTGACCCATGTGATTATGTCCTCTCCCGCTGGGCTTCAAAGGTGTTTGTTCGAAGCTAATGGACAGTTAATGGGGAGACCTCACCTTAAGATCACTTTTTCTGGCTGGGTTATCTGCCACCTCCATCATTCCTATCTACTCCTTTGAATTTTTAGTATTAAAACTGAAAACCAAACCTTCTTCTCCTAGAGGTATTCAGCCAAAGGTCTTGAGGTCAAAGATCCAGAGGCCCAGACCTTTCAGTTCAATGGGGAAAAACAAGCTACATACATAATTCTCAAAGGATAGCATTTTACATTGACACAATGGCCCTCATTACGACCCTGGCGGAAATCGACCGACCGGACCGCCATAGCGTAAATAGCGTTTCCGCCATTGCACGACGGAGCAAAGAGCGGCTCATTCCGACCCATCGGGCACGAGCACCACGCCATGGCGGAAGTGCAAAGTCCGCGATGGCGGAAATGACCCCAAAACGGCCCACACCGCCGCCGTACGGCGCCCTAGGTGCAATTCCGCCACCCATCTTAGCGGTCACCGCAATGAGCGGCAACCGGAAAGTACGGTGACCGGAAATATACGGAAACGGAAGTAAAAACATGGTCCCGGAACGGGAAACATCACGCCGTACACCTATAAAAACACTATTTCCACACAACCATTAAAAACACTACCCTGAGACACATCCCAACCCGTTAGCCACCCTAGTGAAACCAAGAATAATGGGAAAAGTAGTGAAGAAAGCGTGCGACCGCAAGCGGCAGGTCCATTTCTCCCGTGAGGAACTCACCGTGCTCACAGAGACCCTCCAGGAGAATGCTGCCGCCGTCTTCTCCACGCAAATGACCAGGACGGCACTTGCGAACAAGAAGGCCATATGGGCCCTGGTGGCACAGCGGGTAAGTGCGGTGGGGACCGCACCCCGCAACCCACAGCAATGCAGAAAGCGATGGGACGACCTGCGGATCTGCGTCCGTAGCATACTTTCTGCCAACCGCAACATTGCCACAGCTACCGGTGGGGGATCGGAATCACCCATCAAGTTGACCCCCTGGGAAGAAATCTGTGCCTCCACCATTGGAATGGAGAGTATAGAGGGAGTCGGAGGGATGGAGAAAGGAGTGCAGACAACCGAAGAATCAGGTAGGTGCCCCAAATAAAACAATGCCAAAACCACAATGTCCAATCATGTGAAGTACCACGTGTCCACATAGTGCAACAGTAACACATGTCCAGGAGAACGGCCACATGCATAGGCCTGATAGCACACTTTAAAAGTCACATTAAATACATAAATAATTAAAAATCCTAAAAACACCCCCTACACGTGCAGCAGGCACACCCTAACTGCAGGCTGCAAAACAACTGCACCCTCACTCCACACACAAATGAAACCACCTCCAAGGCCCCAACCCAAATCACCCTCAGGTACCACCCCAATGCATGTGATACATTGCCATTCCAATATCCACAGACCCATTTATAACGCTCGCCCTCCTTTACTCCACCACAGGGTCCAATTCAAACGACGAGCTCCAGGACACCCCTACCAGCACACCTGCAAAGAGGGCCAAGACCAACGGCCAAAGACCCTCCACCTCAGCTGCACGCATCAAGACACGGCAGCAGCACAAATCGAGTGGCAGCACACAGGAGGGAACTCCAACAGGCACCCCAGCAGCCAGCATGCCCACAACAGCACCACCACAGGTCCCCCCAATAGATGCCACAGTAGGCACTGCTTCTGGTGGCAGCAGCACCATAGGTGACACTGCATTAATGGCAGCATGCTCCGACACAGAAAACGGGGATGTCGAAGTTAGATCCATCCATGACCTGTCTCAATCCCCCTGTCTGTTTCATCCCGTACACCATGAGGATACCACGCAGGGGCACCCACAAGACGACGACTGGCCATCCCCCACAAGCCCTGTGGCAAGGCAACATGAGGTGACCAGCCCCTCTGTGACACCACCGCAAATGGCCATGGCACAGCAGAGGCAACAGTCCCTCGACCAGGTGATCGTGCAACAGCAGCAACTGGCCACGCTCCTCAAGGACCATGCTGATGAATGTGGGGGTACTAAGGCAGCCATAGAAACATCAACTGAGACACTTAGGGCAGAAATGGAGAGAAGTACAGAGACACTAAGGGCACAAATGGAGAGTAGCACCGAGAGCCTGAGAGTAGAAATGGAGAGAAGCACCGAGAGCCTGAGGGGGGAACTGCATGCGACGTCCAAAGACGTATGTGCCGAACTTGCCGCAGTGCGCCGTGTGCTCACTGGGCTCTCACAAACCCTTAGGGACATGCATGGACGTGAGCAGGCAGAGACATCATCCGTTGCAAGTTCCGTCCAGGGCAGCCCCCAACGTAGATCTGGGAGGAACCTGCGCTCCACAGGCAGGGGTGCCCCTGATACCCGGAGAGGGGGCTTGCAATAGCGACTGCCCACTGACAATGAGCATCTTTGGACACTGGTGTTCGGGGGGGAGGTAGGAGGGTGGAGGGGGTGTGTTGGGCTCACTTGGGTGGCGGGTCGATAGGGTGTTTAACATGATATCACATATGCCATAAACAATGCACGATCATACAATGAGATGCGTGGACATTGATCTTTGTGTACGAGGCCATTATAGGCGTACAGTCCATATTGTGCATGTTCCAGACACACACAGTGCCACAAGTCCCGTGTCCATGTATCAGCCACCAGGCGTGAGTGCTAGAAGCATGCATCTATGATATGCTGACGAATGTCACGGCCCTCCTGTGCCTCGCAGACTCCTTGAGGTGCTGCCACATCCCCACCCTCATCATGACCATCTTCAGGTGCTTGCAGTTCTGCGTCAGGGGGCATGGGCACATTTCTACGTACGCACATGTTGTGTAGCATGACACATGCCATGACCATCTTTGCAACCTTCTCATGTCGGTACAGGAGTGCCCCGCCAGACCTGCTGAGGCAGCGGAAACGAGTCTTCAGTAGGCCGAATGCCTGTTCAATGACTACACGGGTACGTGAGTGGGCATGGTTGTAGTCCTCCTCATGCTGGTCCCGTGGGTTGCGGACTGGTGTAAGGAGCCATCTCTTCAGTGGATACCCGGCATCACCTGTATGTGGACAATGGAGGTATTTTGAGGAATGCCATTGCTACGTACGCACCCCCCCACTTCCTGCCAGGTCATTGCCGCATCACATACCCCACACTATCATGCTTGAAATGAGACTCACCGAGTAGCCAGGGTCTGTTCCCTGCGTGTCGCTCCATGTAGCGTGGTATAGTAGAGTTCCTCAAGACCATAGAATCATGGGTTGATCCTGGGAATCGGGCACAACAATGTGTAATGATCCTGTTGGAGTCACACACCATTTGTACATTCAGGGAATGAAATTGTTTTCGGTTGCGGTACTGGGCCTCCATGGCATGTGGGACAACCAATTCCACATGGGTGCAGTCGATGGCACCAATGCAACCCGGTATGCCGCCAAGTGCATGGAATCCCACTTTTGCGTTCGTAATTTCCTGCTCCGAGCGTGGCAGAGAGATGTAGTCGTCTGCGTGCTGCAGGAGGGCATCGAGCACTTGCAATAGTGTCCGTGAGAACAGTGGCTGTGAAATGCCATGCAACTGTCCGACTGTGTGCTGGTAGGTGCCTGTGGCCAGGAAGTGGAGTACAGACACCACCTTCAGTAGGGGTGGGATGGCGGTTGGGCTATCTATCATGCTGACAAGGTCAGCCTGTGTCATGTCCACAATGGCGGTTATGGTGTCCCGGTCCAAACGGTAGAGGGTGTGGATCTGCTCATCAGTGAGGTTGAACGGATGTGCTCGGAGGCGTGGGATTGCGGGCTGCCTGCGTGGTGGTAGTGGCTGTGCTGGCGGCCCTTGCTGGCCCTGCCTTGCCCTCCTCCTCCTCCTCCTCCTGCGTCTCCTCCGTGCGGCCGGTTGTAGTCGGTGTTCGTCTTCTTCTTGAAGTTGGAGTACTTGCAGTGCTATCAGGTCCCCCAGGGCCAACATGGCTAGTCCTGCCGGTAGCATTTCGGAGTGGGTGTGGTTGTGGGAGGGGGTTGGGTGTGCAATTTATGTGTTTCCAGGCTGTATGGCCTCCACCTGTGGTGATTCATTCCACCTGTGCAAGCTGCTCTCCCCTTTGGGTGAGCACGTCCCGCACACAACGCTGCAATTCGACGAATGGCATCTTGCCATTACAATCATGTATTTGTACCCGATGGCAGTGTAACATTGGTTGATATGTTCATTCTGCTTTGGTCCCATTGTTTCACATACTATCTTAGCAGTCGCGAACAGACTTGTGAAGGGTCAGTGGAACGTAGTACTCGAGTAACGGTGGACCCTCATGCAACACTGCACCGAAGTTCACCGACGGGCGGGGCGTCCCATTTGTGAGTGAAGGCAGTTGCCATTTTCACACACAGCCGCACTAGATGGATTAATTAGTGATTTCAAGCGGCCACAGATGCCTTTTCGACGTGATGTTGCAAATGAGGAATTCGAAGGACGGCGCTTTCGGTTTTCAGCTAGCGGCGAGGAGATGCCCACAGGTCTGACTGCAAATATAACGTTCTATTGTTCAATGTCCTTGGGACAGGGGCCATGGCGAGGATGCAATGATTGAAATGAATAGTATGGGATGCGCTATAGCGAAGTGGGCGATAAGGCCGGACGTTCCCAATTACATGTTGCTTCACAACACTGGAATTACGGGCTGGGGCACAGTGGATTTTGCAGGCTGCATTACGCACAGACTCAATGGAAGTTTCACATGTCATGTGAGTATGGAAGCAGGCGTTTGTGATAGTGTTTTCACCTCGATATAGATAGTTATGATTCGCTAGTGGTTTTTGGTTGGTGATGATCCTTTGGAGTGGGCTAGCATGCATATGGCTGTGGATTTGGTGTGATCATTGAAGTGAGTAATTCAAATGTAGTTCTGATGGCCATACTATTCTTTTTCATTTCGTTTGGGTGACAGGTATCTCCTCCCCTTTTGCCACTGCCATCTGTATGCCACTCCTGCAGATGGATTTTACTCCCGACACCTGCTGCTTCGTATTAATCAGTGGAGCAGCATTACGATCTTATGGGACGATCGCCAATGGGCCACATGCCCTTACGCAGTACTAGTGGCTAGGAGCAACATTTCGGCCTTTCAGCTGGACTAGTGCCTCCCTATTGGGACGGCCCTGCGGGTCGAGGCGCTTCCATGTTGCCTTTTCGTACGAGAATGTAGCCCCTGTGTGCCATGAGGGTACAGGGCGTCACACAAGAAGTAGCTGGTCATTTATTGCGGATGCAGCCCACAATGGTGAAATGTATTTTGGAGTTCATGGCCTGATGGCTGTATGGGCTTGGTGAATTTGTTGTGCATTAAATTCCTATTCTGATATGAACCGTGTAGCGTTCTTCTTTGCAGGTGATGTGTCATATTCCTATTTGGGGAGCGATGTATTGTGAGGAGATCTGCATTGGGTTCCAGCTTCGGAGTATAGTTGCGTGGTACTGTGCTGGGCGCGTTTGCCTACGAAGCCCAGTGAGGTCAGGGATGAGGGCTGCCAATGTGACTGTTTTGATGATGTGATGCTCAGGGGCGGGGGAATGGCTTTTGTGTAACAGATGCCGGTCAGCCAGTTGGATTGGTGTTATGATGTGATTATCAGAATATGGCTGGTCACAGGTGCCTGTGTTTGCGTGCGTTTCTTGGAGGGAGACTGAGGTCATGTCCAATTGTGTGGCTTCTGTATTCGTGCCATCTGTGCCCTGCAGCTCCCATTGGCCCCTCTTGAGATTCATTTGTTCGTTGGCAGGCATGGATGACTTGTACATTTCACTGGTTGCATTGTGTGGCTTCATTGCACCTACGGGGAGTTGTACGATGTGGCCAGGGAGCGGTGTACAGGCACTCAGTAGGGCCGTTTACGGTTGGTTCGCGATGCCGTACTTCTCACCATGGCAGAATGGTACTTTCCGCCGTGCTTGATGGCGTTAGGTGCATGTCCGCTGGGGTCAGGATTCGCGTACCGTTGCGCCATGGTGGTAATTGCGGTTTGGCATGGCGCGCGCGCGCGTACTTGGTGCAGTTAGCGTTGGCGTTCACTGCGGTGTCGCTAATGGCATCGTACTTTGCGGTGACGGGTCATAATCGCACCGAGCGCTATTCGATGGCGGTATTGCATTTCCACCATCGTTTTTCGATTTCCGCCAGGGTCGTAATGAGGGCCAATGTGTTTAACATGTAACATTTTGTATTACACCTAGGTCTGGTGTTCATAAATACAATCTTTCTTTTCTGCTATATTAGAACAGAGGTAGATTCATTATTAATCGTATGCATACAGATACGCCACAGTTAACATAGGAAACCAGTGTTCACGTTTACAAAAACGAAATAGGCCTTTCACTTTGCATGCTTTGATTTTATATGATGAAAATATGTCTCTTTATTCCTGATAATGCAATCTGTCACTTAACTTTATTTCTTAGATGTCAGGCATCATTCCTCCTTTTTATCTTCCAAATGCGCTGTATTTCAAATGTATCTTTTCTTTCCAAGTGCACTGTTGCAGTTTCAAATCTGTCAAAGGTGCCTTTAACCAGTTTACCCAAGTCCGCCCCTAGTGGACCACATGTTTCTTTTTGCTTGCCCCCATTGGACACAGTTACAATAATACAGTTCTAAGGCCCACTCCCCTTCAACTCATTGTCTTTGTATTTTACTAAAGTTGAAATAGGCCAATTTTTGTTCAATCACTGTGCCTTGTATTGGAAAACAATCTTTTGAACTTGCCTGCATTTTCCAATAGGTCTCAACATCAGGCAGCTTCAATCTCACAATAGGGGCCTAGCATGGCCTCTCTATCGCTGACATTTTAGGGCTGTATTTTACCTCACGGTACACCCTCTGAGTTTCCCCACTGACTGTGTTTACCAGAGATATTGTTTTTTTTTCCCAATCTTGTGCTAGTTATATAAAAATCCCTTGGGCTGACTGTAAACGCAATGCATCTCTATCCTTGCCCTTCCCAGAGATCTTTTTTTACAGGGTGACTGTGGCTTTGTGTACCCTTGGTGTTCCCCACCAGAGCAGGTGCCCCGTCTCCCCCTTCTTTACTCCCGAAGGTGGTAGCTGCGCCACCCCATCTGGCACTGAATTAGCACATTTAGTACATTTCCATGGGGTTCTGATTGTCAGTGATGATATGCTTATTTATGCCTCTACTGAAAAGAAGCACTTGAAAAGACTGGCCATAGTCTTTCAATGGCTGAGGCAACATGGCCTTGTACTCAACAAAGAACAATGATACCAAATCTGCCCTGACTGTGGATGAGTCAATAGTGATTTCTGATCCCTCTAGGCACACAATGATACTGTTCGGCACATCCAGGCTGGCTCTGGTACAGCCCTGCTTCAGGTGGACTCCTTTGGCATTATAATGCCATTGGAATATAACAGCAAAGTGTTAGGCCCAAAAGAAATACTTTACTCATAGATTCAGTGCAAAGCCCTGGCTGTTCCATGGGGCTGCTGCCATTTTCATCTATATAGATTTTTGCCACCGAACACTATTATCACTGAGCATACACCTTTCATTCCTATAATGGAAGGATCTGCACCAATAACTCCATATAGTTTGAACAGTGGTTGTGCAGCTCCGGGACTGCTGAGTGCTGCTGCAGCCTTACACTGGCACTAATAACACTGCTGATAATCTGTTAAGCAACCCGCCCGCCCCCGGCAGCAGTCTGACAGATGATGTGCATCAATGATGCCACAGAAGAGCTGTTCAATATGACAATATGATCACAAGGGTTGTGGTGCCCAAATCAATGTTGGCACAATGGTATGCAAAAAGAAATTGACCGGCTACGATCAGAACAATGGTCCAACTTTTTTGGCAGCACAGAATGGCAGAAATGCAAGCATTTATGCAAGGTCTATGGAGGTTATGGAAAAAATCAGTTGGGTCAGAATGAGTTCTGCTAAAAGGGTTCAGCCTAATAATCCCTCCAGGTCTAAGAGACAAAGGGCCTTATTACAAGTTTGCCGGTGTCTCGCCAGTGTTACCAGTTGGATACCGGCAAACTGTATCACCATTTTCACCATTTGGTCTGCCAGAATTACCGGCTGATTCCAAGTGATTCCAAGCGGTGGAAACGCTGGAAAGGAATCCCCATTCTGTGGAGTCCAATTGTGGCGGTAATGCCAGCAGTTTGGAGGTAAATCCACCACCCTACCGGCAAACTTGGAGTGTGCCGGTCTGTAACCTCGGTAACATGCTAGTGTGCAGTGATACTGGCACGTTATTCCCGTACCGGCACAGGCTTAATGAGGTGCAAAGTCAACCAATTGGCTCATGGGCACTAAGGGGCAAACAGGCCCAAATCCTAACTATAGGAAAAGGTCTGTTTCCCAGACCTTGAGTCAAAGGTGGATAGAGATTTAGGGCAGCTGTGCGTGGTGCCAGGCAGGAGTGGTTGCTGGAGGTGGGGGGCGGGGGGCAATAGCAAAACAAAAGAGGTGATGGATGGAAGGTTTGGAATGAATCCTAACCTCCAGCATTGCTCTGGGCAAACCACCAGACCATCATTCTTCACCTGCCAAGCCATTACAAAAGGATAAAGACCATATGCAAATTAGGCTTGGTCCCACCCCAATAGTGGCAGTCCAATCCGAATTGCTTGGTCACATCCCTTCTGCACAAGCCCACCTCCAGAGTGGTTGCTGACTATCCTCCTCCAGTTTCCTCTCCTTACAGGCTAGCATCCTGTGACACGCATGCTCCAACATACCAAACACTTCCTTTTAGTGTTGGATGAGTGCTCACATTACCCGAAACTAAGGCTTGTGCCTTCCATGACTGCCAAGATGACAATGCCCATCATGAAGGAGTTGTTTGCGGCCCGTTGTATAATGACTGAATCCAGTCAGGCAATGGAATGACTTATTCCCGTAAAGAATTTGAAATTGTTCCCATTGTTATGGAATCATACATAAATGCATCACTTCCTGCTGGCCATGTGCCAACTGGGCCCGTCAATGCTTTATGAGAATCCTAGAAGAAGCATTCATATTCGCTGTGCAAGAAAGGCGTACCACACAACGCCTCACACAACCACTGGAGTTGCACCAGTGATGTTGAAAGGTATGTTCACTACTCCCAAAACATAGACCCCAAGAACTAAGAGGCATTGGCTCAGACCTTGGATGTCAATCTCAAGTGCAAGTTAACCAAAAGGAGAGTGAAAGAAGAACACTTCCAGACTCTGCAATGAGCATTGGGAACGCAAAGGGTCTATGGTAATGGCAAAAAAGGGGGTGGGGGCATTGATTACTGGAAACTGCAGATGGTCCTGCAAAGTTCAAGGTACAGGGGGCATACCACCAGCGGATCAAAGAGATATCAAGAGCAAGGAGGAAAATAACCATATGTGGACACCTTTGCCCCCCAGATGACTAGAGCGCAACAAAGCTCATGACGAAGAACTGGACAAAGGAGAGCATCACATCACCAATAGTGAAATGAGGGGTCCTGGTCAGTGACCCCAATCCCAGAACTGACTTCCAGATGGCCCCGCCGAATGAAGTAACAATGTGCTACTAACCTACAAAATCATTATCTTGATCAAAGTTTATTGATAATCGATAGGGATGCTGTGAGGTAGAACGCTATGGGTTTTCGGGATCAAATGTGCAAAAAAGCAGAAATCCTGCATGATCAAAATGCTGTCATACTGTGTAGCTGTGCCTGCTAGCATGCATGCATAAAAAGTGCAAATCCAAACAAAGTGCAATTGCAAAAAGTGAGTATCTGCCCAACGAAACAAATAATTCCAATTTCAACACCCAGTCGCTGCCAGGGCATAACCTATTCCCGGGAGCAGATATTTCTCATTCTGCTATGGAATCAATGCAGGACGTAAAATGGAGATGTTTCTGATGTAATTCAGCCTCGGTACGCTTTGCAGGTGAAACACTTAAGTTATATTCTTAGTTACATCAAGATCTTACACTAGAGGACACTTGAGGACACCACTGGGTCCCATCAAACAGGTAGGCCTAGCTCCAACTGGCATGAGCTGGAACCTTCACACACACCCACAGGACAACATTCTACAACAGGACTCCAACATTCTCACAGCTCATGCATTCACAGATAAGCACGTTACAACATATCGCCCTCCCTTACTTCAGACACACACACATAAAAAATCTACTTTACAACCGTTTCCTATCCCCATTCTGACAAGCAGCCCCCCTGTCTACTTCCTTGTCCACCGGCCCAACCTACGCTAGGCACATGTCTTCATGGCTAGCATGCTCTCCTCTTTGCTTGCCCCTAACCCTTTATACTGCAAGCCTAAACATTGAGTGCTATCTTTCACTCTAACACGTGCTTACCAAGCCTGATTTCATGAACCCTTTGGAAACTCTGCTGAACCTTTCCCACTGGCCTTCCTCTCTCAGTCCGATGAAATCCACGCTTGCCCTCTCTCCACAATCGAAACCCCTTACTTTTGAGTGGAAATAGCATAACAGACAGCAAAACGGTCTCTTTTCTCCTAAAATCGTGTTCCCAACCTCTCTAAAGCATGTGTATGGCTTCATTGCTGGCATGCTCACGCCCATTTGCCCCTAGCCTTATCTATTACATTATGTCCCACTCTCCCTTTTCCTCTTGCCCCTAGAGAAGGTCCCACAATGTTTCTCCTATCTCTGGCTCTCCCTACACTTGACATTCTCTCTAGAAAAGATCTGGAATTCTCTTGATTTGCATGATATGACTCCATGAATTACTTTATATGTATTGATTATGAAATTGAATGATATCATTTTATTACATGTTATTACGCTCTTCCCACGTGACCCCTCTAAATCTCCTTGTCTCCACAATTGTTATATTATACATAACAATATGTCTTTCAGATTCTGACACGACTTGGCCTGTACTATGACACTGCTTGGGGCCTCAACCACACCTTATAAAACTGCATAGCAAATAAATAAACACATTTGGGGTTCATTGGGATTTGCAGGCACAGCTAACAATGTTACCTAACCTGCTCGTGCAAATACTGTGACTGTTAGCTGCTGGTATCTATTGCAATCCTTGTAATTGCAAATATCTCTAACATTGTCCACTGTAATATTATGGATGATGTCATCTGTAACTAAGCCTAAAGCCTACTTGTACTGCTTGCGCCCAGTTACCTTCGGGTTTGGTGCGCCATACAAATAAATAAACAAACAAAACAAACAAACAATGAATCAGTTGTCTTCCCCTGATGGCATAGGCAATTTTCTGATTTATATCATCGAACTTGCAAAAATGGCAAAAAAAAGTCCTTTACAAGCTGCAGACGTTACATTACGTTGTTGGATCGTGTATTGTGCTCTGCTGCCGTTTCCATAACCTGGTGGCCCAATGGGACGTGCAAAATAAGAAGACCGTGATTGGTTAGTGGAGGATAGGGAAAAAGCAGAGAGCTGTGCTCTTGTGTTGATGCCTGCAGTCAGAGGCATGCTAGAGGACCTCATGGGGGAATATAGCCCTGAGTCTTTTGGCTGTAGCCCCAGATAGAATCTCAGGGGCCACAGCTAGCTAGCCCTGAGTCCCTACAGTCCCGCATTAACGTAGCCCCTGATCTTTTTCAGACCTAGCAACAACCCGGCCTGCAGTTTGGAAGTACCCGAGCACTGCATGCAGGTTTGTTTCTAGGAGGCGTTTTTTTGGTAAGAGGGCCTGAAGTTGCTGTATCCAAAGGGACGTTTATATGTGTCTACTAGTTGCCAGGCTGCTTATCCCCGACCATCTTCAATTCATTATATCACTCCAGACTCTCTTTTTACCACACATGTATTCAATCTCTTTATGTGGATGCCTCTTTTAGATACACTTTGCTGTGTTGCCTTGCATTATATATATTGTGTTTATATAACCACGCTTTTTTTATAATACAATACTTCGTAGAGCGCTCAGATGCCCGTGCTTCGTTGGCGCTATAGAGAAATGCGCAGTAAAATTCATAATAAAATATTACACTGTGCCTATTAGTGTAAGACTGTTGGGCAAGAATACAGCCAGAGGCGATTTCTGGCCAAAAGCCTACTTGCGTGTCAAGAATGATTACATTTTTGCTGTGCCTTCAAGTTCATTTATGCCGTATCTGTGGAAATGTGCTAACTTTTGCCTTTTTCTATTATCCATTGTCTTATGGGTGCTGTTTCGATTTGCATTTTAATTAACGCCCTTCGTGAACCACAATGTAACAAAAATCATAGACTGTGAAATACTCCCTCCTTCTGGAACATTCTGCCACCGCGGCATCTTCTTGGTGTAAATGACACTGAATTTAGAACCCAAAATAGCCTTTTTTTTTGTCAGTGAGCAAGTGAAGCTCTTGTTGATGACTTATTGAGAATAAATAGAAACTGCTTGTGAAGTTTAAAGTTTGGTTGAAGGAGATATTTGTTCAGTTACATGTTTACTTGTTTTGAATTTTCCTAAACTGCATATTTAAAGAAACAGCAAATGAGTATGCCAGGAACTTAATTTAAAGCAAAGTGAAAAGGTACAGCAATGCATTTGGATCAGAAAAAAAACGAAATATTATGAAGTCCGCCAGTACCTCAAAAGAATAGCAAGTAAATAAAGCCAGTCGTTGAATACCAATACCAACATCAAGGATGGGTCTCCTTTCAGAAAATACTGCAAACAAAAACATGACGGCAAGCGGACAACAGCCATGCGAAAATTCCACAGTGACACCCCATTGCCACAGAACACAGCAGCGGATGCAGCAAGCAACGTCCAGGCAGACAACAACCATGGGAAAATTACACAGTGAAAGCCCATAGCCACAGAACACAGCAGCGGATGCAGCAAGCAACATCCTGGCAAGAGGACAACAACCATGGGAAAATTCCACAGTGAGAGCCCATAGCCACAGAACACAGCAGCGGATGCAGCAAGCAACGTCCTGGCAGACAACAACCATGGGAAAATTCCACAGTGAGAACCCATTGCCACAGAACACAGCAGCGGATGCAGCAAGCAACATCCTGGCAAGAGGACAACAACCATGGGAAAATTCCACAGTGAGAGCCCATATCCACAGAACACAGCAGCGGATGCTGCAAGCAACGTCCTGGCAGACAACAACCATGGGAAAATTCCACAGTGAGAACCCATTGCCACAGAACACAGCAGCGGATGCAGCAAGCAACATCCTGGCAAGAGGACAACAACCATGGGAAAATTCCACAGTGAGAGCCCATATCCACAGAACACAGCAGCGGATGCAGCAAGCAACGTCCTGGCAAGAGGACAACAACCATGGGAAAATTCCACAGTGAGAGCCCATAGCCACAGAACACAGCAGCGGATGCAGCAAGCAACGTCCTGGCAGACAACAACCATGGGAAAATTCCACAGTGAGAGCCCATAGCCACAGAACACAGCAGCGGATGCAGCAAGCAACGTCCTGGCAGACAACAACCATGGGAAAATTCCACAGTGAGAGCCCATAGCCACAGAACACAGCAGCGGATGCAGCAAGCAACGTCCTGGCAAGAGGACAACAACCATGGGAAAATTCCACAGTGAGAGCCCATAGCCACAGAACACAGCAGCGGATGCAGCAAGCAACGTCCTGGCAGACAACAACCATGGGAAAATTCCACAGTGAGAGCCCATAGCCACAGAACACAGCAGCGGATGCAGCAAGCAACGTCCTGGCAGACAACAACCATGGGAAAATTCCACAGTGAGAGCCCATAGCCACAGAACACAGCAGCGGATGCAGCAAGCAATGTCCTGGCAGACAACAACCATGGGAAAATTCCACAGTGAGAGCCCATAGCCACAGAACACAGCAGCGGATGCAGCAAGCAACGTCCTGGCAGACAACAACCATGGAAAAATTACACAGTGAGAGCCCATAGCCACAGAACACAGCAGCGGATGCAGCAAGCAACATCCTGGCAGACAACAACCATGGGAAAATTCCACAGTGAGAGCCCATAGCCGCAGAACACAGCAGCGGATGCAGCAAGCAACGTCCTGGCACTTGGCCAGTTGCAGGTTTTGCCGAAATGAAATGGGGAGACGCTGACATCTGGCACAGCGCTAGCATGTAGCATCATTGAGGTGATCCATCACCGAGGTGCATGGCACAGAAGCACATAAATCATACTACATCCTTCACACATAATGCTCGCGAAGAATGGGTATTGACCATAAGGCATGGCTGGACTCGAGGAATCCAATATCCTCACCAGACTCTGGTATTTCAGATAACTGAGCAATGCAACTGACTGTGCCTTTGAAGGAAGGTCAAAAGCCAGATGAATGACAGATGTGAACTATACAAAACACTATTGACATTGATATTAAAGGAGCATCTCCAGAGCACCAGTGGCCAGATTAAGCACCCCGCAGTGTGTGCCCCATGCAGCACACACAAGCGATGTGAAGCACACACAGGGTCTTTTTGGCACCTTAACAAAACAAAAGTTGCTCCAAGCATGGGTTCAGTGCTCTGCATACCTTGGCAGAGCAACTGGGGGGTGGGGGGGCCCATTCTGTCAAACATTGCAGGTGCTGCACATCTGAGAATAATCACTGTCGTGCATGAGTCACAGAGTGACGGTTACCGCGGGTGCATGCAATCATTCTTTGGAAGGGGATCAGAGACTTTCCATGCTGGGTGGGTTGATGTCTGTCCCCGGAACCCCTGTGGGGGGCATACAGGGTTCCCTGGAACTTTCTTTCCCATTCTCATCAAACAGCCTGGGGGAGTGTTGTCATATGATTCAACACCTGGGCGGCATGCATGCAAAGCCCATTACAAATGCCTTGTATTGGTCCAAGCATTATTAGAACAAGAAGATGGTGATTCCCTTATCCACGTTGGGGAAACATCCATGAATATCCTTTAATGTGCCCCCACATAGGTGACTGACCACATTTTGTTTTGCATAAGCGGCCATAAAACTCCATTTGGACAAGCAATGTAAAGCCCCCTAAATTTGGTGTTTAATGCAGAACACTTCATAGCACACCTGTGCCCATTTTCCGGATCTAGTCAAACAACCACAATGCTACTGGTGCAGTCACATCCCGATGCCCATGGAAAGAAGACATCCACAGAAGATATAGACTAGAGCTATGTCGTGCACAATTATAAACTGGAGTAACCAGTCGTGTGGCTAGTTTATAATAAAATAGAAGAATCTATGAACAAATCTTGGAATATGTAGAAACATCCGGTTGTTAGATCAGGCACAGGTAGGCTTCACACCCATGAGAGGAACGGAAACTGCACTACTCTCCATATGGGACCATCTAAAAACAAATGCAGACTCCAACGCCAAGTCAGCACTAATACTACTCGATCTCTCAGGAGCTTTTGACACAGTCAAGACTAGAAGTTATTGGGATCAGCAACACAGCTCTCCTCTGGCTAAAATCCTTCTGGACAGAAAGAACAGGAACAACCTGGATAGTATAAGAAAGAGAAGATAAAGGCGGGTCTGTAGGTTCGGAAAAGAAGGAAAACGAAAGGGGGAGCTGATTTCAGTAGTTTAAAACTAATTTAATTCAACATATAAACATTATTCATCATACTGTTCATTTTCTAAAAACACGTAAAACATTCCAATTTGGGTATGTAATGTATTAATCAAACAATTTGCCAAACACTACCACTTCTGTGGCCAGGGTGTCTTATCAAACAAAGATTATATGCTTTGTAAATTACTAGTTTTTTCTCATTCTAAGAAAACACTGGTGTTTTGCATGAACACTTTTATAGTACATTGCATAAATTGTTCAACACTGTATTGACATTAGTGGTGTCTCATTCTTTAACACTGTATTGACATTATACAGTGGTGTCTCAACATGTTTCAGTTCTCAATGGACACAATCCGGAACATTCATCAGGAGTGGTGCCCTGGTGTTTTTTGTGCAGGCATGTAGACTATGCTGTAGTCCCAATGGTGGTTTTCTTTATAACCTTCCCCTGTACTGGTGTAGTCTGAGGGTGAGCCAGTCTTAGTTGACGGCGGTAGATGCTGGGTGCATCCTTCCTCAAACCCTCCACTCAGCAAGCCGTGTAATCCTTGGAGTGGGTGTATTAAATGGAAATAATCAAGTCTGTAATACAGGGTCAAGTGCTGGATCAGTATTTCCGTGGTAGACCAGTCACAGCTGTCATGGTATGTGCAGTATGGGTCTCCTCTACCTGTACAGTGGGCTATTCAGCGGCTCCTTGGCGCGTCTAAAGTGCAGAGTTTCTTCCCTGATATCTGTCGGCAGCACGGCTGTGTCTGCCTTCGCTCGAGTGCGTGTGTCGCTGTTAGCATTACCCTTATTCCAAATTGGAATGTTTTACGTGTTTTTAGAAAATGAACTGTATGATTAATAATGTTTATATGTTGAATTAAACTAGTTTTAAACTACTGAAAGCAGCTCCCCCTTTCGCTTTCCTTCTTTTCTGAACCTACAGACCCACCTCTATCTTTTCTTTCTTATACTGTACCCACACCCGGATCTAGATAGAGGCAGTACTCCGATATTTGTTTTAAGAGTACACACCCGGGGTTCCTCCATTTTGTTTTGCACAACCTGGATAGTGCCATTCAAGTCAGCACCTCAGAAAGCATGTGGAGTCCCACAGGGCTCACTGTTGCCTACATTACTCTTCAACATCTACATGACCCCCCTGATCAACCTCATCAAAAAACATGGCCTCACCTGCTACAACCAGGCAGATGACACTCAAATCATCTATAAAATCCATGCCAGTGAAGAACAAAACCCAACAC
Source organism: Ambystoma mexicanum (assembly GCF_040938575.1). Taxonomy (NCBI): domain Eukaryota; kingdom Metazoa; phylum Chordata; class Amphibia; order Caudata; family Ambystomatidae; genus Ambystoma; species Ambystoma mexicanum. The sequence goes on along the minus strand of NC_090933.1, from coordinate 449,147,273 downwards.
TCACCCACTACCTCACTGAACTAAACCAGTGGATGAGTACCAACAGCCTTAAACTTAACCCAGACTAAACCGAAATCCTGATCGCCTCCAATGACCTGTTGAACAGTCATCACATTCCATGTCCCACCGAGCTGGGAAACCCACTGGAATCATCCAAAGTGGTAAAAAATCTTGGAATCCTAATGGACAATGAAGGACCACTAGACCCACAAGTCAACGCAGTAGTTAGGAAATGCTTCTTCCATCTACACACGATCAAGAAGATACTTCCCTTCTTCTCCTTCACACACAGAACACTCACCATCACCTCCCTCGTCACGTCAAGAATAGACTATGCCAATAGCATCTACCTCTGAATGCCAAAATACCTCATGAGAAAGCTACAATGAATACAGTACCCACTAGCTAGACTACTCCTTAGACCCACTAAAAGAGAACACATCACCCCAGCGCTAAGAACACTGCATTGGCTACCAGTCAAAAAAGTAATCTTCTTCAAAACTCTGCATAACAAACAGAAAGATTCATGGCCAAGGAGCGGAATTCATGCAGAAAAAAATCTCCAAACCAACAAGAAACTGACATTCAGCAATGACATTTGCCTTGAAATGAAACAATATGCAAAACAAAAATATAGGGGAGCAGTATTCTCCTGCATATCGGTGAAATTCTGCAACTGTCTCCCAAAGGCAATACGAACAACAGAATACCACCTAAAAGCCAGGAAACTGTTAAAAACATGCCTCTTTAACGCAAACTGAAGAAAAACACCAGAAAGAGAAATCATGTCACAGCAACGCTAGAGAACCCTATGAAACTGCACCTCCCAAAGAAAAATTTGAACCCAAACCCAATAGGAACAATACTAAGCCAAAGGGTTAAGACAATTGAAAAACAAGCAACATAACCCCCAATTACCCCTACTAATAACTCTTTAACACTATGCATACCCCTCTGCATCCCACCTTTGTGGCACTGGGACTCCCCAAAGTCCTGCGGCTCTTTGGCAGGGTTATTGGTTCTCAGTCCAATTAATCTCATATATTTTTCAGCTTCCCCAGCTTTGGAAACAAGCCACACGTATCCCTTTCTCTCCCTTTTTCACAGGGCATGTGCCCATTCGATTCTCTTAGGCTCTTGTTGTAAGGAACTCACAGTGGCAATAGTAAAGACAGATACAATTGATCACAGTTCAAGGGTGTTTATTAAACTGCACACTCTGTATACAAAGACTGCGAGCTGTGCACTTACCCTTGCACTTGCCACCAGCTGGCCACACTTTTTATTTATGGTCTTTATTTTTCTGTTATCCTATGTACTGCACTGCCCCCTCCCCCATTTCCCCTGCACGTTTCCCCCTCCTGCACTTGCGCAATCGCACCTGGTCTAGTAAGATCGTTGTCTCTGTCTTCCCTATGTTCCCCCTCCCTTGCCTCGTCGTGTCTTGAAACACTTGTGTATAGGCGCGTTATAAACACCATATCATATCATATATCATACCCGCGACCCAACACAGAAGTAAAAGGATGCAACTCCTTGCCACAGACCACCCAAACTTCAGGCCCTGTACCAACTTTCCACCCAACAGGCACATGAGACATTTGCATACAACCACCCAAAAAACATCACACAAGTGTCAATCTACTAAAATCATACTAGCCCAGAGTGACAGTGTTTCCGTACTGAGGCTACCAACAGCACATCAATGCTCTTGTGCACTTTTTCCTTTCAACCCTACTAACCACCATCCCAATCTGTCATGATTCGCCGTTTCGGCCCTTTCTGAACTACATGGTCCATAAGACACTGCAACGTGTCCAGAGCCAACATACTGTCCCGTTTGGACTATGGCAATGCCCTGATCCTGGGTGCATCCAAGAAATGCATACACAGCTATCAGGTTGTCCAGAATAACGTGGTGAGGATTGTGAAGCAAAAAACCAAATCACAGCACATCAGTGACTCCAGAAGAGAGCTACACTGGTTGAAAATAGAGGATAGGGTCCATTTCAAGGCCTTAACCATCGTGCATAAATGTATCCATGGAAAAGCCCTGGCTTACTTGAAATCCAGGATTCATTCCTATATGCCCGGCAGAACACTTAGATCTACCCACCTCGGTAAAATTACAGTTGCTCTGCATAAACTCAAATGTGGTCTTGGCAGATCCTTCCCTATACTGGCAGCCGGCATTTGGAACAATCTCCCCACTCTTACTCGATTGGAAACCAACTATTTGAGTTTCCGCAAGCAAGTGAAGACCCTCTGTTTTAAATATTCGCTTTGTCGAACCCACCTTTTAGGCCACCTGCTCACTTGTTTGTCTGTCCCGTCTTCATAAGCACTGTCCAGTTGTAAACGTGTCCATATCTCTGCGCCCTGAGGCCTGCGGGCAACCGGCGCATTATAAAATTAAAATAAATAAAATAAATAAACGTTCCTTCAAGAGTAATTCCAACATGGCCGATGCCAGTGCAGAGTTACCGCTCTGGAGTTTCCAAGGATTCGCCATCTCCTTGAAAATAGACGTGCCCCGCGGCTCTGCGCATCTCAACGCTACCTTTCCGAACTTTCGGCAAGTGTGTGTCGTACCTCTCCTCTTTTTCGTGCTATCGCCTTGTTAGCGCATACTATCCTTCCACGTAAATTACAAGTCCCATCCACACCTCCCGCTTATACTCTCTCGCACTCCTCCTTCCAGGGGCCCCTTCCGGGCCGTTGTGCACTTGTTGCCTACCTGCTACAGGTACGAGTTCTAGTTCCTTCCTGGCTTTATTCTTCCTGGGACTTCTTACCTGATCCTTCCTGGAGTTCTGAATGCCAGCTTATCTACGTTCGGATTCCACCTGCACACTGGCGACTGAGGACACTCGCCCGTGTTTTTACAAGACTCGAGTCATCCGGAAGAAAGAAAAACCCCAGACCAAGACTTCAAAAGATAAACAGGTGAGATTCAAGGCTGAGTGTGACAGTTTGAGACGCCAAGGATTGGATATTGATACAAATATGGAAGCCTCTGTTCAGGACCTCATGAGAGGTATGCAAGAGCTAACCACTGAAGTGCAGAACCTTAAAGCTGAAAATGCAGCATTGCAAGAGCTTGTGCTGTCCAGGGATTCGGTGTTCCAAGAAAGTGCCATGGTCAGGGGCATAGTGGATAAATACTATGGAACCACCAAGGCACTACGTTCCTTCCTTGATTCTTGTTTAGTGCACTTTACCTTCAAACCATACTACTTCTCTACACCCAGAGCCAAAGTGGGATTTAGAATCTCTCACCTTTCGGGAAACGCATTGGCCTGGGCAACTCCCTTAGTAAATTCAGGGGACCCGATCCTGGACAACTATGAGGGATTCGTGGACGCCTTTAATACTATGTTTGACCGACCAGAACAAGTATACAGTGCCCAAGAGAAGTTATTGGAATTCCAAAAAAGCCCTGAAAATATGTTGTCTTGTTACCCACTTCAAACAATTGGCCAAGGAGGCTGATTGGACACCAGAAGCCTGTTTCACGTTGTTTCGTCGAGGATTGAATGATGAAATTAAGGATGAACTCGCCAGAGTGGCCCGCCCAAGTTCCTTCCAGGCATTGTTGGATCTGTCTTTGCAAATCAATTTTCGCATCCAGGAAAGAAAGGCAGAAAAGAAAAAGACACACACTTTACCAGCAAGGGTTCCCTTGGATTATCCTAGTCCAAAGGAGGCAGCTCCTACTCCTTCGCCAGATCCTGAGCCTATGCAACTTGGTTCCTTACGGGGACCCATTTCTTCACAGGAATGAACTCGTAGAATGAATACTGGACTCTGCATGTATTGTGCTTCTGACAAACACCTTGTAAGAAATTTCCCAATAGCTCCACCTCGGCGTTCGGGAAACGCCAGCTCCCGATCTTGAACGGAGCCTAGCTTTGGGAGAAAGGTACGTGCTCTGAATCTTCTCCAAGCGAAAGCAGTCAACTCACAAATAGCTTGGTGATTCTTCAGGTGTTCATACCAACTACCAATAAGGAAAAGCACCCTGTGCTGGCCCTGGTAGATTGCAGAGCAATGGGCATATTTCTGGACCATGATTGGGCTCTGAAACACCATATTCCCTGAAAATCCAAGGATATCATACAGTCAGTCGAAGGTATCAATGGGAAACCGTTATCTTCAGGGCCCATAACTCAGCAAACTACGGAATTGCTACTAACAATAAACAACCATTAGTAGGCTCTGGATTACGACATTATAAAAGCTGCCCATTACCCAATGGTTCTAGGCATGGCTTGGCTTCAAAGACACAACCCATATATCAACTGGGCAGCAGGTTCCTTGTTTCTAGGGTCAGAATTTTGTCTTTCACATTGCCTGTCCCAGGGTAAGCAACCCATTTCCTCAGAAAACCTGGATTCCAAGAAATCATCCATTAGTGTGTCCAACATTACCTAGGTACCTGAGACATATCAGCAATTCTCAGACGTATTCTCATCAGATATAGTTCAAGCATTACCTCTCCATCGTCCTGAAGATTGTGCCATCGACACTGATGAATCTGCAGTCATACCATTTGGAAGGATGTTCATACTTTCTGAACCTGAGAAGAGAGCTCTACGTGAATTCTTGGACACCACTCTCACCAATGGAACCATTCGCCCTTCTAAGTCCCCTGCAGGGACGTCCTTATTCTTTGTTCCTAAGAAAGATACCAAGGAACTTCGGCCCTGCCTGGACTACGGGGTCTTAATCAGTGCACTCGTAAGGATCGTTATCAGTTGCCACTAATTTCAGATATCCTGGAGGCAGTTTGCGGCGCCGTTATTTTTACCAAACTTGATCTACGGGGCGCGTACCATCTGATCCGGATAAAGGAAGGCGATGAGTGGAAAACTGCCTTTCACCCATTTCGAGTATCTAGTGATTCCATTTGTTTTAACCAACGCTCCAGCAGTATTTCAGCGCTTTATGGACAGATTATTTTCAGACATGCTATTCCTTTTTGTTATCATCTATCTGGACGACATCCTGATTTATTCCAAGAATCCCAAACTACATCAAGAACATGTGTCTCTGGTCTTACAACGTTTACGAGAGAATACACTACTGGCTAAGCCAGAAAAGTGTATTTTTCATGTTCCTACTGTTCATTATCTGGGTTTCGTCTTAGGTCCTCAATGAATTGAAATGGATCCTACCAAAGTCGACTCAATCCTTTCGGGGCCGACTCCCACATCAGTAAAACACATACAATCATTCCTGGGACTTGCAAACTTTTATCGGAAGTTCATTCTTACCTTTTCTGCTATTGTACAGCCTATAGTTCCATTACTGAAGAAAGATGTTCCTTTCAACTGAACAAATGACCAAGAATCCGCCTAACAAGAATTAAAGCAAAGGTTTACCCAAGGACCCATCCTGGCTCAACCTGACATCAACAAACCCTTCCTGGGGGGGCGTGGCCAGCGAGCACGGGATGAGGACGTGATTCCTCGGAGCTCCCGCGGCCGTCAGCCAAATCCTGAAAATATCCTGCTATTTGGGCACCACAACGGCCGAAATTATATCCAGGTGCGGCGGAACCTTGGACGCTCAGGTCGCCATACTACCGACCCGAAACACAGCACCAGTCGGGCACAATTGGTCCGAGAAGCCCGAGACGCCGACGATGGACAAAATGGCGGACTAGGAGAAGGCGCGTAATACGGCGCCAACGGCAAGAAGCAGACACCCTGCCCCGATGGTGCCTGGAGCAGCCGCGCAGGATTACAGCAAAGAGCGGAGGGGAGAGACGAGCCCGTGGACTCCTGCCGGGCGGAACGGATCATACAGGCGGGAGCTGCCTGTGATTGGGAAGGTAGGCGGTCCCCGCTGCTAGCGGCCATATCCTGCCGTGTGCTTTCGGGCGCATACGAATCCGATCCCTGCAGCCCCCGCGGATGCGTTTGGCCGCCGGAGCGGCAGGCGAGGAAAAAACGCCAACTGAAGAAGGCAGACACCCTGCCCAGCTGGAGGGCGGAACGGAGCGAGTTGCCCGCAGTTGGGAAGGTAGGCAGGCCCTGCTGCTAGCGGCCACATCCTGACGTGTGCTTTCGGGCGCACATGAACCCGACCCCCGCCGGAACGCTATCTCACCGGAGGCAGGCCTGATCCCATCCCCCCCCCCCGCGTGACAGAGCCTGAGCGGATCCGGGGAAAGGGGGAAAGCCGTTGGAAGTCTGGGGCCCTGGGGACCGGTTTTGGGGGGGCGGCACCGCGACGCACTAAACCAGCAAAAAACACTATATGAGCTGGGTGCCTGGGACGCAATCAGCTCCACAACCAGAGGCCAACAATCAAACATATAGTGCGGCAATAGAGGAGTAGGGTCCTTGCGGAGACACCACAAGGAACACACAAGGAAAGGGGGTACAGAAGGGGGTAATCCCCAGGTGCGCAAACCAACCCACCCATCAACCGTTGGGCGCCAACATATCCTATCAGCTCCGGAACGGGGTGCAGCACCTACCCGCCCTACAAACCGTCCTAATGAACATACGCCGCAAAGCCCTATAAACAGTGCGTGAGTGGGGCCGACCTCCCGCGGTCCACTATATACCTTCAGAAATGGGTAAAGATAAGGCAAGAGGCATGACAACACAGAGCAAAATAGAGCAGTATACGACCCCCGCCCAAGCCCTCCCGCCGGAGCAACCCAATACTAGCGCAACACCAGAAACAGAGGAGAACATTTCGCTGAAGGATGTCATGAACGCTATAGCAAGTTCGAGAACCTCCATGGAAAAAAAGATGGATGGCATCAGTGCAGATGTGTCATTATTACGCCACACCTCCAAAAACTCACAGCCCGTACCGGAGAAGCTGAAGGTCGAATATCTGAAACAGAGGACAATTTAAGAACAATGAACCAGCAAATGTCAGGAGCGCTAGCCCGCCTCAAAGCATTGGAAGAAAGGGTGGAAGAAGGGGAGGGCAGGGCAAGACGAAACAACATTCGGATCCTCGGTCTGCCGGAAAAAACGGAAGGAGCAAGCATGGAACTGTTCTTAGAGCAATGGCTCGCAGACATCTTTGCCCCCAAGACCTTGTGGAACTTCTTCTCAATTGAACGGGCCCACCGAATGCCAACTGGCAGGCAAATCCCAGGTGCCCCGCCCCGCACAGTGATTGCGAAACTTCTGAATTATAGAGACCGAGATGCAATAATCCAAATGGCCAGGGCCAAGGGCACTATAACGTTCAACGGCTCCAAGATAGGTTTCTTCCCGGATTTCACTAGAGAAGTGCAAAGAGCTAGACAATCCTTTGGCCCTCTTAAAAAACGTCTCCAGACCCTCAACGTAAAATACGGACTCTTATTCCCGGCGCAGCTGAAAATATACTTTAATGGAACAACTGTGCACTTCACGGACCCAGCTGAAGCATGGAATTGGGCAGCAAGACACCTGGAGGGTGATTGGAGGCCAGACAGAAGACAGGATAATGGTAGGAATCGCCCGAGACGAGACAGGATGTCCCCTGAACTCCCGCAGCATCAACCCCAGGCACAGCCAAACAGGGACAATGACTGAAATGAAGAATAAGGTACCCACTCGTAGTTACGCTTTGAGACCCGGCGCCATGTTATTAGCCCATGTTAACAGCGAATTAAATGTGAACCCGATGTCTGTATAACTGACGGCCCGGACCACGCAACCCCCACGGCCGGAACAAGGCAACTTAAGATTAAGTAGTGTTATACCACTTGTGGAACAGTTCTAGGTTGATGAGTTGACTGTCCCTTGACAGCCGGTTGTATTCGTATGTTCGGGCGACAGGTACTTCAAGTTGGGGTGGAGTATGGGGTGGGGGATATAAGGGAAAGTTTTAAGGTTGCTTTGTTAGTTCGGATCCATGGCATGTCCAACCACAGACCTAAAAACAACCCTCTGCACATTACACCCTGCTGTACTAGGTATTGGGACCACATTCCCGACAGACACACCGAGGGGAGGAAGCTCTCCCGACACAAGCATCCTGCGTGCCCTCTAACGGGAAGCTCTAGATGACACACCCACAATTACACCCACCCCCACCCGATCGCCCCAGGTCCCTCAAGCTGCTCAGTTGGAATGTGAACGGAATGGGCTCTGGGATTAAAAGACGCCTGATTAAACAACTGTTGAATAGGTACTCTCCCGACTTGGCCCTTCTATCAGAGACGCACCTAGCGGGAACACACTGCACCCTTTTCCAGAGAACAAATTACAGGACCGCATTCCATGCAGGGTACACAATGGGATCCAGGGGCACCCTTATTCTTATACACAAGAGGCTCCCGTTCTCCCCACAAGTTGTGGAACTGGACCCACGGGGTCGCTATGTACTCATTCTAGGTTCACTCTGGGGTGAAACGCTGGCCATTGTGTCAATATATTCCCCACCCGGACTGGGCCAGGGACTCTTGGAGGACGTCACCACTCTCCTGGGGAAACACCACCCAGATCGATGGGTCCTGGGGGGAGACTTTAATGATGTCATGTGCAATACTATGGACCGTACCCATCTTAGAGGGCGTAATCCGGATGTTCCCACGAAACTCTCCAACTTTGTGTCCACCCTAGGCCTCCGAGATGTGTGGCGCGAACTGCACCCCCAGGATAGAGGCTACTCGTTCCACTCTGGAGCCCATGGCTCTCTCTCTAGACTGGACTACCTCCTGGTCCCGAACACAGACCTACACAGGGCAATATCCGCAGAATACCTCCCTCGTGGAATCTCGGACCACTCCCCCCTATTAATTGAAATACGAACGCACTCTGTAACTCCCCTTAGAACGTCGAGGCTAAACAGCTACCACCTTGGCTTCCCAGAATTGGTAGACCGCCTTAAGGAGGTGTCTGATGAATACTTTGACATAAATATACCAGCAATGGATGACCCGGTGGTGGTGTGGGAGGCTTATAAAACAGTGCTGCGTGGGGAAATCATCTCCTGGGTAGCAAACACAAAGCGGGAGAGACTCCAGAAAATAGTAGAGGCCGAGGCTGAAATGGTCCAGGCCGAAAGCACGCATATTCTTGACCCTACCCCGCAGACTCAAAGGTCCCTCAAACTAACCACAGAAACCCTTAGAAATATTATGCTAGATAACGCCAAGCAGGCCCACTGGGACACCAGAGCGAGGATATACGAGCTGGGGGACAAGGCGGGTAAAATGCTGGCCTGGCTGGAGAGGAGGGAGGAGGGGAGACGTCATGTCAGGGAGATTGTTGCCCCAAGTGGTGTTGGGTACCAGACGGATGCTGAAATTGCAGAGGCATTTGCCCAGTTCTACGCGGAACTCTACCGAGCCCCGATAACACCTTTCGACCCGACCCTACTAGATGAAATTACACTCCCAGCACTGACACCACAACAACGGGAGGAGCTAGACTCGGATCTCTCTGAATCCGAAATAGCCGAAGCCCTAGCGCAACTCCAAACAGGGAAAACACCGGGCCCTAATGGTTTCCCGGCCGAGACCTGGCAAAAACTAGGGGGGAATAAAATGGCGACCCCCCCTTTACAGGATGTTTCTTGGTGCCCGCGACCAGGGCACCCTCCCACCTGACCTATGTAAAGCCACCATTGTGGTCATTCCCAAACCCGATAAACCCCTGGAACAGTGCGCCTCTTATCGGCCTATCTCGTTAATTAACAGCGAGGCCAAAGTTCTTGCTAAGCTCCTTGCCAACCGGCTGCAATCAGTGATCCATACCTTGATCCACCCGGATCAATGTGGCTTTATGCCACACAAATCAACGCGTATGAACCTGCGCCGGCACCATCTGGCGCTGGAGCGGGCCCCGATCATTGACACCCCTCTCGCCCTACTGGCAGTGGATTTCGAGAAGGCCTTCGGCTCGGTTAGGTGGGACTGCCTTTGGGAGGTCATGAGGCGTATGGGGTTCGGAGACAGCTTCTTGAAATGGGTGAAACTACTCTACACTAACACCCGAGCGGAGGTCAGAGTGAATGGTTGGCCGTCCCGGTCCTTCTCGTTGGGAAAGGGCACGAGACAGGGATGTCCCCTTTCTCCCCTTCTCTTTGCCCTGGCGATTGAACCTCTGGCCCTTTGGCTTCGACAAGACGCTGCATGGACGGGGTTCAGATGGCCTGAGGGACATGAGGACCGTGTCTCCTTGTATGCAGATGACCTCCTGATCTACCTGGGAGACCCGGCTCGGTCCTGCCCCAAGGTGACGCAGATGCTTGCCCGCTTTGGTGTCCTTAGTGGGCTTAAAATCAACTGGGGAAAATCAATCCTCTTCCCGGTGAAAGGCAATGTGCAGGCTGACCCTCGGGAATGTCCGTACCGAGTAGAACCGCAAGGTTTTCGATACTTGGGGATCTGGGTGACCGCGAACCTGACTGAATACACACTACACAATTTTCAACCGATCCTTGACCGCTTTGTCAATGACGCCCACCACTGGAGACTTCTTCCTCTTACGCCCATGGGAAGAGCCGCACTCTTTAAGATGATGACTCTCCCAAGGTTTCTCTATGTCTTACAAAATGCCCCACTAAGGATCCCAGACTCTGACTTTGGGCGGGTTGAATCTCTCTTTCGGGAACTGATATGGGGGGGTGGTCAGCCGAGGATAGCACTGACTACGCTCCAAAGATCGGTCTGGGAGGGTGGGATAGGAGCTCCGCGCCTCCAAACATATTACTGGGCTGCACAGCTGGCAGTGGTCAACGACCTGCTTCATGGAGATAGGGAGCTCCCCCACATCAGGGCCGAGGTTGCAGCCATGCACGATACCGACCCATGTCAACTACTATACCAAACTCTTCCGAGACCCCTTCCACCAACGACCACGGTCCATACCATCGTGGTTTGGAAACAGGCGCATAGATTCGTTGGGTGGGAAAATAGTGTAACTGTGGCACAACCCCTGTGGAGAAATAGTAACCTGCCCGAGATAAAGAAGCTTCAACCATGGCCCCGATGGGTGAGGGCTGGGATTCTGAGGGTTGGGGACATTCTTGAGGAGGGGGATATAGCCCCGTTTGAAACTATCCAGCAAAAATTCCAACTCCCGGGCACTGAGCGATACCACTATGTACAGCTGGCCCATGCCCTAAGAAACCACATACCTGCAGGCACCAATATTCCGGACTACACACCAATAGAACGTAACATATTACCAGCTCTCATCCCCACCAAATGCACCTCCATCCTATATAATGCTATTACATCCTTTGCTACGCCAGAACTCACGACCCTGAAAACTAAATGGGAGGTGGATGTAGGGGTGATAGATCCAGAAGACTGGATCCAAGTACTAATGCACCCAAGGGAGGTGGCCATCTCTTCCAGGATTCGACTGGTTCAATTAAAGATCCTGCAGAGGGTCTATTACCCCAGGACGATACTATATAGATGGGGGAGAGCCCTGAACCCGAACTGTCTCCGTTGTGGGAATGAGGAGGGGACCTTCTTCCACATCCTGTGGGAATGCCCCCAAATCCGCACCTTCTGGAGTGAAAGCTGTACTGTACTCGGCAATGTCTTGGCGTGCCGCATACCACTAGACCCGAAGATTCTCATTTTGGGCGCTCCGGATGAGATTGAACTTACTAAATGGGGCAAGCTGCTCCTGAACACAGCAGCGGGACTGATGAAGCGCAACATAGCGCAGAAATGGGGAGCCCCGGAGTCCCCAACGATGGAGCAATGGGCAACAGACATGAGCATTTGTGCCACTATAGAGCACCGAGTATATACTGCCAGAGGATGCCCTGCTAAGGCGGATAAGATATGGGGGAGGTGGGAAGAAGAAAATGGACCCTAGAACCGGCTGGACCCTGTTGTATGCAGGGAGGGGGATACGATCGGATGGCACTAAAACCTGGGGAAATGTCATGGGAGATTGATACTTGATCTTGTTGAATTTTGGAAGGACATGCCAATCCGCACAAGCTGTTGTTGTGTAGTTTTGAATGTAAAACAATAAAAAATGTTTTATCAAAAAAAAAAAAAAACCCTTCCTGGTGGAAACAGATGCCTCAGATTACGCCATGGGGCAGTTCTCAAACAAGAATCTGAAGATAAGAAAGAACATCCCATTGCTTATCTGTCTCGTACTCTGAATTCTAGCGAAACACATTACTCAGTGCTGGAGAAGGAATTGCTTGCCATCCGTCTGGCTTTTACCGAATGGCGTCATCTGCTCTTGGGTGCCAAGTTTCCCATTCAAGTTCGGACGGATCATCGGAATTTACAGGTCCTTCAGTCCTTGGAGTGTAGAAACAGTTGTCAGTCTCGCTGGGCTTTCTTTTTTTCCCAATACCAGTTTCATATACACCATGTACCAGGAACAACCAACATTATAGCTGACGCCTTATCCAGACGTCCTGGCTATGAACCTAATGAAACCTGTGCCCTCCCAAAGATGTTTCCCAAGTCCTTCCTTATAGCCCAGGCCAATTCTTTATTGGATAACATCCGCACAGAGACCCCACTCTCGGATCTGTGGAAGGAATACACTAAGACAAACAGATGGGTTCTCACGGTTAAAGACGGTTACCTTTTCAAGTGTCTGGTTATACCTACACAAGAATTGAGATCCAAGATAACTAACCTCTGTCATGATACCTTCCATTCTGGACATCGGGGCATTACGGCAACTCTTAGACTCATTCAGAGTAACTTTTGGTGGCCCAGAATGGCCGATGACATAAAAGCATACATCCAAGCCTGCGCTGTCTGTAGTCAGAATAAGTATAAGTGTGACAATAAGAAACCAGCTGGTCTTCTGTATCAACCTGCATTACCGGATCGATCTTGGGAGACAATTGCCACTGACTTTATTGTGGAATTACCTCCGTCCAAGGGCTTCACAACCATTATGGTTACCATCGACCTGTTTTCCCATATGGCCTATTTCATCCCCTTGGAAAAGCTACCATCAGCACAAGAAATGGCAGGGATTTTCTTAAGCCATATCTTCAGACTTCATGGCCTCCCTACCAAAATCATTTCGGACCGCGGTCCTCAATATATTTCGCAATTCTGGAAGTACTTGTGCAAGATGTTGGGTATTCAACATGCCTTGTCTTCAGGATATCATCCTCAAACTAAAGGGATAACAGAACGAGTAAACCAGACACTTGAACAATACCTACGATGCTTTGCCTCCAAGGTGCAGGGTGATTGGTCTGTGTTGATTCCAGCGGCTGAATTTTCTTATAACAACTCTAACCATGCTGCCATTAAGACCAGTCCGTTCTTTTGCTTCCAAGGATTTCATGCATCTGTCCTACCTACAGTCCTGCCTCACTCCACCCCGGTTCCATCGGTCAATTCCTGGATAGAGCACTTCCTCACAGTACACAAGGATGTGAAAGGACATTTAGAAAAGGCCAGGATTGACGTCAAATACCAGGAGAAGACCCGGTCCCAAATATGCCATCGGCGACAAGGTCTGGCTTTCCTCTAGACTCTTACCTCGACACTTAAGACCCAACAAGTTGGCTCCACCTTTCTATGGGCCTTTTGCGATAAAAGAAATCATCAACCCTGTAGCCTTCAGACTACAGTTACCAGATCCAAGGAGGAAGATCCATCCCGCTTTTCACACCTCCTTGCTAAAACCTTATTCTCAAACCACCAGGACTGCTCCTCGACCTAACCCGTACTTAACAATGAACAAGTCGAATTTGAAGTTTCCAGGATTTGCGACTCCAGATATAGAAGGGGTTGACTACAATATTTAGTGGAATGGAAGGGATATCCCCCAGCGAACATACTTGGGAACCAATGTCCAACATGAATGCCGCCCATTTGCTACGACGATTCCACTTAACCCATCCAGGCAAACCAGGTGGATTGCAGTTTAAGAGGTGGCATGCTGTCATGATTCGACGTTTCTGCCCTTTCTGGACTACGTGGTCCATAAGACACTGCAACGTTCCTTCAAGAGTAATTCCAACATGGCCGACACCAGTGCAGAGTTACTGCTATAGTGTTTCCAAGGATTCACCATCTCCTTGAAAATAGACGCACCCCAGCGGCTCTGCGCATCTCAACGCTACCTTTCCGAACTTTCGGCAAGTGTGTGTCGTACCTCCCCTCTTTTTCGTGCTATCGCCTTGTTAGCGCATACTATCCTTTCAGGTAAATTACAAGTTCCATCCATGCCACCCGCTTGTACTCCCTCGTGCTCCTCCTTCCAGGGGCCCCTTCCGGGCCATGTGCACTCGTTCCCTACCTGCTACAGGTACGAGTTCTAGTTCCTTCCTGGCTTCATTCTTCCCAGGACTTCTTCCCCGATCCTTCCTGGAGTTCTGAATGCCAGCTTATCTACGGTCAGATTCCACCTGCACACTGGCGACTGAGGACACTCGCCCGTGTTTTTACAAGACCTGAGTCGTCCGGAAGAAAGAAAAACCTCAGACCAAGACTTCAAAGATAAACAGGTGAGATTCAAGGCTAAGTGTGACACAATCCCCGTCCTTTGGAGATCCGCCTGAGCGCCTGGACACCATGAAAAATAGCAGTGGTGCATGATAAAAGTCACAATAACATAAAAAACATAACATAACCTAACATAAACTCAAGATTTCAGTATTAAGGACACCCTCTTTATGATAATATCTTTTAAGAGTTTGCACTATGTTTTCCAGAATTCACATTCAGGGCTCTTCTTAACTCACAATGAGGGTCATTTTCTAGATCCAGTGAACCAGAAAAAGTGGCAGTAAACGTGATGATAAACATTTGTCTACTATAACCCCACTGCTATTTTTGGTGGTTGCTGGTACTTCCTATGGAATGAGTTCTAATACTTCACTCATTGATACATTTCCACAATACTATTTCAATACAATATTTTATTTCATTATTCAATCCTGCTATATCACAAGAACACATATATTTAAAAGACTCTGCAAACTTTTTAAAAACTACATTGGTGTCTCCTGACACATAGCATATAGCAATTTCATCCAAATTCAGTGTATTTATGCACTGTTATTCTTTCAACTGTGACGTCAGAGGAACAATAGTCTCATGTCTTTTTCAAGTTCCTAATCTGTCTCCTTCTTTGGTTTACAGTCTTACTTATCCATTTTGCTATACATACACTTATTTGTTGCCTTATATTTATCAACCTCAACATGTTCCGAACCTTTGTCAGGAGTAACAATTGTGCCAACTTTTCCAAACACATTCATTTAAAACTTAAGTATCGCAAAAACACTCTGTGACATCCTCATAAATCTGTTCAATAGGTGAAATAGCAACTCAGTATCCCTTTTGAATTGTATGTTCTGTCACTGCCATGAGGAAGGACCTGCAAAGGACATGTATCTCATTAGTCACTAATACTAGGATCTGTTTTTTGTACCACCATGGTGGACAAAAAGATGTAATTCTTAATACCTGCACATTCCTGGAGGTTGCTCAAGGCAATATTCCTTTTGTTTCTTGAAACCTGTAATAATGTAACTTCAGGGGTCTTCTTGGGCTTCTTACATATACTTTATTACATATATACTTTAAGCTACATATAAGGATAACCACTGGGTCCCATCACCCGGGCTTAACTGACATCAGGTAGAACACTCATACAGCATTTACACATCAACATTCCACATGACATCACAGGGTCTCTCATTCACAAGCAAGCACTTCACAGCACATCTCCTTCCTTTCCAATGACGCACAACCACACAACATTCACCAACAAGCACTTCACAACAAAACCTTCAGTTAATCCTGTTCTGTAGATGAATGAAAAGTGGTTAACAAGTGCATCAGCATATTCCTGACTTTGCCTTTGAGCTATCTTCCATCTTTCGTGTGCCAAACCTGATGAAGCAATCACTTGAGAGTGGTGATTTGTGGAAAAATAACTTCTGGAAATTATGTCTTGCCTGGTATTGGCATTGTTTAACAGGCGTACCTGTTCTTTCACACCCAGTTTCAGCTCCATACGAATTCCACCTGCTGTTTCGAACTTAGAATGGTCTCGGACTTAGAATGGGAAGGCTTTCAGTCACGACATTCACTCTGTCAATTACTTCCTCTCCCCTATAAGACATAGTTGAGGTGAACCATCCCAGCGCGTAGATCCTGTGTCCTCAATATAAATTTGGTATGTATTCTATCTGTCCGACCTTGGCCTCAAGTCATTCTTGGCATGTGGTTATGAGTTGGAAGGTGTGGAGTGAGCCTGAGTCAGCCATGAGTTCCAACTCTTCTCTAGCTGCAGTCATCTTGCAGGTTGGGCGCCTGAGGTTTGGAAAGTTCTACAGCTCCTCATGGACCGACACCATTAGTACACTGTTCCTCTGGAAATAGGTAACCTCTGACATTCACAATGGCTTTTCTTCGCCCTCATTTACACTTCTCTTGTGAGAAGAGGCAGAACATAGAAGAAAAATGTCTGGTAAGTCTACACATTTTACATATCCTACCAATGGCCAGGCACTCATTTGAGGTGGCTACAGGACTGGGGTTCCCACACCTGAAGCACAGTGTTTGTCATTCCAGAAAAAGTGAGGGTCAACCAACAATATTTAGTGATTTCTGAATATACCACAACAATATTGCTAAGGAAATTACAGCAAATTTAAAACAAGTTTAGTCAAGAAGGTATAAGAATTGCTTTATGAAGATAACTACAGCATGATAGGTCTGTTAGCGCATACAACTGAGATATAGGGAATGTTTCACATTATGAAATGTGAAAGTCAGAGAAGACTCTGCAACACCTTACAGCCTTACAGCTTTCAGCAGAACTTTTTTTTAGCCAGCTGTATCTTCAACTGGAAAAACTATGAGGGATATCCTCACTAACAGAGTTAATTCCTGAAAATTGAATTGCCACTTGTATATGTTCCAGATATTTGATACAGATTTGGTTTTGTAAGTAATATACATTGAAAAACACTTGGCAGACGTCAACTTACCCTTACCTGTTGGAAATAAGCAAGCAAAAAATGCTTCTGTTCACGTGACGAGTCATGTGACGGTGTGTTGCATAGCAACATTCGTGAAATCCAAGATGTCATGCAAATTGATTAAAAAAGTAAAGTGAATCTAATTAGTAATAAGCGATCATTTAAGTACCTTAACCTTTAAAGGTAAGGATACGTCAGCATGGGTTCAATGTTCTTAATGTTAACTTCAAACTTACACATGCATTCAAGCAGAATGCACTGCAATAGCTAATTATTTTCACTTTACAAAAACGAAAGCGCATTTATTTATAAATTTACACATTTCTTTCAGAAGACTGACAGAAACGCCTTTTTCTTTACCAAATATACAAACGTATCAGACACGTCTGCTATGGCTCTTAATTTCCACAGTACATCCAAATATAATGAGATTGACTAACAGGCAGGTAAGCCAATCTTTGGATCTCTGGGTGTTCGGAATAAAAGCAACCAATTATACCAGTCACACAATTGTGCATTCACTTAATATGCTTCTAGGCAAACCTTTCTTATTGTTTTCAGAAAAACTGGTGAATCATATATTAAATGATTCACACCCCAGAGTGGGAACATCCCAAATCTACTACTTCACTCGCCCGAATTTGTTAGGTACTTTACCTCCCGTTCTATCGACTGTATATAGGGTAAGGTGACATATGCCAAGTGTTTTTCAATGTATATTACTTTGTCTGACATAGCAATTTACATACAATCAGAGTATAAACAAAATGTTCAATTAGTTATTTTTTGGCACAACTAAGATAATATTCAAACAGTCTATGACTATTTCGTATTTATATGTTGAGTTTTTGTTTATGTTTTGTATATGACACTTTTTGAATATACTTCAACTAAAATCATTTTGACTTTTCCCTCTCTCTTTTATCCTGCCTTTCTCCTACTTCCCTTTTCTGTTCCCTCTGAAATTGGATGAATTTTATGTTTACACACATTTTATCCATTATTTTTGTTCTTTCAAATTTGTTTATTTTATTTTGGTGTCATCAATATGTTTGTCTGGTCTGTAGTCATCCAATTATGTAAACGCCCTGATGACGACCCAGGAGGGTTGAAACACGTGTTGGCGTTTTTCAGTATTTTGCACTTTGTTTGGTCAATTTCAATATGATGGTATAAATGCTGGCAAATACCAGTGCTACGGACTTTAGTTGTTTGCTTCATTATTATATGATGGTCAAATTATTTTTAACAATGGTTTAAAACAACACAGACAGGTGTCTGTTCAGTGCATTTTTCATTTCTCTCATATATATTTTTGGGTGACTCAGTAATGGTTACAAAACCAAATCTGTATCAAATATCTGGAACATATACAAGTGGCAATTCAATTTTCAGGAGTTAGTGCAATTAGTGAGGATATCCCTCATAGTTTTTCCAGTTGTTTTAGGGTACAGTGAGAAAATACCCCTACTTATCCTCACCTCTGCTGCATACCTCACAGCAATTCCTTTTCCTTTTCCTTATTAGGACCATTAAAAAGTAGGTTTGCGCACACCCAGTATAAGGATAGTTTCTCACGCATTTGTATCTTCAACTGGGACTAGTGCCCCTACATTTCTGAACCACGTAAGTCTATTGTTCAAGTCTTTGTGCAATAAGTTCACAGAATGGGGAGAAAGGGCTTTTTGTGTATAAAAGTAATTGCCCACAGAGTTGCTCCATTACATTGGGGTAATGTGTTGGTCTGTCTTCTAATATGCTGTCGGGTGGCAAGCTTCTTAGAGAAAACTAGTCCTAGGTATACAAATTCACTTACTTGCTCCAGACGATTCCCATCCGACTTAATTGGATGCATTTTAAGGGGCTTTTTTGAGATCACAAGGCATTTTGATTTCAAGACATTAACACTAAGTCTTCTGTCAGTCATGTAGGAAGCAAACCTTTCTACTAGCCATTAAATAGCATATAGAGTTCAGGCAATGAGTACTGAGTCTTCAGGGTAGTACAATAGAGAAAGAGGATTTATTATGTTTATTATTAGAGTATTTATTAAGTGCGGACCTAGCTTTGGGAACCAATGAAGCACTTTACAAGTCATAGGACGAAGTACATGGTAATGGGGCAAAGATTCAAGAGAGTAGAGAACTAACAAAGGGAAAGTGGGTGAACAATTGCATCTATTGGCATCCAGAGAGGAAACAGGTGAGAGCAGATCACCCAGTCTCAGGTTAAGTGGTGAGTTAAGGGTGTGTTGAACTTGTTGTTAGTCAGGTGCCGTTCCTTGAAGATGAGAGTCCTGAGCTCCTTCCTGAAATGCAGAAGCGAGGGGGCGAGTCTGGTGTTCATAGTGAGCAGGTTACAGAATGAGGGGGTGTAGGTAGAGAAGGCCTGTCTTCTGGTTCTTTCCTTCATGCACCAGCAGATTTCAAGTCTTGACATTGCCTTACCTCTGGTGGATGATAGGCCTCTGGAGATGATGAGCTTCTCAGCGGGGTAGCTTGGGGACTTAAGGGCAATGGCCTTGGACATGAATCAGCTGTACTTGTAGGTAATACCTGTTTGCTCCAGGAGCCAGTGCTCATTGATGAGGGTTTAGGTGATGTGGAATGGATGGAGTCCTTTGATGTGTCGTGCTGCAGCATGTAGGACACAGCTCAGGGGTGTCAGGGTGGTCACTGGAATGAGGAAGAAGCCAGTGGGGGGAAAGGACACGGGTGTTTGCGCCACAGGGCTGAGTACTGCTCTGTTTCTTGCCAGCTGCCTTTGCTGTGGAGCCCTGCACCAACCCTTCCTGGATAGACATAGTTGTGACAACACCCCCCCTGCGAGGTGTAAGAGGCTTTGTCTTCGGGGCTGTTACCTAATTTGGTGGTAATTTAGTATTGTGGTATTTTTGGCGGTAAATTGGCATTATCTCATTTTGGCAGTAATTTAGTGGTGAGCAAATGGTTTACCCTACCCCATAAAATAAGACAAACCTCCTCCCTTTTATAACTATGATACACTTCAGGCTGACTGTAAGCATGTACACACAGACTTAGCACATTTATAGGAACCCAGTAAAATCCTAAAGTCAAGAATCGCATATGAATTGCTGATGACTTATCTACATCACCATCTTATGCCCTTGGAGAGCTCTGTTCCCCCTCAGGATGCATGGTTGAACACATTCATACAACACACCAGCTTTCTAGCTTGCATTTATATTGTCCCCTTTGTTTCTAATTTTTTTACCTCTGGCGGTAAACCTTTTTACCATTGTGATGTAACCCCCAAGGTGTTTCCCAGTTACTTTTCCCACTGAAACAGTGATCGTGCAGACATATGAGAAGAGAAAAGATAGGGAAAAAAAATAGACACCCACTTTTCTGTTATTGCATTTATTATTTCGGTGATATATCTGATTATGAAACAAAAAGAAACAAAATAGTACATTTCATGATGTCACATTTATGACCTCTTACCCAGAGATCAGCACCGCAGCAGTTATCAAAGAGACAAGATATACATGTGCATTGTAAAACTTTTTCTTTTTTTTCTTTCAGTTCCCCATGTGCGAAATGCCAATGATTTAGCCGTATTCTTGTCTAAACTGTCACAGAGAAAATTGGCAGTCACCCAACGCTCTCTTCAATTTCACAAATACTTACATAAGGGCTTGTTGTAGCTCTGTCTTATCAGTGTGACCCCTCCTTGGTCCTGCCTGCGTGGAAGCCTTCCGAAAGCCATACAATCCCTTGCACTCCCGACATGGCCTTGGGCTTCCAGGCAAATATGACTGCAGCCCTTTGCAGCCGGCAGCAAAGATCCAGGCACCCAGCAGCAGCGCAGGAAAGAAGAAAAGCCCAGCCTTTCAGTTCAACCCCCTATTTAATCAATCTGCCTGTCAATGAAGAGCAGGGCTGCCTACCCCCTGGTGTGTCTGAACACTTCCTAGACTCCTGACTCCACTGTCCAATCACTCACGAGTATCAACTGGCTTTACTACTTCCTCCGCACACAAAGCACTCTCAGAATGCATGAAAAAAAGCTCCCCATTTCTCATTGTATTTTTTTTTTTAGTGCACATTTCTCCTCCATGGAGAAAAAAACTAAGCATTTCCATCCGTGTTCACTGACATTGCATTGCAATTTTTTTTAACAACTTTATTTATATTTGCACACAGGTTATGCACATACTTTAGCAGCTTACTTTAATTATACAGACATATTACTTATACAGTTTATTAGCCTTCTGTGTTCAGGTTCTCCGATTCACTGAGGTCAGCCAGATATTGCTTGTATCGCGCCCATATGCTTCTGGGTCTACTTTAATCAGGGGAATTAATTAGTTACTGGAGTGTTTTTAATAGGGAAGTTAGTTAGTATAGGTTAGTTTTACACAGATGGGAATGTTCATAATGTGTATACTGCACTTTGAATCCACTGTCTTTTTCTTGCATTCTGTTTTGTCATGCAAAGCCTCATTCACTGTTACAATGACCCAATGTGGCATTTCACCTGCTTCATATAATTCCCCATGTCTTTTCTGCATTTAGACTAATCCCACTAAAATGTTGACCTGTATCCCTAATATGCTGCTCCCGCTTGCACCCATTTGCATTTTAAAATTACTTTTATCTGCGCACATTTTGTTAGCTGCTTCTATTGAAAACACTGTCATCAGCATTTGCACCCATTTTATTACTTCATTTAAAATTATAATGAATCAATGCCATGAATCAATGCCAGATATCCCTACAGAGGGCAAAGCCTGTGGGGGAAAGGTCGCTGGTATTTGTGCCACAGGGTTTTGCGACGTGTTAGCCGACACCTGAAGTCTTATCTTCAACTTGTGGTTCTGCCTCCCCACCCACTTTTTCACTGACAACTAACGAAACACTGCAGTAGGAGGAGGACAACGAAAGGTCTAGCAAGAGGAAGAAAAGAGAGTGAGGGATCTCCACAAGCCAAAGCAGCAGACCTGCTGAGCCAAGGTGAGAACCAAGGCAGGGGCAGGCGGTCTTGCTCCTACCAATAGTGACCAATAGAGACTAAAGGACAAAATAAAAGTGGGAGTGGGCATGGTCAGTAGAGCCTAAACCTAAATCGCTAAATCTCAAACCTCAATCCAACTCTAAAAGAGCATTTCACCACCCTCACTACCCCCTTTTAACGTCCCACGAACCTATGGCCAGCACATTAATTATGTGAATCCCCACCATTTCTGCAGCACTGACACCGGCATCTGCACCTGTATCACAGCCAAATGGAAATTGTTGACAGTAAAGAGGAAAATTACAACGGTAGTGCTTATACCTGTACAAAGCCATGCTGCATCCAGCTCAACTGTCTCCAATCCAGGCCTCCCTATCGCTGACAACTACACCAGTGCCTCCTCCAAGGAAACTCTCGCCGACATCCTCTTTGTCATGCCTTCACCTGACCTATGGACCCTTCATATGGTCTCTGTGCTCGCTCCTTTCTCCTCTTCTCCCATTTATGGTGGCACCCGTTGGGATGTCCTCTTGGCCTCCTTCCACTCCTCCAAGGTCATCATTAATGTTTACTCAAATGGGACCGTCTTGGTCCAAGGCCCTCAGGCCAACCTTCGCCTCTTTGATAGATGCTTCCCACGCCTCATCAACTTCCTTTCTTCTCCTGCTGTCCACCCTCCACTTTCCTCGGCTACCTTGCCTTCTCCCCCCCTCTCTGCCCCCTCTCGGGCACCTTCTACACCTCCGCAGGGCGTACCCCTGATCTGTACCCCTCCCCGGAAGTCCTTCAAGGATGGCAACCTTCTCCATATTGTCACTCTCAACTCTTGTTCTGCTGTCAAACATTCCTCTGATATCTGCTGCCTTCTCAAAGAACTTGACCTCGATGTCCTCAGTCTCACTGATACCTGGTTCACGACCAGTTCTGTCGCCAGCTTTGATATGCCTCTACCTGATGACTACAAGATCATCTCTGTGCCCAGGCCCAACCGCTCTGGTGGTGGTGTTGCCCTTATCTTCCCCGAGTGGATTCCTGCCTCTGTCACTCCTACGCAGACCTACTCCTCTTTTGAATGCCTTGTCTGCTGGTTCTCTCTCTCTCCTAGCCATTCCCTCACTGTGGCTACTATCTATCGACCACCTGGTCAGATTTCCTCCTTCCTCTCCAAGTGGGCGGACCTCTCCTCCTCTCTCTTGGCCTCAACCACTCAACTCCTCCTTCTTGGAGACTTCAACATCCACTTGGATGGCTCCTGCCCCCCCCCCCTGGACACTTTCGTGACCTCTGTGACTCTCTTTCACTAACCATTCTGCCCTCCGGCCTGACCCATTCTGCAGGGCACTCCCTCGATGCTCTGATCTCCTCTGACATTCCCCTCTCTGTCCCCCTCTCCACTCCTCTCTCCTGGAGTGATCACTTTCTCCTATCCTCCCACCTCACCCTCCCTACCCCTCAGGCCAAGCCACCCTCATCCTTGCCACCCACCTTCGCGGTCATCCGACCCATGAAGCGCGTGTCAGTTGAGGCTTTTGCCGCCACCTTCTCACCCCCTCCTCCCCCTTTGGCTGACTCCCACCCTGACACAGCCCTCTCCATGCTCCACTCTGCTATATCTGATACTCTTGCCCCTGTCATGAGAATCCGGCTGAAGCCCAAAGCCAAGTGTAACTCCTGGTATGACTCTGATCTTGTCACACTTAAACGCAAGTGCAGGGTGGCCAAGAGGAAATGGCGTGCTTCATGTGCATCCTCTGACAAACTGGCCTGCCGCCTGCTGCAACGGCAATACCGGCTCTCCGCTCTCACCAAGAAGCGAGCCCATATCCATGCCCGGATCTCTGTGGCATCAAACAACTCGGCTGAACTCTTTAAAATCTGCAAGGAACTGGCCAATCCTGCTGCAGTCTCTACCTCTCCTGTCCCCTCCCAGGCCCTCTGCATGGCACTGGCTTCTCACTTCATTTCCAAAACTCAGGACATCCTGTCCTCACTCTCCGCCTATCAACTCCCTCCCTCTATCCCCTTCTCTTCCTCTGGCCCTTCAGCTGCCACCCCCCTCCCTCCCTCTCTTCCTTTCCCCTTTTTTCCGCAGACGAGGTTTCTCGACAAGTCCGATCTATGAAAGTCTCATCAAAACAGGTTCACCCCTGTTCCTCCAAAACTATCAAGGACCACATCGACTCCCTGGCTCCTGCCCTGGCTGATTTCTGCAATCACTCCTTCGGCAATGGAGTCTTCCCATCCCCCCTGAAGCACTCCCTTGTGCACCCTCTTCTTAAGAAACCCTCTGCAGACCCCTCCTGACCGTCTAACTATCGCCCAATCTCCATCATCCCTTCCTGGGCAAGCACCTGGAGAAACTGGCCATCTCCCATCTTAATCTCCACACTGAATCTGTTGGTTGTCTCCATGACCATCAGTCTGGCTTCAGGGCTGCCAGAAGCACGGAAACTGCTCTCCTGAACATCCGTGAAGACCTTCTCTCCAACCTTGACTCCAACACCCCGCGTGTCCTTAACTTGCTTGATCTCTATTCTGCCTTTGACACTGTCAACCACGCCATCCTGGTCAACCGTCTCTGTGATAACCTGGGTATCACTGGACAGGCTCTGGCGTGGCTGACTTCTTTCCTCTCCGACCGACCCTCCCAGGTCCCACTTGGGTCCTTCCTCTCTGATATCTTTTTCTCTACCTGTGGCGTCCCCCAGGGCTCTAACCTCTCTCCTTGGCTGTTCAACCAATACCTGGCACTCCTTGCCCACCGCATCTCCACCCTCTGCCCCAATTTCCAGTGCTATGTGGATGATACTCAGCTCATTTTCAGGCTACCCTCGGCCTCCTCCTCTCCTTCCCTCATCTCAGACTGTCTGTCTGCTATCCAGGAGTGGTGTGCCACCAACGACCTCTGCCTTAATGCCAGTAAGACAGAGATTCTACTCATCGGCACACCCTCTCCCTCCTTCCCTTCAGCTCTCTTGCCGGCATCTCTTGGCCCTCTTCCTGCTCCCACCTGCAAGGCTAAAAGCCTCGCGGTCATCTTCGACTCCACACTCTCCTTCTCTCCTCACATCTCCGATGTCTCTAAGAAGTCACACTACCAGCTGCACCTCCTCAGAGGTATTGTTCCTCCCCTCTCCTTTCCCCAGAAGCTCACCGTGTACAGGGCCCTGGTTCTCTCTAAGCTGGACTATTGCAACAGCCTCTATCTAAATCTGCCTGCCTCTACTCTCCGCCCTCTGCAACTTATCCAAAACAGGACTGCAACACTTGTCCTTGGCCTCAAGCCCAGAGATCGTATCTCTCCAGGACTGAAATCTCTGCACTGTCTCCCAGTGGCTGCAAGGATTAATTTCAAAACCCTCTGCATTATCCACAAGGCCTTATGGAGCCTGGGACCTCATTACCTTCAATTCTCTCTTCCGAAATACCTTCCTTCTCTGGCTCTTCGCTCATGTGCCTCCAACTCCCTCAGGATTAGCCGCTTCTCCAAGCAACAAGCTGGTGTTCGATCTCTCTCCTCGGCTGGGGCCTCCCTCTGGAACAGCCTTCCTGCCTCCCTGAAACTCGAGGAGAACCATCTCTGGTTCCAGAAACACCTCAAAACCTTCCTCTTTGCTTCTGCTTTCTCTGCCTCTCTCCCCTGCTGTAATTCCCTGCCGATTCTGCACTGGTTACCTGGCCACCCTTTCTGATCTTGGGGCCAGGTCCCGCCGTTTGCTCACCTGCCCTGCCTCCCTGGCAACCCCCTGCACTTGGGGACTGGTTCTGAAATCCCTTCAGTCCCCTTACCAGCACTTATGTCTGCTCTTACCTTGCACTTGGCACCATCAGGCTGTTTTATTTATCGTATTTATTCTTCTTTCCCATGTACTGTACTGCATTTTCCCCTTTCCCGTCCCCTTGCACTCTTCCCTTTCTCCCTACCCTCGCACTTGCGCGATCTGAATGACACCTGGCCTAGTAGGATCATTGTCTGTCTTCCACTGTTTTCCCCTCCCTTGCCTCGTCGCGCCTTGAAACACTTGTGTATAGGCACGTTATAAATGCCATATGATATCATATCACATCATTATGCTGGACCCCTGGGGAAAGCCCATTTGTTAATCCGCAAAATGTATCAGTTTCTGGCCTCATTCAATGCCCCTATTAGCGTGGACCCTGGGGAAGAAAAAAAACTGAACACAACATCAAGGCCCCTATCAAAAACCGACAAGTTCATCCACCAACATAATGAAGACATGTGCTGTGTGTGCCAGCCACCCGACAACTAGATCACGACCTGCACTGACCAATCATGCTTGTGAGGGGCCTTAAGCAGCCCGTTTTTGTCCTTGACCGCTCCTGGTTCTGATTTGAAAATGGCCATAAGGGCAGACAATGAACAAGACATGATTTCCTATGCCCCCATTCCCTCCTCCTCTATTGTGCCCCACGCAGCCCTTGTGGCAGTATCCCCAATGCAACGCCAGCCAAAGCCTCATTATTCTATGGCCTGTTCTGAAATGGACACATCAAGAGAGGGGGGAATACTGTGCCATCCAAAATGGATAACACTGAAGAGCCCCCCCGTGGTTACTAAACAAATCCCGCTTCCACAAGGCTTTCACAAGGGACGACCGCTGGCTAGAGAAAACCGTCAATCTGAAAACAGGGGAAATGAGGTTGAGGGAAGGCAGTCCATGCCAACAGTGGCTACTAGTGGTACCCTGCCGGCAGTAGATCATCTAATCAAACACCTGCCGACGATCATGTTTCCAATCATATTTTCAAACAAATTGGTGAGGGGGGGGCCAACGAATAAGGAGTGCAAATCGTCCTATCAGAACTTTTGACAATAACAAACCTAGTCCTATCCCTAATTGAAATAGCTGGAAATGGAGTGGTCAATGGGAGATCACAGACAACCATGAGGACAGAAAATGGCACCAAACAAACCAGGGTTAGCTGGATTTTCCACATCTGCAACCAGCCATAACAACCATAGAGTAACCAAGGGTGGAAGAGACTCACCAATGAGAATAAAGTAAGCACCAATATTGCAAGGGTTCCATGTCATTTCATTGCCTGCCTGTCCATCCCCAGGCTTTTTAACGTGCACATTCCATCGAATGTGCTCATCGTTTTTTTTTTTGGGGGGGTACCCCACTATCTCCCCTCCCACACTTATTTTTTGTTATTACCCACCCGCCCAAAACCTTATCTGCCCTATCCCACCCCCCTAAAAAATTCAATGAGCACATTCGATGGAATGTGCACGTTAAAAAGCCTGGGGATGAACAGGCAGGCAATGAAAGAACGTTGTACCATTGCAAGTGGGCAATGGATTACTCCCCATATTAGTCTCCAGTTGCAGTGATCCTAATAAGACTTCACAACATCTTGCTCCTACACAACTAATGCAGATCCCCATCCCAAGGCAGACAGAGCACCCCGGGTAAATGTCATACCTAATAAGGGGGCATTTAGGCAGGTGTTATGAGCCATTTATCCCCATTGTTAAACGTAAGCAGGCAAACAGCTTCCAGGGTAGGGGTTCATTATTCCTACACAAAGTCCCTAAATTGGCCCCAGATCACTATGAACCCAGGGAAAGACTCCTAAACAAATGTATACATTGGATCCGGACAGTCAGGGGATGCTCATTTGCAAACCGGGAACAAATTGTTAATTGTACCCAGACTCCCCAACTGAGGAGAAATGCCTTAGATTCTGTATGAATTGACTTTTGGGACCATATCATGGCCAAGGATATAATGAGCTTTGACAGGAGATGTCACCCCCGGCAAACAGCACAATAAAACTTAACGATCATGCCTTGGGTAATATGTTCCTGAGGCCTGTGCTTTCGGGAGCTAATGCCATCCGACTGGGGAAACGATCCTGGGTGATTCCCCGATCATAGACTCTTATGACAATCATGTGTCTTAGAGATCTCACACTCGATTGATGCTGAGAGTCACTCCCAATGTACTTACTCACCAAGAGTCAAGTCCGGGTCTCAGGACCACCGCACTTCATATAATTTAATCTTACCATGAATAAGATGTTTTTGCGTAATTCTTTGGTAATGGTTTATATTCTTGTGAAAATATTTATGCGCAGAAATAAAGTTATGACTGACTGACTTCAGGAAAGCACTGGACATCCAGGACTGGATCAATGTGAGGCAGGCCTTTAGCGTGTGGATGTCTTCAATGGAGGATATCGTGAGATATAGCTGCCTGTCAACTGCATATTTGTGGATGGGAATGTTGTGCAGAGACAGGAGGGTTCCAATTGGTTCCATGCAAAGGTTGAAGATCAAGGGGGAGAGGACGGATCATTGAGGGACTCCACAGGTGATGAGTAGAGTTGGTGAGCTGGAGAAATCCATGTGGATGAATTGGTGGTGATTAGCAAGGTAGGATATGAACGAGCTGACATATTGCTGATCACCAAGTGGTAATGCAGAATGTTGGTTTGTGTCTGGTGGCCTACTGTGTTGAATGCTGCTGAAAGGCCAAGAAGAACCAGGAAGCAAGGATGGGCATCATTGAGGAAGTTAAAGGTATTGTCGGTCATCTTGATGGTATCCATTTCCATGTTGCATCTGGGCATGAAGCCAGATTTGTAGGACTGAAGTAGGTTGTTGGCACTGATGTGCTGGAGGAGTTGTGTGGCTACTGCTTTCTCAAGGATTTTATCTCGACAGAGCAGATGAGTAATGGGACAGTAGCTGCTGAGTTCATCAGGGTCTATTGTTGGTCTGTTGAGAAGCATGAGGGTTTTTCTAGTCTTGCGAGTCATAAGAAAACAGCCTTAAGTGAGGGGGCTGTTGATTGACAGGTTCAGGGAGGTGTGCTTAAGTCAGATGGGTCTTGAGTATGGAGATACGGAGGATGTCACTCACATGCTATGTGGCCTTGAGGGATGCTAGGATAGCAGCCAGGTCATCCATGTTGAGTGTCTTGAATGTTGTCCAGTAAGTGGTGGTCTTGCCAGCTGGGATGTGTGCTGTGCAGTCAGTTGTGAAATTGGCATCTATGTGCTGACAAATAATGCTGATTTTGTTAATGAAAGAAGTGCTAATGGCAGTGAACTTTTTTAATGACATGCATTAGGGGTGTGTTGGGCAGAAGGTTGATGCAATTATTGATGGACTTGAAGAGGACTCTGCTTTTGTTGGTGGACTTGGCTATGGTGCGCTGGTAGTAATTTGCCTTGGCAGTGGTGATAAGTCGTCTGAGTGTAGCATGGAGTTTCTTGAGCACGGCTAGGTTGCATGAGCTGCAGGATTGTCGCCAAGTATTTTCTTATTTTATGATTTTTTTGGGTTGATGTTGAGTTCTTGTGTACCAGGGTTAGACGCTCTATTCTTGAGGGTGCCTTGTTTCACTGGGGCATGGTGGTTAATGTGAATCGGTGGCAAGTGGCAGACTAGGGTCTTGGCTGCCAATGGTCACAAAGTGCTCCTGCATACGTGTGCTTAGCTCCCTCGACAGGTTAGGGGCTCATTACAGAACTGGGCCAGTATTCCCAGAAGCATGCAAATCATTTCAGAACTCAAACACACATAGGTGAAGTTGAATATAGATATTACACCACTTTAGTAATCGAGTCAACTGTTATACGCTATTTGAGGTTTACATTGCCGAATAGCATACAGGTATAGGTTTACATTCGCAACGGGCTGTAGACAACCTCTTATAACATGGGTGACTTTTAAAGAGAGTCAATAACGGGCGTGGACTAGCCAGACATGCCTGCATGCAAGGCGCAGGGTCTTTTGGGGGACAAAGTTTAAATCACAATCCAACACGATCGCAGGTTGCGTTGCAAGGCGAACGTAGCGAGACGTCATCCTGCTAACCCAGGGTGAGTCAATGTCGCATCCAGTTTTTATAACTGAATACACAGAAATAACTGCAGCAAATATTATGTCATGCGAGTAAGTGCAGCTATACACAATGGTATACTGGCGATAGAACTTTCATTTCCCTTTGCATGTGTGTGCGTATGCCGCATTATTCAGGAAAGGGGGACCCCAATGAGCAGCTCTAAATGTGCAGAGTAGCCCTGTAGTTGTGCAGTCTTTAATGTGCTAATATGTTTATTATTTTTTGCATTTTTTGCTTCTGAATTAACTTGGTCGCTTGTATGCAAGGTAGGCACTAGAGTGTTATTTTGGAAGTTTTAAAGAGTGTTTACGAATAGCATTTACCCAAATTGCAAGTGTTAAGGGGAACAAATCCTGTTCTTCTGTGGATGTTTTAACAGTATTTGTTTACGAATAGCAGTTACCCAAATAGCAGGTGTTCAGGGCTACAAATCACCTTATTTCTAATTAAAAGTGACAGTCAAAAGATCAACGTTTAGGGTGGTGAGTCAAGCCGGTATTTCATTTTCTCTAGACGTGCATCTTTGTGGGAATAGGTGGCTCTCACCCAGAGGCATTTCACCATACCAGCACACAGCATGTTTTAACATTGAATTCGGTTTAGAACAGACTGCATGAATATCAGTGCATGGGGCAAGAGTTTTACTCAAATACTACAGAGCAATTAGTGCAGAATTTCATTTCATTTATTTGAAACATTGACTCATACATATTTCTCTCTTTCTTTTTTGTTTCCCTTTCCTATCCCGGTCCCCTTTTATTCCCTCCACCTTATTTTTCTCTCCATCTTTTTCGCCCTCCATTTGTTGTAATTTTCTTCAATTACCTTTTTTGTTTTAGCCTTTATATTGATATGGTACAATATCTATGTTAAATCTAAATGGGCTATTTTTGTTAGGAAGCATCATATTCATAATGTGATGTTTGTGATGTGATATTTGTTCAACAACTAGTGTATATCCCAATCACTTTGAGTGCCCAGGTTTGAAAAAGACCCTTTGAAGGGTCGAAACACGTGTCACCTAAAGGGCGCATTGCTATTAAATCATTGTTTTTTCATACCTTTCATATTGTATCAGGCTTTATATCTATTCTTGGACCCGGAGCCATCTTCAGGTATCAAATATCCATAATGTCAGAAGGGATTGCCAGATAGTTTGACCAGTCGAGCGGGATAGGAGAGCTCTGACTGAGTGTGGCAGGGCCTGTGATGTGTTCTGTGTGAGGTCTGAACGAAAAAAGGCAGTGAAGATCTTCCTGCATGGACATGGCGGCTGTGTTGCCAGGGATGTTTAAGTCACAGGGAAAGAGGTTGTTGGTGTGCGTGAGAGATATTGTGGTGACCAAGTCTGTGACATCTTAGATGAAGTAGGTGATGTCTTGCATGGTCTGTTAATGAGGTGGAACGTGACCACTGGGGAGAGCGGAAGATGGTGGGAGAGGTTTTTCAAAAGAGGCGATGGTGGAGACATCCAGTTGGGTGCATGGCCATGATGCCACGTGAAAGATGGCGGGGCCTCTGCCCATCTTGTTTGGATAGTCTCTTTGCAAAGCTCTGCAGCTGTAGGGGATGAGGACATCTAGGATGTGAGTGGAGGTGGATGCCCAAGTCTCAGTAATGAATATGTTATCTAAGTCCAAGAGGATGCCCTACCTCATGAGGTCAATCTACGTTAGGTAGTAATAATAGTAAGGAATTAAGGTAAAGGTTAAAACAGATGGGCACCAGCATGCACTCCTGCTGCACACCTCTTGCAACATGAAAATCACTGGTGCATTCTCCTCCCGTCAGCTGTCCCTTACACACGCCATATTGTTCTCCTAGAAGAGATTCCACATTTTCAACAGGCCATTACGAATATTCAAAGCCTATAGGATCTCTTGATTTATCAACCATGTCAAAGGCTAAGGAGAGATCCACAAAGGCTTTGTAAATTGTAGCTGTATGCAGGGGTACTATTGAGATGCAATGAGAGGGGGGATTTATTTATTTATTTGTTTAATTTATTTGTAATGTGCTGGAACGACGCCTGTGGGCATAGAAGCACGGGGACAAGACAGACAACACTGAGCAAAACAAATAAGAAAACGTATCATTCAGGCCAGAGAGTCCGAGGGGAAAGCAGTGAAGCAATATAGTGAGTTTATTCAAACAGAAGGGTCTTCAGCCTACCTTAAATACTGAAACTACCCCACACAATCTAAGATTTGGGGAAAGGGCATTCCATAGCCGGGGTGCGGCCACTGAGAAGCAGCTATTTTGTACGTGGGAGAGCTTGGCAGCATGAGTTTCCAGTAGACCTGTGCTGTTAGTTCGTAGTGCTCGCTTAAACGGCAACCACCTAATCCTTTTGGCTAGATATGCCAGGCCTTTTCCATAGAGACATGCATTCGAAATGCACAGTGTCCTGAATAGAATCCATTTCTGTACTGGCAGCCAGTGGAGTTACCTTCTTCCTCCAGACACATGTTCTGTTCTGCGAAGACCAGTCACTGCCCTGATTGCATTATTTTGGTCCATCTGTAGCTGATTAATTTCCATCTTTCCAATGCCCTGAATAAGACTGGCACATTAGTCAATGCGAGAACCGATAATTGCATGGGCCAGTGTTGCGCTGTCCACCCTATCAAGAAATGGTCTTGCCTGTGCAAACAGCTTGACATAACAGAAGGCTTGCGCCACAAGACTGCTGACATGCGCTTTCAATGTGAGCTGCAAATCCAGTATCAGAGCCAATGTTTTAACTTTTGGGAGTGTTGTTAAGAGGCTGTCAGAGATTTGAAAGGTGGCATACTCAGGATACAATTTACGTAGTTTGAAGGCTGTGTCTACAAGCATAATCTCTGATTTACCGTTGTCAAGTACCAAGCCATTAACAGTCATCCATTGATGAATGCAATCATAAGTATTATTAATGGACTGTGAATCAAGCTCATGGTTGCCAGAGAGGGGAAAGAGACACTGACTGTCATCTGCATAGTTTGTATGCCCAACGCATTGTGCACCCAGGCAGCTGAAGCAAAGGAGAGTGAAGACGTTGAAGAGCGTTGGGGCTACATAGGAGCCTTGGGGCACCCGACACTCCAGAACATAGCCCTCTGTCATAGAGTCTTCAAAAAAGACTATTGTCATCTGATTGGAGAGAAAGGAAAGGCCCCAACTAGCCGCCTGACTAGAGAAGTGGGTAGTGTCTTGTTGCCTAGTGACTATGATGCTATGATCAACAAGGTCAAAAGCTGCGGTAAGATCTAATAGTATCAAAAGAGATGCTTTACCTTTGCATGCTGAAGAATGGACGTTTTCAGGTCAAGGAGAATGGTTTCTGTGCTGTGATTGCTTCTGAACCCAGATTGCTTGGAGCCAAGGATGTTATGTAAATCTAGGAATTTTATAATGTGTTGATACACCACTTTATCAAGAATTTTCAAAAGAAAGGGTGAGTTAGTAATTGGGGGATAGTTGCTGAGTATGTTGGGATCCAGTGAAGGTTTTTTTTAGGAGAGGCAAAATCCAGTACTCTTTAAGAGAGCTTGGGACAGCATTTTCCCCATATGAGAGATTCACAAATTTGGTGATATGAGTCGCTAACATCAATGCACATGATTGCACCATCATCCCCACTCCCTCGTGGAAACCTCAATGGGACTTGGCTGAGATGTTATTATCACAGACCCAAGAAGAAATCCTAGTAACAAATACTCTTCCAAAATCTTATATATGTCATTGAAATCGGAGATAGGCCAAGAGGACATAGTACAAAACCAATCTTCTTTCTTGAATATTTGAACTATACGCACACAGCACCATCTCTCTGATATCTGACTGGTAATCCAAATAGAATTAAAACCCTGTGTCAGTAGAAGATACCAGAACTCAATATTGTCCTAGTATGTTGTTTGAAAGCATTTTGGACCTCATCCAGTCTGAGTTCCAAATTAACTGGAAAAGGTAAAGCATGTGGCAATGCATTATTCAGAAGAATTGGATTGGGCATCAGAGGTTCAGGATTAGAAATGTCTGAAAAGTGTTCAACCCAAATGTTAGTGGCTATTTGTGCCTCTTATGATCGAGAAATATCCAACTTTGTGCCATGTTCAACCAGACCCGAAAATGTTCTTTCCTGCTTGGCACTTGCTCCCTCCATAGATTTCGCCCAAGTATTATCTGCCCTATTAGATATAGCCTTTACACATTAAATTTTAAAATTCAGCCTGACTTCAGTAATAGGCTTGTGGTTTTGCTAGTTACTTTTCAAGGCATTCACAAGCATGGCCTTGGACACTCGATATATAGTAGCAAACTATCTCAGAGCGGGGCTATTCTTCGCTGTGAAAGTTCCAAGTCGCTCCCTGATAAAAAGTAAATTGATTTTAGTTAACAAACTGACTAAGGATGGCATAATCATTTCAACATGGTCCACCACCGACGTTCTTTAGATATCCCTGAAGCAGGTTGCTTAATCAATAATGGAAGAGGTTCAGACACATGTTGATTTCACTTTTAGCTACTTTCAAAATGTTGGGAAAAATTGTCTCAGCAACTGAAGATGATTATCTGATAGTGTTTCCATTATTACATTATTACTTAGGCAACCTGCTTCAGGAATAACGGGAGAACTATTAGAATTTAAAGCATCCTGCATAACCAGGAGCAGTTTATGGCCACTCTACATCAGTGTTACCACCTCCTCTTCCACAATACCATATCACCTAGGCAAGTTACAACACTTCATATCAATGAATGTTAGAAAATCTGAATTATATGAAATGTAATTTTTAAATCAAAGAGCTATTTGCTCATTTTAATTTTATGAACATTCATATGAATAACCTTAAGTCACTGACAGTAGCACAGGGAGGAATATAGTGAAGGGGCATGTGAGGGGGATCCATTGTTATAGAAGTTCCTTTTTTTGTAGTGTTGTACTACTGTCAATGATGTCCTGACCGCAATCTGTTTTATTTATTGCTATTTTAATCTCTTAAGAATATATTTAGAAATGTATAATGACACATTGGATGTAGCATAGTGATTTTAGACACCCGTGACCAGGCCACCAGTGCTTGCAAGCACCTACTTCAGCATTCAATAAAAGCATGAGCCGTGAGACCCCCAAAAAACTAAGGGGGGGGTATAAAAAAAGAACTTTACATTACTTAGGGCTGCAATGTAAAATGTCATTCAAGTCTGAAATCGACTTTGCTGCAGCATTGTGAGCTAGATTCTCAGGGCTAAAAGTACTGCCTAAGTCTGGTTGTGAGATCTTCTCACTTTTGGCAGTGAGAGAATTTCCCCATGCACTGGAGTATCATCCTGTCCATGAATGCCCAGACTACATTTTGTTCACCTTTTCATACAGTCTGTTCTTGACTAGGCCACATTTGCCACTGGACTTGGCAGTTCCAGAATTGATATTCCAGAGTTTACCCCGTATGGGAAGTTAGAGGAGCACCTAGGCAGACACACCATTTGTTGGGGGCCACTTGTGCAAATGTGTGACCATCTAACAGCCAAACCCTATGTGTTCTTAACTAACAGTTTCTCTTTGGGGCTGCTTCATATAGATGGTTTGTTTGATTACAGACATGTTACAAAGTACCTTCTTTCTGAGGTTCTGAACTATGATCCACCTTCATGGATCAGCATTCACCCGAGCCATGATGTAACATGCTTTTTACCTCTGCAGCTTCCCTTCCCTATGTTTGTGGCACTTGCACCCTTTTATCCCCAACCCCTTGTCTTCTGCCTAATTATTTTCCTCCATTGACCGAGTTCTGGGTTCCCCAGATGGAGGCATGGTGCACTGGCTTCCGGGCAGACTTTGGCCAACTGCAACTGCTGTGGTTGTGATTTGGTGCAGCTTGAAGGCTGTATGGCAGAAACAAGTTTGGCCACATGAACGTGAATTACAGTGAAAATGATTGCATGTATTTTGATTGCAGGTTGAATGGGGATCATTTGCTGTGGTGGTGTTGCTGGCATATATTTGATGCAGTCAGGAAACAGATGTGTTCTTGCAGTCGCATATTGGTGGGTGTCTGGCATTGCCAGCCTTCGATTGTGTTCTGGCAGTGGCAATGCTGTCATATATATTTGGCAAATAGCAGGTTGGGGAAGTGTTTTTCACAGCAATGTTGGTGTATCTTGTTGAGGCAGCCATTGTGGTTATTCTTTGGATGCAGCCAGCATAGACATGTGCTCTGAGGTACTCCTGTTTTACTGGGGTGACCCTGCATCCAGTGGAGCTTTTCATGTGTTTATCTGGGCTTTGCCACTGCCGTTGTAAATCTGGCTCCCATTTATGTGTTTATTTGCTGGTGTTTTATAAAGTACCAGCTGCAGACAGAGCCAGTTCATAGTGCTTTCTAAGCTACTAGTGAGGAGGGGGAGATGATTTTAAAAAGCTTGGGAGACATTTAGACCAAAAAGGTGGCACTTCGACAAGGGGGGCTTACCCAGAGACTCCTTAAAATAGTTTGGAGTTGTGAATGAAAGTGATAATTCCGGGAATTTATTTAACAACTACTACAAAGGGGCACATTCATTATGTTTACATATATAGAATACATCACAGGTATATGAGGTTTTAGGTACCAACAAAGTAAAATTCTGCCTATTAATGATCAATGAAGATAAGCCAAATTGCATGCAAGCCCATGTTCATTATATTGCTTGATGGATGAACTAACTTTCGCAAGCGATTTATCAGATACCCCCCCCCCAGGTGGGTTACATTTAATCCAAACATTCACATTGTCACATTTACCTCTTTATACCTTTACTTCTTCTGTCTTTCCCTTCTACTAAAATTCGCTTTGTCATTAGAGAGGAGATCCCCTGTAACCCTCTTCTTTTCTAGCCATATTCTTACCCCAACACCCCATGAGCCCAGCCCTAGCTTTACATCTAAACTCCCATATCCATCGCCACATTGAGAACGTGAAATGCAGACAAAGTAAAAGTAGGAATAAGTAAATGCATGAAGAAGTACATGTCTGGCAAAGTGAATGTAGAAGAAATAAAGAGGGGATACCCATTAGAAGAACCTCTTAGAAATTGCAGGCTGGCTCGTGATTGCCAAATAACTGAAAAAAGGGAAATACTCGAATAATTATTGTGTGCATAGGAAGGTGAAATAAACGTTATCTATTGCTATGGGAAAAATAGGAGAAATAAGATCTCCTACGTGAAAATAATCAATCTTGTGCCCACTATGATCAGTGTAATGGGCATGAGTAATGTCTTTATGATTAAGGTTCTTTTTAATGGTTCATGGAGTTATCTATGTCCCTCAATGTTTGAGTCATCGCCTGTGAATACCGAACCA
Organism: Ambystoma mexicanum; assembly: GCF_040938575.1. Lineage (NCBI taxonomy): Eukaryota > Metazoa > Chordata > Amphibia > Caudata > Ambystomatidae > Ambystoma > Ambystoma mexicanum. The sequence continues at coordinate 449,110,178 of NC_090933.1, read as the reverse complement.
TAATAAATAACTGTTCTCAGAAAAGTGCCAAAAGAATAAAAGCACGGAGTGGGCACACAGTGATACTATCAGCCACTCTTTTCACATTATAATAGAAATAACTTATATCATTTTATCCTGAAAAAGCAGTGCACTCCCGCCCCCACTTCTTTTGTCTATCTTTTGTCTTTTGTCTATCCCTATGACCACACCAGGGGAGTTGCACGCACTATAGTAATACTCAGAACCATAATTTATCTGCTTAGGCTATTAGATATGCCCTTTTCTAAAATAGACCAGACCACAAATAATAGAGCGGAGACTCTTGCCTTCAGTGAAGAAGAGGCCACAAGAATATTGGGGCTAATTAAAACAGCTGGAACCGAGCTCACAGCAACTGATAAACCGGAAGCATTGATTCGTCAATTAGAGTGGACGATCCGCAGAGAGATCAATCTGAAGTTAAATGCATCCACTTTGGCGCAGTATTACACCACAAAAAGGATTCCAAGTGGCCTAAGAGTAAACCTTGAACCAACATTGTGCAAAGAAAACCCAGCCTTTGTAAAACGTTGGCACCTAATTCTCAATAAATGTTCACTAGATTTAATAATCCTTACAACTGAAGAATTGGCACGTTCCTTAACAACATTAAATGAAGACATAGTTACTTAAATCCTCATTAAGTAAGGCATACACATCAGATCAACTTAACCAAACCAAATCCTTGAGGAAACTAACCAGAAATTGGCGAGTTACAAACAAGAACTCGAAGTCAAAAAAATCAGAAAGTTCAGACGGGACACACAAGACTATAAACTTGACATAGTCTATAGTTGGCAAGCTTATTACAGTCATTATCCGAATAAATCAAATCCAAGCAATCCAAGGAAAACAGGACAACCTTCGACTGGAAACACTTCCTCTGACGCGTCAAGTGCTGAATTAGATGTACCATCAGGACAGGCGGCAAAAACAATACCAGGCCCATCGGTCAGTGACCCTACAAACAACGCGACCGCGGCTTTTTTAGAAAAAAGCCGACTATAAGAGGAAAAAAGAAAAAATCCTCAGAGAAAGAAGGGGACGAAGAAACCCTGATTGTGAATATTTCATCATATCACCTCTCGAAGATGGAGACAAAAGTATTGAGGAAGGGTTTATCACTCGTTCCCAGGAACAACAGTACCTTGCTGCGTGAAAAGATTGACTTCTTTAAACTGATGCGAAAACTCAAGCTTAAAGTTTTCTTTAATTCCTTAGAAAATGAAAACACAGAAAAGGAACCACATAAGTTCTTAGAGCTTAGTCCTAAAAGCATTTTTAATCCACTAATACAAAATCACATATTGTCTACCTTTGAGAAGACCATTCTGGAAGACTTCAAGAAGATATGGTTCCAGTCCGACACACAAGGGAATTTCACCAGAGTAGAATGTCAGACTTTGAAAAACATTCTTGATATTCAAAACATTATCTTTAAACCAGCAGACAAAGGGGAGGCCCTGGTTCTGATGAACAAACAAGAATATCTGGATGAAATTGAACGTCGACTAAGTGACGAGGAAACCTACCTGGAAGTTCCCATGAACCCTACAGAAACTGTTAGAGCGCTCATCAAAAGAGTTCTAGATGAAGCTGAAGAAAACAACGTCATTTCAGAGAAAACACAACGTTTCCTGGAGAACCAACACCCTATCATGCCAGTAATATACATCCTACCTAAAATACACAAGAGACTGCTGAAACCTCCTGGACGTCCAATTATAGCGGCAACCAACAGTATCCTTGAACCCCTGAGACAATATTTGGATAAAATACTGCAACCACTGGTCCAAGAAACACCTACATATGTGAAGGACACAATGCATTTTTTGCAACAATTGAAGAATGTACAGTTTGTAAATGAGAGAGATACAAGGTTTACCATGGACGTGACTTCTCTGTACATGAAAATTGCCCACGAAGCTGGATTAGAAGCAATAGAATGGCTTATTCTCAAATCTGACAAATGCCAAGGCGACTGACTGTCCTTACCCTCTTGAAATTGGTACTCAATAATAATTTTTTCAAATTCCAGGACCAATTCTTTATCCAAACATCAGGAACCAGCATGGGTGCAGCTATGGCACCGTGCTACGCCAACGCCTTCACGCACTATCTAGAGCACGAACATGTCTTATCTTCACCGAGATGGACGAGACACCTATCACTGTATGTAAGGTACATTGATGATGTCTTCGGTATATGCACAGGACCCCGCGATGAATTAGATTATTTTTTCACAATGATGAATGGGATGAATCCGCGTATTAAGTTCACCACGGAAACAAGTACTACCAACATCCATTTCCTCGATGTAGAAATCTATGTAGCTGAAGACAAACTGGAGACCAGGATCTACACTAAACAAAGGTACAGGAACAGCCTTTTACTCACCATCAGTTTTCACCCAAAACGCACTATTGACAGTGTTCCTCTAAGTCAATTCTTAAGATATAGAAGGAACATTTCAGAAAATACTGAGTATGAACGGCAAGCAAGTACATTGGAATCGAAATTCACAGCAAGAGGATATGACGCTCCACTGATTGCTGAGGTAGCAGGATAAGTCAGAAACATCAATCGGGATACTTTATTTGTGCCTAAACCAATTAAGCCTGGAAAACCTTTGGTGTACGTCACCACCTACTCAGTGCAGAGCACCAGAATCAAGAGAGTCATAAAAAAGAATTGGCCAATGTTGCAGTTAGACCCTCAGCTCCAACATCTGTTCCCTGAACTCCCCACGTTTGCCTACAGAAACAGCAAATCCCTACGGAAGAGCCTAGTGAAAGCCGCGGTCTCTTTGCCTAGCACCATATCCCAATACAAAGGAACAATGCCATGTTACAACTGCCAGCATTGTGGTAACATTATAAAAGGCAACTATATTACACATCCCCACTCAGGCAAACACATACAGTTAAGACATTCATGTACTTGCAATGCACAGAACATGATTTACGCACTGAAATGCCCCCGTGGACTCTACTATATAGGAATGACCACTAGGAAAGCCAAAGCTAGATGGACCGAGCACAAGTCAAATATACGCACCAAGAGTTCAAAATCACCTGTTGCAGTCCATTTTGCAGAGGCAAGGCACACGTTGGCCCAACTTAAGTGTGTCATCCTTGAACAAGTGACACCAGGGAGGAGAGGGGGAGATATACAACGCAAATTAGCACAACGGGAAATCCTGTGGATAGAACCTTTGGACTCTCTGCACCCCGGGGGCATGAATCTTGAATTTGACTTAATGTGTTATCTATAATATCTCCATCCAATCTGCATAGAGACTTGGACTTGTCAAGTGTCTTGCTTCAGATGTAGCAAAGGTCGGTTTCGGTCGTTTTGACCGAAAAAAAATGGTCGAAAGGACCAAATGTTCGAAAAATTATACCACCAAAGGATCGAACACCAAAAGTTTGATCCTTTGGTGGTAGCATTGGAGAAAAAAACAGGGGCTGCGGGGGTGTCCCCCGCATTCCCCCGCTCACTATACATTATGGTATAGCAAGCGGGGGCTGCTGGGGACACTCCCGCAGCCGTCCGTGTTTCAAAAAAAAAAAAAAAGGAAACGGGAGCTGCAGGGGTGTCCCCTGCATTGCCCCGCTCACTATACTTCATGGTATAGTGAGTGGGGGCTGCGGGACACCCCCGCAGCCTTCTGTTAAAAAAAAACGAGAAGAAAAGGACCCTGCAGCGCCGGTTCCCTTTCACAGAAGTGAAAGGGAACCGGCGCTGCAGGAACCAGCGTGAAGATGAAGGTAAGTGGGGTTTGTGTATGTTGGGGGTGTGGGTGGGGGTGGGCTGGGAGTGTGGGTGGAGGGGTGTTGTGTGTGTGTGTGTGTGTATGTGTGTGTGTGTGTGTTTTTGCAAATTATCGCGGCTGTAATGTCCGAAAACAAAGTGTTCGAACTTTTGGTTATTCGAACACTTTCGTTTCGGTCATTAAAGCCGCCATAATTTTGGCTTCGGCCAAATCACTGGGATTCGCAAAGGTCTGGAACAATGTATGGAATGTATACTGTCACCATGGAATCTGCACACTGTGTTTCATTATGTAACCATGTAACTGGTGATTTGTGATTAGCATATCACGGCTAGGGTCAAGCTTAACTTACCATCTATGGTGGGAAGATTTGGACTCTCTCACATGCCTGTATTTTGTTTAGTTTTGTTTTTTCATACCATATAACGCTTGAACTGAGCTGTATACTGCGGTCAAATGATGTAACCTACACTCTGCCCTAAAACATACAACCCTCTTTGACTGGTTTGGATTTACCTCTGCTGGTGTTTATTCCTGTGTTATGTTGCATGCTGGTACACTCCATCTAAGGCTTAATGTACTTCTGAGATAAGTTTTAGCTTTGGCAATTTCCTTTATTCACAATGGCCGGTTAGCTTTTTAGTGATGTGGTTTAATCCGAATGCCAGATCCGCCACTGCCTCCATCCCAGGCTTAGTAGCGGTTTCCTTGAGACCCCCCCTTTTAAATTACTTTAAATCAATGCGAGATGGGGCACCCAGCGTACCCCCCTTTTTGGGACATGCGCTCTGGGCCCCCACTTGCATCATATTGACTGAGTTCTGTTATCCTCTATCTAAGGCATAATGTACCTCTGAGAGAGGTTTTGCTTTGGGTTTTCCCTTTACTCATAATGGCTTGTTAGCTTTTATTTATGCGGTTTAACCCGAATGCCATATCTGCATCTGCCATTGCCTCCATCCGAGGCTTAGTATCGGTCTCCTAGAGATCTCCCATTTAATTACCTTAAATCAATGCAAGATGGGGGCCCCCAGCGTACCCCCCTAATCAGGGCTTGCGCTTTGGGCCCCCACTTGCATGAATTAGACAGAGTTCTGTCATTATTAAATATGCCCTCTTGGCCCTTAGGTGGAACCGGCGATCCCACGTGCATGCGAGGATGCGCCTCACTTACCCTCATGTGTAACATTAGAGAGTTCATTATTTTTTGTCCCCTTGCTCTCCACTTTGCTTTTAGTGACTCAGTATGAGACATATGCGAAACAGCCCGACTTCGTGACCGGCAAGCGTTTGTCATTGTCATGCACCATGATCTCGGGTCGGCCCCCGTGCGCAATGCGCAGGGTTGCCTGGACTACATGGCACACCACTCGCAGTCGGGCAGCGGTCCCTGCAGGAGTCGGCGTTCACTGTGTAGCTCCGCACATCAGGTAAGGCTGCAAATGGCGGAATACATCTTGCGCACATAAGTTTTTCCTGAATCACCATGAGATTAGACCCATTTGAGAAATGCTTTTAATCCATCTATGGACGAATTTGAGCTTGAGTGTTACTTACACACGTATCCCTTCCTAGGGTCTCTCCAGCTGCACTCTGCTGCTTCCCAGTCTCAGGTGCCTTTCAGTTGAAGACTGGGTGAGTGGATTGATCTGGCATTTGTATATATAAGTTGACTTTTATTTTGAATAATAGATACTTACCATACCCACATTCTTGCTTTCTTTTTGATAGGTCAGAACTGAAACACTACTTTCCTCGGAGTGAGGTTAGTAACATTTACCTTGCTTGGTTCTTCAGCCATTACCACTTAGCTCCCCCAATTAACATTAAGTATAATAATGACCCTCTCTAATTTCTTATAGGTCAAGCATTTGAAAAAATTGTCTATACCATACCATCCAAGATTTACAGTTAAGGTGAAGCCCCTACCCTGAAGATGGATCAGTAGATCCGAAACGCGTCGGTCAATTGCAAACATTCGCAAAAAGGGCTTCCCATGTGGGAATTGATTCTCCCCATAAGAAAAAGTTCAATCTGTGGATTGTAATGAAACACTGGATTAAGTGCATGAAGTTGTAAATGCCTATGTGAAGTGTTTCATCTTATCGTTTACTTTTTTGTGAATTGATGATTTTTGTCTTGAAATTTTGTTACGTGATATTTTGAATTTACGTTTTGAAAAAACAGAGATAGGTCAATTAAAATGTGCCATATCTCTAGAGATTGTTGCAAACATTGTCTCATTTTGAGGATTGACTTCATTATAGACTCTGCGTTGAAACTATGATTGACATTTGTTTTGGAATAATCAACACTAAATCTTTATAACATTATATTGATTTAGCCTGCTTAGGAGGCAGGACCCGAATAATTGAACTGCGGTTAATTAGGAGTGCATCTGGGCTTACTCCTTAGTAATAAGCTGTTGTGGTTTTTGCACACAGTGATACATGCAATATCGATGAACCAAATAAGTTCATGTAAATGTCAACAGCAATAACATAGTAGCAATTGGAAAAGGGTGTCATTCAAGTGAACCAAGCAAACAAGTCAGGACCGAAGGTCATCCTAGTAATGACAGGGCCAAATGTATGCAGCACAAAGGTAATGCTGTAAATCGTGAGTCTGTGAGTCATACCTTCTAGCATTCATATTGGCAAGCATGTTACTTTGAGATGGAAAAATAATTTGTGCATAAAGGTATAACTGAGTTAGATGAAAAAATGTGTAAGTCATCAATCATGTAGTATAGAGATGAAAATTGCATCATTTAATTTGCTCCAGAGAGAAAGGGCTGGTGAACCGATTAGTAAAATGGTTACATGTGTGCAATATACTATTTCAGAAAATACAATGTTTAATTTAAGAAATCTCTCAAATGACATCACATTAAATGGGAGAGGAACTGGGTTCAGGAGTTACTCTCATCGGACTGCCACTTCATTAATATGCACAATGGCCATGGAGGGGTATGTCTAATATGATGTCTAATGTTGTGTCACTTTTGGAACACTGTCCAATCACATACATTGACCAATTAGATGAGAGAAATTATACACATCTTAAAAGGGAGTGGTTTCTGCTATATAACCCCTAAGATTCTGGAGAGATACTCGCTCACTCACTGACAGATGGAGAGAAAGTATAATTGATAGCAACAGGAATGAGATGGAATAGATTGCTCTCCTTTTGAACCCTTTGATGGATCATTAGCAGAGCACTGTGTAGCCTATCAGAAGTTAAAGTCCCAGGCCTTCTTTAGTAGCAGGGACAGCAGACAGGATGTGGAGGAAAGCTGATCCCATCAGCAAATTGATGCCCACATCTTTCTAGAGGGGAAGAATTGAACCAATACTTAAGGGGTTGCCCACCTGTCAGTGAGACGGCCAAAGGAAATTCATATGTGAGTATGATCTAAAGGGAAAGCAATCTTTAGGGGAGCCATACTATAAATGAAATTAGATTAAATCCCGGCCCCTGTTATTTGTAAAAAACCGAGGAGCATACATCCTGGGGAATAAGTAATTATTTCAGAAATGTATTTGCTTCTGGAATTATAGATTTGATTAAATAGATCATAGGAGGTTTATATGGAGAGATCCCTTGACTCCCTTACTGTGCAATGTATGAGCACAGAAGAGCACAGGACATATCACTCTGTGCATACCCATAATGATTAAGCAATTGAAGTCAATTCCTGGTAGCTCCAGCAAGCAGAACACTGTTATTAATGCTGAGTTTCACAAGACAAAAGGGAAGGGCGATTATTTGCTAGCCATTTTCCTGCTCTTTAAGTTGCCCGTTGAAAGTGAGAAAGGTACATTTTTACATGGTAATTAAATAGAAACACCACTAATGGGAATGAAACCAACATACACGTTGAGCATGCATTTTCCTTTCTGCAAGCAATTTACATGCAGGAGGGTCCACGAGATTGTTGCAATTGAGTATTCTAGAAGGCTGCCTAGAAATCGGACATGCCTATTAAGTAATGGGGGAGTCATACCTATTTTCAAAGAAGGGGAATTATAGAGAATTAGATAAGCAGGGATGTTTTTAATTAATTTGCTTTTAAACAAATGAAAGTTTCATCTAAGACACTCGTGAATTTTCAATCCATGGTGCATGAGCTCTTAGGGTGAATTAAATGTATAGACACATATGGTGATGTGTGTGTTACAAAGGACTCAATTTCAATAACTGTAGATTGAAAAACTGAGGTGACTAGTGCATTAATTATTTTTCATCATTGGCATTGGAATTTCAGGGAAGTATAACTTGTTCACCTTTAAACTGATTCAATTATTTCTTTTTTGTTGATAAAAAAGCCTTCTGTGCACCCCGGTGTGTTTTCTCTCCCAAAATGGGAGCGAGATTGTCGGTAATCAATACTGTGAAATTGGAGTTCTCAGATTCATAAAAAGAACTGTATTAAATAACGGAAAAGTGTGTGTGCCTGGTTTAGGATGGGTAGAAAGCTCCCCTGAATTAGATGTCACCTGACTAAAACATCCAACAGAATCACAGATTGATTGTGGAGAAGTGATTTGTTATTCCCTAAATTCGCAGTGTGATGTCCCCTATAGAAATGGTGTGAGGCTTCTTGGTAAGTTTTCCATTACACTTACGCTCATGATTTTATTCAGATGTGAGCCCAGTGCATCCACACCATTGATTGAAAGCAAGCATAAAGAGCTTGCACTTTGCAGAGGCACAATGGTTGTACCACCTGACCTGTAGGACCATTAGGCCAACATGGGGAACCTGGGCTTCCTTCCCACAATCATTATCACACAACTGTTCATTCTTGCATTGGTAGCACTACTTTCATTGATGCTCTGACCACATCACACAATAACCTGTATTATATATTTATATCTACTTCAGTTCTTTAGAGGACGTTCAAAACGTTACTCATAGTTTATTCTTGACTGAGCCACAATTTTGCTCTACAATTGGAAAACTATTATTCTGGAGTGTGCCCCATGTGAATAACTTAATGGTAATTTAGGGTAAAAAAGCTAGGTGACTGGAGCACATCCCAAACCCATTACATAGCCAAACATAACATGTACATACCTGTATAATGCCATTTGAAAATGCCTCACATAGGCAGTGCGTTTGATTCTAAACAACTTATAACATACCTTACTTTCTGCAATCCTGATTTTTGGTCCGCCATAAAGGATCTGCATGCACCAAAACCATCGCAAAACATTTCTTCTCCCTTCTAGATCATCAATTGCATATGATTGAGGCATTCACATCTCTTTCCCATTTTTCTATTTTCTCCCCACTCTTTTTCTTTCACAGACTAATGTGTGGATCCCCAAGTTGGGGCAAATTATGTCACCTTTCAGATACCCTTAGGAACCCTAAGCCCACTAGAATAGTGATTTGGTGAAATATAGGAATCTTGTCACCTATTTTTGCTCTTAATATTTTTCTCCAAGTGTGGAAATGGTTTGTTTTTGTGTGGACTAACATGCCAAGCCACTTTATGAGGAAGCACAGTTAGCAAGCTATCATCTCTGAAGGGAGTTTGAAATAAATGGAATTCATCCCTCCACCCAACCACTGCAATCTTGCAGCACCTTTTCCAAATATAGTATCTAAATAAACAGCCATTTTAAGAGAGCTCAAAACCAATCAAAGACTTCAACGTCTGCCTCATTATAAAGCAAAAATACCCATGGACAGTAAAAAATACATGTGTGTCCCAAAATAAAGCATTGCATTCACAACATATAAATGGGTTTAGTTTGAGTTATTCATTTTTTGAGGGCCAACCGCTGCTCAAAGCAATGCAGAATGTGTTCATGTGCGTACACAAAACAAATATTTGCTTCCAGTATGATAGATTATTTGCCAGTTGAAATAATAGCAACCAAAATGAGTGTGCCAGAAAATATGCCAATAAGAGTTCATGTGCCACTAGAATGAAGTAATGCAGGGGTCAGATGAGCATGCCTCTCATGATGTATGTGTCAGGAGAGTAACCAATTTACAATTGTATTTTATTGTATTTTATTTATTTATTATATATAAATTGGTAAGTGTGTTTACCAAACTTCTGTTTGATAAACTTGACAATATGGGTATCACGTATATAAATGATGTGGACGATACTCAAATATTTATACCAATTACAGGATGCCATACGTCACAGAGTCCAACAACTTAAATAAAATCTACCTTGCCATCCAAGCATTATCATCATTGGAAACAAAAAGAAACTTAGCAACTTACCCCAACTCTACAAATCCTTTATCATCGATGGCCACATCATGCCTGTGGCCAATGAAATAAAAATCCTCTGAGTCTACATCAACTCCTCCCTCACTCTATACAGACAAGTCAACGAGGTTGTCTCATCTGCCGCCTACACAGCTAAATTGATAAGAGCTAGCCGTCCCTTCGTCTCTACAGAAAACGCCATCACCCTGGCTAGAGCACTGATACTGTCTAGAATTGATTACTGCAATTCCATTTTCATGGGAACCAGCATCAGAAACATCAAAAAATTGTAGACAGCACAAAATAACGCCATGAGAGCCACACTAAACATTCCTAAACACAACCACATCTCAGCCACAAGAAGAAACATACACTGGCTCCCTGTCCACCACAGGATTAAATTCAAAATCATGACAATTACTCACAAATGCATAGCAAAAAAGGCACCCAAATATCTTAGTGACCTTATCCGCGAAACCAACTCCCATCGACTAACCCGTTCTGCTGACACCAATCTGCTCATCACCCCCAGGGGGCTTTTGTTTCCCACCATTAGCACCAAAACTATGGAATGCCCTACCACCCCAACTGAGAAAGGGCACCTCCTTCTGCTCATTTAGAAAAACCTGAAAACACTACTTTTCAGATCTGACCTACAATATTAGATACCTCACTTCCTTGACAAGGATACGAAATGCAACAATCAGGAAATGTAATGACATGTAAATATATGTGTATAAGTGAACTGTTAGAAATCTTGCACAGAAATGCATATTTACTGTTTATGATGTTTTTTTGCCCGTTATCTAAGAGTCTTAAGCTTGTAACCATATCCTAAGTTTTTTTTTTTTTGTTAGCGCCTAGCTGCCTATGGTCGTTGCACACTTTACAAATGTATAAATAAATAAATACATTGTTGCACCATAATGTATAGCAATTATAAATCCAGTCCATTTCTTACCATCAATGTTACACTGCCTTGAGAACAGAACAGTGACAACACTCATAACCAGCCCAACATATAAGAGTTAAAGCAGCCACCTTTAACAGCCAAATATTAGAAACACTAAAAAGGGAAGTGAAAATTATCCCAACATAAAATAGAAAGCTGTTGTTACAAAGAAGCCCACTTCCTCTACCTACCACAAAGCTCCACTGATTCTTTTGAATCAATGGTACCAGAAAAGCCACACTGATCTGAAAAGTAACTTTAAAGGAAAAGTATCCATTAGTAATTATTAATTTAAGATGGAAAGATGTTTGGATTTCAAAGGGACATATATTCTAGAGTTAAAATGTATTTACACTTGCCTAACAATTATTCCATTGGCAATGGAAACTACGCTTACTTGGCTTGAAAAAACCATTTGGCACCAAATGTCTAACAAATATTGCACCAAATCTTGGAGCTCTGCTTGTAACTCAGTCATTTGGATTGAAATGACTGGCCGTTGTTATTTTTCTCACCTTTATTCATCCCAGTCTAAACAAAAGTAAACAAATGAGAGTCACACTGAGATTCATTTGGGAGCCCCTTTAAAAAGAATCACATTTGTTTCCTTCAAACGTTAATAGCAGTCCTTATCAGAGGTAAAACTGATGGCATGCCTTCTACTCTAACTGGGGGACCCTCTTCCGAAGTTCTCTGTTAGCTGTTAATGAAGCCAGAGAATGCTAGTGGCTCTTACTACAGAATACACACTTATATTGAAAAGCCTTCAGTAGCTGACCCCAGAAAAGAAACAGAAGGTGCACCATCCTAGACTGTCACTAGCAGGCACTGTTATTAATTGCAAACAAACTTCATGTTTCCTTCACTGCACTCTACTGTCGAGATATCTGACTTGGTTTTTGAAAGAGGTACATTTGTCACCCACATGGAATATATGCTCCTGTGCCCACTGCGCTCCTTTGCTGGCCTCCAATATTGATGTGTTAATTGTATTGATTTATTTAATGCATATTTAGCACAGAAATGCTTACAAAACACTTTAACATTGATTTACAGAGCAGAGAGCCAGTGACCTTAACAATGGGTGAGAGGATGTGGATATAAAACCAGGTGATGCAGACATGAACCAGGGACAAGGACAGTAAAGCATGATATAGAATACGGATAGTGGAGGAGATGCTATGTTTTAGTGTGAAGTGGTGAGGGATAGGTGCAATGGGGTTGTTGTAGAGTGATAGGGGAAGCAGAGAACAGGGAGATGTGGTGGCGTATAATGCTATGCAAGTGGTTCTTCAGAAAGGAGGAGTGCCGTGAGGTTGGATTTAAATAGAGCTTGAGTAGTTCAGAGAGGAAGAACATTCCGGAGTAAGGGAGCGAGGAAAGGAAGAAGGCAGAAACAAGAGGGAATGCGGGGGGCATGAGAGATGGCATTGAGATGAGCCGAGGATGATTCTAGGGAGTGTGGGGGAATAGGAAGTGAGAGGGGCCTGATGGGTAGGGTCGGGCAAGTCTGTGTATAGTTTTGAAGATGATGAGAATGAGTTTCTACTTTGCCCTCTGTCACATAGATAACCAGCTTAACTGACAATGGGCTGTGGAGGTGCAAGTCAAGCAGGGAAATTTGAAGAATTTCCTGACATCAAAGTTGAAGACTTTGTCGAAAGGTGGAAAGCATTGTTAAAAATGCCATAGAGTAGACTAGCACATTATTCAGATTGAGAAAGTATTAAAGAGGAGATTAGGTACTTGGCCGTGATGAAGGGAAAACAATGTCTTATTTTTCTAATTTTAAGGAGATTGAAAGGCCGATTCATGGAATTAATGTGCGGCGAAAATTTCGGCGCAAGCGTGCAAAAACGTGCGATTCGCAGTGAAAGAGCGAAAATCGCAGTGCAAGTGCGAATATCGCAGGGAAACCAGCGCACATCTATTCATGGAAGTCCGTGCGCGAGTAAAATCAGGGATGTGCGCTGAAAAAGTGCGTGGCGCACGCCGGCGCACAGCTCATCTAACGGCGTGCGCTAAGGCCACAGCGAAAGCGCACATAGCGTGGTGCACATAACAAAAGTAGGCGGAACACGGGCCGTAACACTCGGAATGGGGAACAACTTGTGAAAATGTGGGCGTCACGGGGGAAGTACAGGAGGCAAGTGTATGGAACACCCACACGCTCGCCTACAACACGTATTCATGGAATCGAATAGGGCAAACCAGCGCACGGGCAAAGACGCGCACTGACCCAAACCCTTCCGCCACACGATGGCAGGCGGTAGCGTCCCTACGCTGGAAAAAAATGTGCGCCAAAATGTGCGCTAACAAAAAGCACGAAGATGCAGCTCTGATGAATGTCCCATACTGTGGACCCCCAGGACAAATGACGTGCAAAGGGGTACGCGACAAACAGCGACACCCGCTGTCTTAAAAATTAGCTTGTGCGTGTATTTCGTGTGTGCGTGGGAAGTTTTACACGCGATAGGGCCTGGGGAGCGGGGTACGTGTATTTCAGGGGTGCGCGTGAAGTTATACACGTGATCATGCCTGGGGGAGCGGGATACGTGTATTCCATGGGTTCGCGGGAAGTTCCAAATGCGATAGGCCCTGTGCGAGTGGGGTGCGTGTATTCCTGGGGTTCGTGTGAAGTTGCACACGCAATTTGCCTGGGTACGTGTGAATCTCGGGTTCACGGGAAGTCTCACACACGATAGGCCCTGTGTGAGTGGGGTGCGTGTATTCCTGGGGTTCACGTGAAGATTCACACGCGATTGGCCTGGGTACGAGTAAATCTGGGGTGCGCGGGAAATTTCACACGCAACAGGCCCTGTCGAGTGGGGTACGTGTATATCTGGGGTCCTACACGTGAATTGGCAGTGTGGGTCCTCCCAGGTGTTCCCTCAACACCCTCCATGGCCCCTGCAGGCAGCCCACACCACAGGGGACTTCATGTCCCGCAGGCAGCCCATCCACCATGGGCATGCCCCCCAGGCAAGCCACATGTCAGCTTGCACTACTGATCACCAACGCATGACCCCCTCCACCCCCACCCCCCAGCAGTGCAGGGCACCTGCCAGCAGGCCCCCACTCATGTCCCCTTGCACCCCTACCCCCCAGCAGTGCAGCGCACCTGCCAGCAGGCCCCCACTCATGTCCCCTTGCACCCCCACCCCCCAGAAGTGCAGGGCACCTGCCAGCAGGCCCCCACTCATGTCCCCCAGTACCCCCACCCACCAGCAGTGCAGGGCACCTGCCAGCAGGTCCCCACTCATGTCCCCTTGAACCCCCACCCCCCAGCAGTGCAGGGCACCTGCCAGCAGGCCCCCACTCATGTCCCACTCATGTCCCCTTGCACCCCCACCCCCCAGCAGGGCAGGGCACCTGCCAGCAGGCCCCCACTTATGTCCCACTCATGTCCCCTTGCAGCCCCACCCCCCAGCAGTGCAGGGCACCTGCCAGCAGGCCCCCACTCATGTCCCCTTGAACCACCACCCCACGGCAGTGCAGGGTACCTGCCAGCAGGCCCCCACTCATGTCCCCCAGCACTCCCACCCCCCAGCAGTGCAGGTCACCTGCCAGCAGGCCCCCACTCATGTCCCACTCATGTCCCCTTGCACCCCCACCCCCCAGCAGTGCAGGGCACCTGCCAGCAGGCCCCCACTCATGTCCCACTCATGTCCCCTTGCAGCCCTACCCCCAGCAGTGCAGGGCACCTGCCAGCAGGCCCCCACTCATGTCCCCTTGCACCCCCAACCCCAGCAGTACAGGGCACCTGCCAGCAGGCCCCCACTCATGTCCCCCAGCACCCCCACCCACCAACAGTGCAGGGCACCTGCCAGCAGGCCCCCACTCATGTCCCCCAGCACCCCCACCCTCCAGCAGTGCAGGGCACCTGCCAGCAGGCCCCCACTTATGACCCACTCATGTCCCCTTGCACCCCCACCCCCAGCAGTGTAGGGCACCTGCCAGCAGGCCCCCACTCATGTCCCCCAGCAGCGCCACCCCCCAGCAGTGCAGGGCACCTGCCAGCAGGCCCCCACTCATGTCCCCCAGCACCCCCACCCTCCAGCAGTGCAGGGCACCTGCCAGCAGGCCCCCACTCATGTCCCCTTGCACCCCCACCCCCCAGCAGTGCAGGGCACCTGCCAGCAGGCCCCCACTCATGTCCTCTTGCACCCCCACCCCCCAGCAGTGCAGGGCACCTGCCAGCAGGCCCCCACTCATGTCCACCAGCACCCCCACCCACCAGCAGTGCAGGGCACCTGACAGCAGGCCCCCACTCATGTCCCCCAGCACCCCCACCCCCCAGCAGTGCAGGGCACCTGCCAGCAGGCCCCCACTCATGTCCCCTTGCACCCCCACCCCCCAGCAGGGCAGGGCACCTGCCAGCAGCCCCCACTCATGTCCCCTTGCAGCCCCACCCCCCAGCAGTGCAGGGCACCTGCCAGCAGGCCCCTACTCATGTCCCCCAGCACCCCACCCCCCAGCAGTGCAGGGCACCTGCCAGCAGGCCCCCACTCATGTCCCCTTGCACCCCCACCCCCAGCAGTGCAAGGCACCTGCCAGCAGGCCCCCACTCATGTCCCCCAGCACCACCACCCACCAGCAGTGCAGGGCACCTGCCAGCAGGCCCCCACTCATGTCCCCCAGCACCCCCACCCACCAGCAGTGCAACGCACCTGCCAGCAGGCCCCCACTCATGTCCCCTTGCACCCCCACCCCCCAGCAGTGCAGGGCACCTGCCAGCAGGCCCCCACTCATGTCCCCTTGCACCCCCAGCCCCCAGCAGTGCAGGGCACCTGCCAGCAGGCCCCCACTCATGTCCCACTCATGTCCCCTTGAACCCCCACCCCCAGCAGTGTAGGGCACCTGCCGGCAGGCCCCCACGCATGTCCCACTCATGTCCCCTTGCATCCCCACCCCACAGCAGTGAAATGGCAATCCCATGACACAAACCAAAAGTCAACTATGTACATCAACACATGTCCGCCACACGAAGGCAGGCGGTAGCGTCCCTGCGCATTAAAAAAATGTGTGCTAACAAAAAGCTGTATATACAGCTCTGATGAATGTCCCATACTGTGGCCCTCTCGGACAAATGACGTGCAAAGGGGTACGCGACAAACACGGACACCCGCTGTGTCAAAAATAGCGTGTATTTCAGGGGTGTGTGGGAAGTTTCACACGCAATTGTGCCTGGGCGAGCGGGGTACATGTACTTCAGGGGCTCGCGGGAAGTTTTACACGCGATTGGGCCTGGGCGAGTGGGGTACGTGTACTTCAGGGGCTCGCAGGAAGTTTTACACGCGATTGGGCCTGGGCGAACGGGGTACGTGTACTTCAGGGGCTCGCCGGAAGTTTTACACGCGATTGGGCCTGGGCGAGCAGGGTACGTGTACTTCAGGGGCTTGCGGGAAGTTTTACACGCGATTGGGCCTGGGCGAACGGGGTACGTGTACTTCAGGGGCTTGCCGGAAGTTTTACACGCGATTGGGCCTGGGCGAGCAGGGTACGTGTACTTCAGGGGCTCGCGGGAAGTTTTACACGCGATTGGGCCTGGGCGAGCGGGGTACGTGTACTTCAGGGGCTTGCGGGAAGTTTTACACACAATTGGGCTTGGGCGAGCGGGGTACGTGTACTTCAGGGGCTCGTGGGAAGTTTTACACGCGATTGGGCCTGGGCGAGCGGGGTACGTGTATTACTGTGGTGGGCGTGGAAGTACAGGAGCCAAATGCGCGGAACGCCCACACGCACATGCCAAAAAAGACATGCTAATCCGGAAACACGTACGCCAGCAGGAAGCAGGCGTACGTCGACCCGCGCAGCATAAAAGTGTGCGCAAACAACAAACAACCTCAGACGCCAGGATGAATATACCGTTCCTAGCAGCAGTGGCCGTGGGATACCGCAGGAGGAGGAGGAGGATAGTCAGGGCCAGAATTTTTATACCCAGATCCAGCCTTTTTGGGATGTCTAATGACCACGTGTATGGGAGGTACAGGTTTCCACCTCACATAATACTCAACCTGGTCAGTGAGTGGGAGGATGACCTCACATCACCCACCCTCTGCTCCCAAGCACTCAGCCTCCTGGAGAAGGTCCTTAATGTACTGCACTTCTTGGCCACTGGATCATTTAAGCGGACAAGTGCCATAGTGGGGGGGGTGTCACAGGCCACGCAGTCACGCTGCCTACACCAGGTCTTGGCCATCATGACTGCACGCCCATCAGTACACAGGCACATATACCTGCCCAGAACACCTGCAGAAAGGTAGGCTGTCGTCCAGGATTTTTACAGGGTGGCACACTTCCCCAAAGTGCTAGGTGCCATTGACTGCATCCATGTGGCTCTACGTCCCCCCAGGGCATCTGAGCACATCTATAGAAACCGCAAGCACTGGCATTCCATCAACGTCCAGGTAGTATGTGATGCCAAGGGAATCATCACCTCAGTATATGCCAACTATCCAGGGTCCACCCACGACAGTTTCATTTACAGAATGTCAACTCTAAACCGGGACCTAGAAGCTGGGCGGCATGGTGATTCAAGGCTGATCGGTGAGTATAAATGCCACAGCACATGCATTCATGTCAGATACTGAGTAATGTCACAACCCCACTAATGATACCCATCACCACCTCCCCAGGGGACAGTGCCTACCCTCTGAGCACCCACATGATGACGCCAATTCGGAACCGCACCACGCCACCCGAGGTAAGATACAACACAGCCCATATTGCAACCCGGGGCATAGAGGAGCGCACATTCGGAGTGCTCAAGTCACGCTTTCGCTCCCTTGACCGTTCTGGCGGGCAGCTGTTATACGCTCCCCCAGTAGTGTGCAGGATCATAGTGGCAGCATGTGTCCTGCACAACATTGCAACACGCCGGGGCCTGCCTGTGGACATGGTGGTGCCCCCACATCCCCAACCACATGCACGCCCGCTGCGCATGGGAGGGGAAAGGGCACGGGGTGAGGCAGCCCGTACGCAGCTGGTGGCTAATTACTTCACCTACAATCACACCCCTGTGGAGTGCACACAGCCCTGGCACATACCAGCTGACTATCAATGATGATGAGTCAAGTGACAGTCAACCATCACAACCATACCAGCCTGAGATTGTTCACCTGGAAGTGTTCCATTGTGTGCATCCCTACCTACACAAACTCCACCAATGCTGTGTCATCAAAAGGCACACTTCTATGCTGCCAAAATCATTACCCCCTTGCAAGATACAACATGACAACAGTGCCATGTCACCCAACACCTCCCCAGCACAGCCACCCAACACACCATGGCATGTCATGCTATGTGAGAGCAAACAAAGGAATCCCCAAAACATGACACAAGTGTCACAAAGTACAGTGTCCCGAATGGAAACTGGCCACACACAATATGCTCCCATTAATGTAGACCTGACAACACACATGACCAAAGACTTAACACAATACAATGCAGCTAGCCAACCCCAAACATAGCATTCACATGACAGTACTAAGTTAAAGGATATGTAGTCTTACAACCTGGTGATGCTAGCACATCGACCACTTCCAACTGTACAGTGTTGGTGCCACGCAAATCTGGGAGTGCACTGCTTACAACATGAACTCCATCTCCAAACTAGACGGCCTTGTGAAGACATGAGGAATGAACCTGCAAATTAGGAGGGAGACATGGATGCACAAGCACACATCAATACATCATGAAGTGTACAATACTACAACAATATGCACTATTAATGTATACACAGTATTGACTACAGACTGCCTACACATGTCATGGGAGTCCAACGTCACTGTGTAAGTCACTGTCACTTGGGCACAACCTTTGCAAGCCCATGGAAACAGGAAGCAGGAGGGGTGTGTGTCTCACGAACCCAAGCATCTAACCCAAACTCAGGACAAGCCTGAATGTGCCCAGCCGGAATACAGTGGATGCCCACGGGAGCCACACAAGGCAACACACTGTAACAAAAACTCAAAAATCAAAAACCAAAAATCAAAAATCAAAAATGGCCATGTGGGGGCCAAGGAGGGTGAGGGAGGCCACCCAGGAGGTCCGAGGACAGGGTGCACACCAACAGCCACCTGTGTGGATGTTGCGGAAAAAAAACACCTCCATGGGTTCATGGCCTGCACGGCTACACTATCGTGACAGATTCAGAATCGTTGTGGTCCCTCTCATCACCCTGTGCTGCTGCCGCCACAGGAGGTGGTGGTGCTATGGGAGGCAGCACACGCAAAGCCCTAGTCTGGTCCTCCATGGCAGCAAGCATGCGGGTGTGGAAGGTCTCGTTCTGGAGGAATATGGTGCGGAGATCCCCATGCACCACCTGACGTGATGCCCGACCTCCTCCCGAGTTGCCTGCATCTCTGCTGAGAGCGTACGTGTGACCCGCTCCAGCAGCTGTTCTGTCCTCGTGACAGTGAAGCTTCAAGGTCCACAAGAGTCTGCCTGAGGTGATGGAGTTCTACCCTCAGGGCTTCCCTCTGGCCCTGGGACTCTAAAGAAATGGCTTGCCGCAGAGTGTCCAGGGCCGCCCGTCTGTCCCTGTTGGATGCCAACATGTCCTCCCTGAGTGATTGGCAAATGGAGTCTGTTGCCTGCTGTAGTTGCTCCATCTGCCTTTCTGGAGGGACAATGGAAGTGGCCACCCTCTCCATAGCTTGAGCCATCATCTCAGATGCTGCTGCCTGTTGGTTTGCCATACCGTATATGAATTTCTCCCATGCGGTATTGCCTGGTGGCGTACGGACACCGCGTTGGCGGGGACCACAGCTATCTGGGGCAAGGCGAACTGTGCCTTGAGTGTCGGCACTGCCTGAGGCTACAGGACTGCATTCCCCCTCTGATCTGCTGGCCCAGGAACAGGATCAGATGTTGCGGAGTGTGGCCCTGCATCCGTAACCACCAAAGGCGGACCTACCAACACTGACATCCCCATAGTGGGCTGTACCCCTGGTTCAGGTGGGTCGGAAAGAACAGAATCCCTCCCAGAAACACCTACCTGCAAAGCCACATAGGTCTCATCATCCGAATCAACACCTGAATAGAGGTCTGGGGAGGTGCACCCAGAGACACCTCTGGAGAGAATGGTCTGCAGTAAGAGTGGGTTTTCACCCACCACCACACCCCGTCCCCCACTGGTGCCTGGTCCTGCCTGAGACCCCTCCTGGGTCTGCACCATCTCCTCACCCTCAACAGCATCAAGTGCGTCATCCCCTGCAGAAACATGAAAGAAAAAAAATGTGAACAGGCATTAGCACCATGGCACACAATTAGGCCTCACAAGCTACAGAACCAGTACTTGATTGACACATGTCCCACATGACTATAACCCTCCCATGCATGCACTGTCACTGAGTTTGAAGGCGAGGAAAATGTCAGACACTGATGACACCAAGATGGAAGAGCAACACATTAGCTGCATGCTGGCTAGCAGAGCCATCACACATTGGCCTGTGAGTGGCATGTCCAATCCACATACATGACACATGCCATCACACAGATGGCATGTACCATAGGCATGTCACATATCGTTTGACAATAGGGCTGAGAAATGCGTAGAGAAAGTGGGGGGATCGAAACAATCAGCCTGAATGAACAATGAGAAATACGGAACAATGTTGTTGCAAGATGCCACTTCAAGGGCAACTGGCGTGATGTTGCACAAAATGTCTACTGTGGGCAGAAGCGATACTGTAATACCCAGATCCAGGGGCGCAGATTGTTTTGGATGAAGCACATGGGTGACCCAAACCACTCAGGCACACACACCCTCACCTGGCACTCAATCAGAACCCCTCACACACACAACATACACATGGATCACACACACATGCATTTGCACTCACCGAACAGTGCCTCGTAATCTGGCAGTTCTCCCACACCTTGGATCTGTTCCTCTGTGACGTAGGTCCCAGCAACAGACTCATGTACAGTGAGTTCAATGTCCTCTTGTGGAGACCCACCTCCAGTCACCAGAGTAGCGGCATGACTTGAGGCCAGCTTTTTCTTTGCCCTGCGCTTAAGGTCATTCCAGCGCTTGTAGCACTCACTAGCTGTGCGCCTCACTAATCCAAGTGCACTTATGATGTCCGTGACGGTCTGCCAGTGTGCTTGACGTTGAGCAGGTGTGGTCTTGCACCCTGAAGTGATCAACATTTCGCTGTCATGTGCGGACACATACTGCACAAGTGCATCACGTTCGGCATCATTGAAGCTAGGCTTCCTTTGCGTGCCGGACTGTGTAGCCGTGTCTGGGGTATCAGCCTCTAGTGGACGAGCACTCTTCCTCTTTTTTTTGGAAGGTGGTGGGGATCCTGAGTGGCCTACGCCGCTCTGGCCACTAGGGGCAGGAGCACCGGTGGACTGAGTAGTTGGAGTGTGGGAACGCACACTGAGCATGGGACTTGGTGCAGGCATTGGCTGAAGTGTTACGTAGTCAGGGGGAACGTTAGCAAGATGGACTGGGACCAACACTGCCCTGGCTGGGAGAGTCAGAGCTGGGTGGATGGAGCTGCAGCTGCCCCTGCAGCCTCCCCACCCTGCCTACTCGGGACAGCACCTGACATAGCTGCCCCTGATCCACGTGGCCTGGTGACACCAACTTGCACCACCACAGGTGGCCTAGACGTGGCGACCTGGAAGTCAGCCTGGCAGTCACCCTCTGCCAGGTCAGGTGCCACAATGGGCTGGTCCAACAAGGGCTAAGCAGAGATGGTGTTAGCCACGTTTCCCTCAACTATGGGGGGTGGGTGGGGCATGGGTGTCCCTGACTGGTCTTCCACACATGGGGGGCTAGGGGTACCCTGCAAATCCCGGCCATGTCCCCTACCGCGCTCACCACGGCCACCTCTTGAGGCTCGGCCACCTTTGCCACCCTTACCGCTTGGTTGCCTCCCAACCATGGCACTGATGTTGCTGTGCGTATGGGAGTTGCAGTAAACTAGTGTCCTGGGCAATTGGGGGTCAAAGGGGTAGGGTACTAGATGGAATTCATACCGTAGTGCTCTAGCAAGGCTGCATGTGACCCCTGGGGAAAGATGAGGGGTCACGCAACGCACAGGCACCCCAAAAACATAAAATAACATGCACCAACCCCTCGTAGACCACGTGCGTGGAAAAATGAACCCGCACTATGCTGTGGCACCCAGAAACACAAAAATGAACGTACGCGTGTTACACGCAGCCTGCAATGACCTCTGAAGGGGTAAGCGACACAAGGGGCAAGCACAGTTGGTAAATACGTGCGCGACTCACCATCTGCCTGGAAAATGAGCGTGAAAAATACGCGTGTGTGCGCGTTGGCAACACCCCCGCCAAAAGAAGAATTGTACACTGTCTGCGGAGACAGGACAAAAGAAGAAGTGAACGCTGTTTGAGGAAACAGGCCCAACAGAAAATCAGAAAAAAGCTGTCAGAGGTAACAGGGAGTACGAACTAGAAACGCTGTGAAGTAAATCACGTGTGAACCGACAAGAAGTACAGAATTCACCCACTCGCTCTCCACGAAAAGCACGTACAAGGAAATGACGTCCTACATGCACCTTTTGAACCGGCCCACACGTCCAACGTCACTTCTGCGTATGCTTGCTAAGGCCCTAACCTCCAATTACATGAGCTGACACTCGGACGTGCAGTTCTTGGACATGTAACATGCACCCGGGTTCAGGGAAACGCCCGCGCGTGCACGTCAAAGATGCACTTACGCGCTAAGGGCCTTTCGTCCAATGAAATCACGTACGCATGCTGACGCGCTTACGCGCTAAGGGCCTTTCCTCAAATTACACGCTGACATGCTAGATTTTCAGGTGCAAAATCACTCTGTATCAAGCTGGCCACGCATTCGCACACGGAAGACCACGCTCCTGCCCAGAAGGCCGAATTACTGCCCCCAGAGCCCCGAGCACGCTCCCACCTGCCATCTGCTGCTGCCTGATTGCCTGCTGCCCACGTGCCCTGCCATTTGCTGCCTGCACGTCAGCCCAGGGTGCTGTTGCTGTGACCACCCCTGCTGGAACCGAAGACTCCCGACTGCTATTCCATCGCTCCACAGCCCATCCCCAGGACCCAGTCGCCCACCCACATCTGCCTCTGCGGTTGCCATGTCGGGCACTGGCACCACTGGCAACCCCCAGCCAGAGAGGCAGAGGGCCACCAGCTTCACTGCCACCGAAGTTGGTGTCCTGGTGGAGCAAGTCCTGGGGCAGTATGATGCCATCTTCGGAAGGTCGGCCGCCGACAAGGAAGGACGGACTCGGATCTGGATGGACATCGTGACTGCCATCAATGCGGAGGGGGTGGCAGTCCGCGACTTCCAACATGTCAAGAAGCACTGGGAGGACTTCAGGTCCAGGACCCTCAACAAGGCCCGGCGCCTCTTGAAGGCAGACCACTGGTGCTAGTGGTGCAGTGCAGGGGCAGGGACAGGAGGCAGCACAGGCCGCCGCGGAGGTGCCTGTGTGTAATCCTGTCCCCGATCCTGTGACTGCATCATCTTGCACCAGCAGGGATACCTACGTCCAGACCCGTTCTCAGGGAGGGGATTGGCTTACACCAACTGGCCTTCCTCTCCCTGCGGATGTGGCTATCCGGAACAGGGTTGAGCCTGTCCTGGGTGGGGTGGCGTTGCATCAACGTGCCATGCGAGCTGACCTGCAGTCTTTTCATGTGGAGAATGCACGTCTTCTCGCATGGCTCGTTGACCGCGTTGACCCACTGGGACAGCTAACTATGGCCGGATTCCTCCGTTTTGTGGACCTTGTTCCGACCCCCTCCTCAACTGAACCCCCTATGCGCCAGTCATCCTCCATGCCATCTTCCTACCCATGTGTCACCTGGGTGCCCTGTGGAGCTGCCTCTGACCCTGCGGCCAGGCTGGTGGAGTCGGGAGTCGGACACCCAGCAGGCGTGGGCACCTCAACAACTGCACTCCAGCTGGAGGAGGATGTGCAGGCAGCAGGAGCCAGGGCACAGGCAGCGGCACAGCAGCGGCAGCAACAAGGTGGGAGCCATGATGGCTCGGGGCCTTCATCATCGGAGGGGCAGGCATCGGCCGGAGGGCAGGAGGACCCTGGACGGGAAGTGTCTTCCGTGTGGCAGCGGTTGGGCCAATGCGATAGATGCGGAGCAGCAGCGGGTGGAAGAGGCACGGCTCACGATGGTCAGGGCGGAAAACTCCATGCGTAGGGCCCTGAGGCGGGCCGAGTGCCACGAGGCCATTCGCAGGGACCTGGAGTTCCAGATGTCGTCCTCCCTGCGAACCCTCGGGTCCATGGAAGAAGACCGCCTGCGGGACATCGAGCAGGAGTTCGATGATGCCCTGGCCCGGAACATCAACATATGAGCCGTTGGACTTGCCCGTTGGACTTGCCCGCTGCCCTTGTAAATAGTTGGTGAGTGTTAGGTTTCCTTTGCGCTTGGACAATGCACCACCTTTCTGTATATAGTTTTTCATTAGGTAGTATTTTTGATAGGTTTCATTTCTTCAGTTGGGATCATGGACCCTGGATTGTTCTTCTGTATATAGTTCACTATTGGATTGATCTTTTTTGTTATTTTATTTACCCATGGAGCAATGGTTTTCACTTTTGTTTTTCCCTTGGATTAGATTTTTTGAACTGTGACTTTGGACACCTTTCCTTTGGATTATGATTTGTTGTTTTTCATTATTTTACGGACATGCAGCTTTTTGTTTTTAATTCCCACTGTCGTTTGTTTGTTTTTTATTCCATTCATGTTGCTTTTAATACATTTTTTTCTTCATACTTCGATGTGTGGTATTATCTCATTGGTTTCATGCGTGTCATGATATGGGTTTTGACATTCACTTGCACCCATTGTGTGTGTGTGACAGACATGTGTTCATTTACATACTTGCCATTGGGATTGTATCATGAAATTGGCATTTCTATGTGGGTGGATGCAATACTTGGGTGGGTCTTTGGCATGTGGAGGCTGGCCATAAGGGCCAGGGATCTAGATTGTGATGACGTGTTGGCTGGGGGACATGTGTCGGGGCCTGCTGGCAGGTGCCCTGCACTGCTGGGGGGTGGGGGTGCTGGGGGACATGAGTGGGGGCCTGTTGGCAGGTGCCCCACACTGCCGGGGGGTGGGGGTGCAAGGGGCCATGAGTGGGACATGAGTGGGGGCCTGCTGGTAGGTGCCCCAAACTGTTGGGGGGTGGGGGTGCAAGGGGACATGAGTGGGGGCCTGCTGGCAGGTGACCCTCAGTGCTGGGGGGTGGGGGTGCAAGGGGACATGAGTGGGGGCCTGCTGGCAGGTGCCCTGCACTGCTGGGGGTGGGGGTGCAAGGGGACATGGGTGGGACATGAGTGAGGGCCTGCTGGCAGGTGCCCCACACTGCTTGGGGGTGGGGGTGCAAGGGGACATGAGTGGGACATGAGTGGGGGCCTGCTGGCAGGTGGCCCACACTGCTGCGGGGTGGGGGTGCAAGGGGACATGAGTGGGGACCTGCTGGCAGGTGCCCCGCACTGCGGGGGGGTGGGGGTGCAGGTGGACATGAGTTGTTGATCAGTGGTGCAAGTGGACAGGTGGCTTGTCTGGTGTGCATGGCCATGGTGGATGGGCTGCCTGTGGGACATGACCAGGGGTGTGTGGTAGTCCCCTGTGGTGTGGTCTGCCTGCAGGGGCCTTGGAGGTTGTGGAGGGAACACCTGGGAGGACCCACACTGCCAATTCACATGTAGGACTCCCCGTGCACCCCCGAAATTCACGTATCCCGCTCTGACAGCTAAATCGCAGATGAAACTTCCCGCAAACCCGTACCCCACTCGCACAGGGCCTATCGCGGGTGAAACTTCCCGCGAACACCAGTAATGCACGTACCCCACTCGCACATGGCCTATCGCGTGTGAAACTTCACGCGAACCCCTGAAATACACGTACCCCACTCGCACAGGGCCTATTGCGGGTGAAACTTCCCGCGAACACCAGTAATGCACGTACCCCACTCGCACATGGCCTTTCGCGTGTGAAACTTCACGCGAACCCCTGAAATACATGTACCCCACTCGCACAGGGCCTATCGCGGGTGAAACTTCCCGCGAACACCAGTAATGCACGTACCCCACTCGCACATGGCCTATCGCGTGTGAAACTTCACGCGAACCCCTGAAATACACGTACCCCACTCGCACAGGGCCTATTGTGGTTGAAACTTCACGCGAACCCCTGAAATACACGTACCCCACTCGCACAGGGCCTATCGCGGGTCAAACTTCCCGCGAACACCAATAATGCACGTACCCCACTCGCACATGGCCTATCGCGTGTGAAACTTCACGCGAAACCCAGGAATATTGGCCCTGTGCGAGCGAGCGGGGTACGTGTATTCCTGGGGTTCGTGTGAAGTTTCACCCGCGATTTCAGCAGGGTACGTGTATTCCTGGGGTTCGCGTGAAGTTTCACCGGCGATTTCAGCAGGGTGAGTGTATTACGAGGTTTGCGTGAAGTTTCACACACGAAAGGGCCCTTGTCGAGGGAGTACATGAATTTCAGCGGTGCGCGGCAAGTTTTACACGCGAAAGGGCAACGCCCGTGCACAATACGTCACAGACGCGCCTACGCACTAAGGGCCTCTGGTCCAATGATATCACGTACGTGTGCTGAAGCGCTTATGCGCTAAGGGCCTTTGGTCCAATGATATCGCGTATGTGTGCTGACGCGCTTACGCGCTAAGGGCCTTTCCTCGAATTACACGCTGACGTGCAAGATTTTCATGTGCCAAATCACTCCGTATCAAGCTGGCCACGCGTACACACACGGAAGACCACGCTCCTGCCCAGAAGGCCATTTTCCTGCCCCCCAGAGCCCCGAGCATGATCCCACCAGCCATCTGCTGCTGCCTGTCTGCCTGCTGCCCACATACCCTGCTATTTGGTGCCTGCACGTCAGCCATCTGCAGGGGTCCAGTTGCTGTGTCCACCCCTGCTGGAACAGAAGACTCCCGACTGGGATTCCATCGCTCCACAGCCCAGCCCCAGGACCCAGTTGCCCACCCACTCCTGCCTCTGGGGTTGCCAAGTCGGGCACTACACCATCTGGCAACACTGGCAACCCCCAGCCAGAGAGGCAGAGGGCCACCAGCTTCACTGCCACCGAAGTTGGTGTCCTGGTGGAGCATGTCCTGGGGAATTATGATGCCCTCTTCGGAACATCACGCGCCAACAAGGAAGGACAGGAGAGGATCTGGGATGACGTAGTGGTTGCCATCAACGCAGAGGGGTTGGCAACCCACGACATCAAGCACGTCAAGAAGCGCTGGGAGGACTTCAGGTCCAGGACCCTCCACAAGGCCGGGCGCCTCACAGTGGGGGGCCCGGCACACCTGAGTGCCATCCAGATGAGGGTCCTGGAACGCGTAGGCCCAGCGCTCCACACCCAGATCCTTGGGAGGCAGACCCGTCTGGAGTTGAGTGGTAAGTGGCCAAGCATTGCTGTGTGAGACAGTGCATGTTGCAGTGTACTGGTAGTCTGATGCTTGCCTGTATGTGTGACATAGGCCATGTATGGATATGTGTGTGTGCAGGGACATCATGGTCATGCATGTGAGACCAGTTATGTGTGAACCACATCGTTGTTGCATGTGTTTTAAAGCAACATGGGGAGCTCTATGTGGAATGCACACATGAATGCATGGCTGTCTCTGTTCCCGGACATGGAGGGGGGTGAGGAATGGGTGCTGATGTCATGTACATGTATGGTGCACATGTGTGTGTGTGTGTGTGTGTGTGTGTGTGTGCCTGAGAAGTGTGTGTGTGACTTTGAAACGCCATGGATGCATGTGACTTTGAAGGCCCTTCTACATGGATGTTGATGTTGATTGCAGGCGCCCGGACTGTTACTGCATGTGTGTTGTGTGCATTCACCCATGTGTTGTGGAATGACAGAATGGAAGTGACATTTGACAGTGCCACTCATGTGTTATTGCTTCTTGTCTAGAGTATTTTGTACTGTACCCTGATGCTTGTGTTCTATGTCTCCCTCTACGCAGCGTCAAGTGAAGAAGAAGGTGGAGACGGCGCTGTGGAGCCAAGCGGTGGGGATGCCTCCACTGGGCGGCGACGCAAGGCCCAGCCACCCTCCCAGGAGTTACCATCATCCGGGAGCGAGGGGGCTGGTGCTGCGTCTGCCACAACGACTGTGGCGGAAGGGCCGGGTGAGCCCCCACAGGGGTTTCCAATGGCAGAAGACGGTGTGGAGACATCCAGGTTGGTGGTCTCCACAGAGGAGGAGGAGCTTGCTACTGAGCCGCACATGGGGCCTGGTGGGGGTAGTTCCACTGGTGCAAGTGGTGCAGTCCAGGGCCAGGGTCAGGAGGCAGCACATGTCACCGCGGAGGTGCCTGTGCATGTCGCTGTCCTTGACCCTGTGACTGCACCATCATGCACCAGCAGGGAGGCCCCATCCCAGGCCCGTCCGCAGGTAGGGGAGAGTGCCATATCACCTGTCTCTCCACTACCTGCGGAAGAGGGGTCCCGCGACCATATGGGATCCGTCCTGGTGGGTGTTGCGTTGTGCACGAGTGTCATTCATGATGATGTGCGTTCTTCCTGGGCAGAGAACGCACGCCATCATGAAGAGCAGCGTCGTGACGTGGCACTGCTGGGAGGAGCCCTGGTCCGAGGGTTCGTACATGTGACGCGCACTCTGGCGGACCTCTCCTCCTCTGTGGAGGCTGTGCGCCGGTCATTCTCCACATCGTCTTCCGGCCCAGATTCCACCAGGGCCCCCTGTGGGCCTGGCCTGACCAACACAGCCAGCTTGGTGGAGATCCCATCCCTGCCACAGTCGGGAGTTGGCGGTCCAGCAGGGGTGGACACCACAACTGGAGACCAGCAGATGGAGGATGTGCAGGCACCATCGGACAGGGCACATGGACAGCAGCAGCAGCAAGAGCAGGCTGTAGGTGGGAGCAATGATGGCTCGGGGCCATCAACATCGGAGGGGCAGGCAGCGGCCGGAGGGCAGGAGGACCCTGGACGGGAAGTGTCTTCCGTGTGGCAGTGGTTGGGCCATGCGATAGATGCGGAGCAGCAGCGGGCGGAAGAGGCACGGCTCACGATGGTCAGGGCAGAGAACTCCATGCGTAGGGCCCTGAGGCGGGCCGAGTGCCTCAAGGCCATTCGCAGGGACCTGGAGTTCCAGATGTCATCATCCCTGCGAACCCTCGGGGCCATGGAAGAGGACCGCCCGCGGGACATCGAGCAGGAGTTCGATGATACCCTGGCCCGGAACATCAACATGTGAGCCGTTGGACTTGCCCGCTGCCCTTGTAAATAGTTATTTATTTAGTATTAGGTTTCCTTTGGTTTTTTCTTTATTTTGGACCTTTTGGACAATGGACCACATTTTTGTATATAGTTTTTTTTATTAGGTAGGAGTTTTGGATAGGTTTCATTTCTTCAGTTGGGATCATGGACCCTGGATTGTTCATCTGTATATAGTTGACTGTTGGATTCTACTTTTTTGTTTGGATTTCCCCATGGAGCAATGGTTTTCACTTTTGTTTTTCCCTTGGATTTCATTTTTGGAACTGTGACTTTGGACACCTTTCCTTTGGATTATGATTTGTTGTTTTACAGACATGCAGCTTTTTGTTTTTAATTTCCATTGTCGTTTGTTTGATTTTAATTCCATTCATGTTCCATTCATCTTGCCTTTAATGCATTTTTTTCTTCAAACTTCGATGTGTGGTATTATCTCATTGGTTTCATGCTTGTCATGATATGGGTTTTGAGATTCACTTGCACCCATTGTGTGTGTGTGAGGGACATGTCTTCATTTACATACTTGCCATTGGGGTTGTGTCATGTAATTGGCATTTCTGTGTGGGTGGATGCAATACTTGGGTGGGTCTTTGGCATGTGGAGGCTGGCCATAAGGGCCAGGGATCTAGATTGTGATGACGTGTTGGCTGGGGGACATGTGTCAGGGCCTGCTGGCAGGTGCCCCGCACTGCTGGGGGGTGGGGGTGCAGGGGACATGTGTCGGGGCCTGTTGGCAGGTGTCCCGCACTGCTGGGGGGTGGGGGTGCAAGGGGACATGAGTGGGTGCCTGCTGACAGGTGCCCCGCACTGCTGGGGGGGATGTGTGCAAGGGGACATGAGTGGGGGCCTGCTGGCAGGTGCCCCTCAGTGCTGGGGGGTGGGGGTGCAAGGGGACATGAGTGGGACATGAGTGGGGCCTGCTGGCAGGTGCCCTGCACTGCTGGAGGGTGGGGGTGCAAGGCGACATGAGTGGGACATGAGTGGGGGCCTCCTGGCAGGTGCCCCACACTGCTGGGGGGTGGGGGTGCAACGGGACATGAGTGGGGGCCTGCTGGCAGGTGCCCCACACTGCTGGGGGGTGGGTGTGCAAGGGGACATGAGTGGGGGCCTGCTGACAGGTGCCCCTCAGTGCTGGGGGGTGGGGGTGCAAGGGGACATGAGGTGGGGCCTGCTGGCAGGTGCCCCTCAGTGCTGGGGGTGCAAGGGGACATGAGTGGGGGCCTGTTGGCAGGTGCCCCACACTGCTCGGGGGTGGGTGTGCAAGGGGACATGAGTGGGGGCCTGCTGGCAGGTGCCCCGCACTGCTGGGGGGTGTGGGTGCAGGGGGACATGAGTGGGACATGAGTGGGGGCCTGCTGGCAGGTGCCCCACACTGCTGGGGGGTGGGGGTGCAAGGGGACATGAGTGGGGGCCTGCTGGCAGGTGCCCCTCTGTGCTGGGGGTGCAAGGGGACATGAGTGGGGGCCTGCTGGCAGGTGACCCTCAGTGCTGGGGGGTGGGGGTGCAAGGGGACATGAGTGGGGGCCTGCTGGCAGGTGCCCTGCACTGCTGGGGGGTGGGGGTGCAAGGGGACATGGGTGGGACATGAGTGGGGGCCTGCTGGCAGGTGCCCCACACTGCTAGAGGGGTGGGGGTGCAAGGGGACATGAGGGGGGGCCTGTGGGCAGGTGCCCCACACTGCTGGGGGGTGGGTGTGCAGGGGACATGAGTGGGGCCTGCTGGCAGGTGCCCCTCAGTGCTGGGGGTGCAAGGGGACATGAGAGGGGGCCAGTTGGCAGGTGCCCCACACTGCTGGGGGGTGGGAGTGCAAGGGAACATGAGTGGGGGCCTGCTGGCAGGTGCCCTGCACTGCTGGGGGGTGGGGGTGCAGGGGGACATGAGTGGGACATGAGTGGGGGCCTGCTGGCAGGTGCCCTGCATTGCTGGGGGGTGGTGCTGCAAGGGGACATGAGTGGGGGCCTGCTGCCAGGTGCCCCTGACTGCTGGGGTGTGGGGGTGTGGGGGTGCAAGGGGACATGAGTGGTACATGAGTGGGGGCCTGCTGGCAGGTGCCCTGCACTGCTGGGGGGTGAGTGTGCAAGGGGACATGAGTGGGGGCCTGCTGGCAGTTGACCATCAGTGCTGGGGGGTGGGGGTGCAAGGGGGCATGAGTGGGGGCCTGCTGGCAGGTGCCCTGCACTGCTGGGAGGTAGGGGTGCTGGGGGAGATGAATGGGGGCCTGCTGCCAGGTGCCCCTGACTGCTGGGGTGTGGGGGTGCAAGGGGACATGAGTGGTACATGAGTGGGGGCTGCTGGCAGGTGCCCTGCACTGCTGGGGGGTGAGTGTGCAAGGGGACATGAGTGGGGGCCTGCTGGCAGGTGACCCTCAGTGCTGGGGGGTGGGGGTGCAAGGGGACATGAGTGGGGGCCTGCTGGCAGGTGCCCTGCACTGCTGGGAGGTAGGGGTGCTGGGGGAGATGAGTGTGTGCCTGCTGGCAGGTGCCCTGCACTGCTGTGTGGTGGGGGTGCAAGGGGGAAATGCGTTGGTGATCACTAGTGCAAGGTGACATGTGGCTTGGCTGGGGGGGCATGCCCATGGTGGATGGGCTGCCTGCGGGACATGACCAGGGGTGCAGGGTTGTCCCCTGTGGTGTGGTCTGCCTGCAGGGGCCGTGGAGGGTGTAGACGGAACACCTGGGAGGACCCACACTGCCAATTCACGTGTAGGACTCCCTGTGGAATCAGAAAAAATACAATATTACGGCTGTTACACCGAGCAAAGGAAAATACACCGACACAGGTTTATAAAGATTCCCAGAATCTTTATTACAAAACTGAACAGTATTCAACAAAGTACACAAATAGCTATTCGGCCGTCAATACATCACAGAGACCACCAGCAGGGTTCAATATGAGCAGTGAGGGAATTTCCTAGCTGGACATCGACGCATTTATACAATTTGTAAAATGATGTCCAGCCCCCTTACAGGTTAATCATGCACTGGGCTAGGGTCGCGCCAGGTTCACTTTCCTAATTTACATATCTCGTGCATGCGGTTTACTTTTCAATACATTTACTAACACACTCCATTATTCTTCAATTTAACATTTACACTCTTTATATATTGCTGTAATACAGACCAAACAATGTTTCGCATATTATATTCGGATAGCATTACTGTTCTTGTATACTTGTAGTTTAACATTGCTAATTCAAGTAATCCCCTGCTCACGAGGTCAACAAAGGACAAGGTCTACATGACCCTAACATGTAGCCTGAGGGCAGGTTGGACATTAACTCCCCTACAGAGGTTGGAGAGGTTAAGGCAAGAACAAGGACACACGAGACGGCCATTTTAGATTACAGGCTGACTTTGTATAAAACCCCAAAATGGTGGTTTCTAACCTAAAATGGAGGCTTGATTCAAGATGGCGGCTTACATCAATTTCTAAGGTCAAGACCTTGCCGCAGAGAGTTATTCGTGTACAATTTTTAAGCAACTTGGCATAGGCCAATATACATACAAATCGTTTGTAATAAGAGGCATAATTTAATATCCGGTTTGACAAACCCTCCTTTTGGCCTATACCAAGTGCTAATACTATTTCTGATTTGATTGCAAGTGACTCCATGCGTCATCGTCTAGACACCCCAAATCATTGTCGAACATATCTATTGCCATTAGGTCTGATACCAGAGTTTCCTTCAACACATACTCTTTGGAGAGCTCCTTTGGGGCGTATATTTTATTCCCTAATACACTTGTTGCTTGCGCGCAACATCCCCCTAATACTGAGCATATACCAGGGAAACACTGTATACAACAACAAAGAAACAGAAAACTTCCCAAGCTAATCAGTAGGGCCGAGAACAATTTCCATCCCCATGACCGTAGGAGGTCGCAAAACCATGTACCAAGTTCCCAATTTCCCTCAGGAACATGTACTTCTGAACTAAGAACATGTAGATTTTGGATCGCCCTAAAGATCGTTTGAGAGGAGTCTGGAACGTAAACGCAGCAAGCGGACCTCACTAATTTACATACTCCTCCTCGCTCTGCCAGGATGACATCTAATGCCATCCGGTTCTGAAGACCCACTAATCTTATCGCTCTCTGCTCTAACGTCATATTATAGAGTATGTCAGTGGTCCGATTGATGGTTCTCTCCAATACTCTCGCTAGTCCCCTAATATCTTCTGAATTTGTAATTTGCGCAAAAAATGGCACAAAAGATTTCATAATATCTCCTACAGTTTGCGCTGGAGTATCCCCTTTTATACCTCGTCGTGGACGAGTCTTTGAAATTTCTGTAGTACTGGCAATAAATACCCCAGGTAATAGAATCCCTAAATAACAGGTTCCTTGCCAATCCCTGGGCAACCATGGAAATGCCACATTACCGCAAACAAAATAGACAGGTTCGCCTACGTACAGAGGTCTGTTTTCACTAGTCAAATTTGCGACGTTGGCGCCCGTGTTCCATTCCTCTGTATGCCGAAGGATACTGAATCGGGGCTGTGATTAACAGAATAAGATGGAGGTGTGGCATCCTTATTGCCTATAGGAGCCATTTTGAAAGAGATTAAAGACTGAAAAGGACGAGACAATCTATCAGAGGGCCTAACAGAAGCAACGTTTGGCTTGCTCTTATTTGCAAAAAGCAAGCATCCCAGGGGCATCAAAACATTCTTTTCAAAACTATTTAAATTTGTACCATCAAAGTTCCCTGAGATGCTTTCATTCCATCGACCAAAAAATAGTGCTCTAAGAGAAGCGTAACAGGCAGTTGTCAGAGGCAAAGGGTAAATATACCAACCTAGCCCCTTATCCCCATGTTGCGGTAAATGTGTACAGATCCAGCAATTGGTCTTATTAAAAATTGCATGAGTGGCATTCATTATTAACAAAAGGGTATTATTCTAATAATTCCGACTATGCAAAGAATCTCTAGGCGACAAAGTATGCAATTGCACAGAAGGAGTGGGAATCACAGATACATTTTGAATAGGTAAAAAGTCCTCTAACGGATATGCTTCTTCCAGATACCATAACCCAAACCCAAAAGTCATTACAAATCCAGTAATTAGTACAAGAAGGCAACAATACACTTTGGGGTTCCCCTTACATACTTGATCATTGTCTCTGCTAGTCACATTTTTATCTAAAAGTTCAGTACGAGCGGTAGCGGGTGCAGGCATCGTAGTCTTCAATCGAAAAACACCAATTGTTCGTTTGCTGGCGACTCCAGTCGCTCGTCTTCTTAATGTCTTTCCCACAGCCCTTAGCCAACAGAATCTTTCCGTACAATCGGGCCAAAAAGACAAGCCCTCAAATGATTTTTTTCAGTCACACAGTCAGACCATGCTGTACATTTATTTCCTTGGGCACAAATTATATTTTGCAGTTTCTGGTGAGAACAAAGTGTCGTCACTTCCTCCTGGAAGTGGTGAACGGACGGAAATGAGATCAAGAAAGGATTGATACGGAAGTTCCACTGTTGGGGAGTGCGGAGACAAGATGGCCGTTTTGTCCAGCCCTGCGGATTCTGAAGCGGTCTCCGATTCTCCCTTGTTGGTTGTTGCTGTTTCAGGCACGCGAGTTACAGCAGTGGGAAGAGATTCTCTGTCTTCTGTATCGTATGGCACAGGCTGTGGGATCCGTTTGGTGTGCGTCGCATGGATCCAGTGTTTACGACCAGCTACCCGCACGGCAGCCTGGGCAACTAGCAGGACTTGGTAGGGACCCCTCCACCGAGGTGCAAGGCAAGATGACCTCTCAAAAACCTTCGTGAGGATCCAGTCCCCCGGTCGTAGACTGTGACTGGGGCCCTCGTAGTGTACAGGTAATGCCTCTCGCACCTGCTGATAAATTGAAAACAGATGTTTAGTCAACTGGTTACAGTAGTCTGAAAGAAGCACATTTTCTATATCCCGTAATGAGCGACTTTTTGGCATACCCCAAATATTAGCAGGTCTCCCCATTACCACCTCAAAGGGAGAGAGCCCAGTCTTAGTTTGAGGGGTCGTTCTCATCGATAGTAACACGATCGGTAAGGCGTTCGGCCCTTTTAGCTTGGTGCCAGCACACGTCTTAGCAAGTTTGTTCTTTATAATGCCGTTGTGCCTTTCCACTAATTCGACACCCTGGGTATGTCTAGCTGAATGGAACCGCTTGTCAATCTGTAGTCCTTTGCAAATTTGCAGGATTACAGTGGCATTAAAGTGTGGCCCATTATCAGACGAGATGACTCTCGGCAGCCCGAACCTAGGAAAAAACTATTTCAACAGAGTTTTTGCCGTGGTTATGGTCATTGCATCTTTAACTGGGAAGGCCTCAACCCACTTACTAAAGGCGCAAATACCAACCAATACATATTTAAGATTGTTACACCATTCCATTTCAATAAAATCAAAGTGAATAACCTCAAACGGGACAGAAGGTGGAGCGAAACTTCCTCTAGGAGTCGAGGTACCTTTCCCTACATTGTGCTGCAAGCAAACCATGCAGTTCTGGACAAAACGCTCCGCAATTTTGAAAATCTTATCATTGGCCCATACAGTGTGTAGCATTTTTGTTAGTTTCCACGCACACACATGTGTCGGACCATGAGCCATAATAACCATCATTGTAATATAGGCATCAGGGAGTAACCATTTCCCTTCAACATTGTCTACCCAACACCCATCATCATCCAATCTTCCTGCACCCTCGATCCATCTCTTAGTTTCCTCTATGGTAGCATCTGCTTGAATATCTTTTAAAACATCGATACTTTCTCCCAAAGTGCAAACATTTACAACTTCTTTTACAGCGTACATTTCTGAACTGAAATCAGTGGCAGTCTGTTTAGCTATCTGATCGGTGAAGGCATTCCCTTTTCCTAAATCATCTGTAACTGTTTGATGTGCTGAACATTTTATGATAGCTAACTGAACAGGGAGTGCAAGTGCTGAAAGCAATCGCACTATTAAAGTGCCGTGCTGGATTTTCGTTCCGTGCAAGGTCAATAAACCTCGTTCTTTCCAAAGTCTACTGAAATTGTGGGCCACCCCAAAGGCATACTGACTGTCAGTATATAGATTCACTGTATGCCCTTCAGAAAGCTCACAAGCTCGAGTTAATGCTATAATTTCTGCAGCCTGCGCAGAGTTATGCATAATTCTTTTAGTTTCCACAACCGTGCTTAAACTAGTGACAGCATAAGCAGCCGTGGATGTACCGTCTGGAAGTTTAAAACAAGAGACATCACAAAATAGCTCTCCTTGAGGGCTATTCAAAGGCGTGTATTTCAAATCAATTCTGCCTTTAGTCTCTTGTTCTGTCATATAAAGGCAATCGTGTGACGTATCGTCATCATCAACAATATTTTGTGAGACAGGTAAAAGTTCAGCCGGATTTAATACGCAAACCCTCTG
Organism: Ambystoma mexicanum; assembly: GCF_040938575.1. Lineage (NCBI taxonomy): Eukaryota > Metazoa > Chordata > Amphibia > Caudata > Ambystomatidae > Ambystoma > Ambystoma mexicanum. The sequence goes on along the minus strand of NC_090933.1, from coordinate 449,073,510 downwards.
AATTTGAATGTGGGGAGCAAACAAGATCAGTTCATATCTTGTCAATCGTGCAGAAGTGAGGTGTTGCGTTTGACTTCTATTCAATAGAATATCTACAGAGCGAGGTACCATTAGGGTTAACGCATGACCCAGGACCATTCCCTCACTCTGTTTTACAGACGCAGCAGCAACAGCGCGCAAACATCTTGGCAAAGCGCATGCTACAGGATCAAGGGCAGAGAAATAGTAGCCGCACGGCCTATTCTTCCCTCCATGTTCCTGCGTTAACACAACCAAAGCACATCCATCACGTTTGTGCACAAACAATACAAAGGCCTTATCATAATTCGGAGTTCCTAAAACCGGTGCCGAACACAGCGCAGATTTGAGCAAATCGAATGCTGTCTGGTGTTCCAAGGTCCATGGCAGTGGCAAAGAAATGCCCTTCTTTGTCAAAGCCAACATTGGTTTAATCGTTAACGAAAAATTTGGGATCCACAATCTACAATAAGAAGCCATACCTATCAAGGCTCTTACTTCCTTTTGCGTATTTGGGACAGGCATACCAGAAATGGTCTTTATTCGTTGAGGTGTCAACCATCTTCCCTCCTTTGACAGGAGATAGCCTAAATAGGCGACCTCCTGGCAACAATATTGGAATTTCTTAAGTGAAGCTTTGTGGCCATGTTTTGCTAGATGACAAAGCAACAACACGGTGCCTTATTTACAGGCACTCTCAGAATCAGCGGCCAAGAGGAGGTCATCTACGTACTGTAGTAATGTGCAAGTAGTAGGCAACTCGAGGGTATCAAGCTGCTCTTTCAATGCCCTACTATAAATACTTGGACTCTCAGTGTACCCTTGTGGTGCACGAGTGAATGTAAACGAGCGTCCACCTAGGGTAAACGCAAACAAATACCTACTATCCTTGTGTATAGGAATACTGAAAAACGCGTTTTTAAGATCAACAACTCTAAAGTGAGTGGCAGAAGCCGGAATCATGGTTAATATCATTGTAACATCAGGTACAATAGGAAATTGAGGAGCCACAATTTTGTTAATAGCGCGTAAATCAATTATAAAACGAAAGGGAATCGCATTATCACCTTTTTTGTATACTGACAAAATGGAGCTGTTACATATGCTACCCGTAATCTCCTCAATTATTCCACGATGTACAAAATCAGAAACTATACATTTCAAAGCCTGTTCGCCTTCAGCTGAGATCATATATTGCGGGATGCGAGGCAATTTTACTCCATGTTTCAAAATAATTTTAACAGGTTCAATTTGGAGAATGCCCACATCATTATCATCAATTGCCCATAAGCATTCTGGAACATTACTAAATTCTGGCGGTAAAATTTGAGTCAAAAACTGAGAGGCGAGTGATTGCTGGGGTGAAATTGTTAGCCGAATTCCATCTGGAGAACAATGAATTACTGCGTGTAATGCCTTCAACAAATTTAGCCCCAGCAAGTTCTCCCCACAGTTTGTGGTAAGTAAAAATGGACACTGTTCCGTGAAGGGACCCAGTGTTATCGGTACCGGCAAAGAGACCGGACAAACTACAGGTGTGCCTGAAAACCCTACGGAAACGTTGGATTGCCCTGACAGGGGAATATTTGGAACCCGTGAATGGTCAATGGAACATTTCTGTGCTCCCGTATCTACTAAAAATAGATGCTTGTTATTTCCCACCGCCATCTCAACGTAGGGGCCTTTCTGATGAACGGGAATAGGCGTTGGTTCCAAATCCTGCTTCGGGCAATCCTAGCGGAACAAAATATTATCAAAAGGAAGTTCTTCGGAGAGGTACACGGCAGAAGGGTGATCAAAAATGTTTCTATTATCCACATTCGAAACTTGCTTATCTTGTGAAGGAGGTTGCTGTGATTCTGGTGCAAACTGACCTCTGCCAGGGCCCTCTGCACCTGGGCGACCTCTGGATCGTCTACCCATGTTCCCAAATGACCTTTGCTGTAAGGTCGGACATTGTGCGCGCCAGTGACCTTCCTGCCGGCAATAGGCACACTGGTTAATGGTTACTGGAGCCAAGGGCGCACTTCCCTGTGGAATGTACTGACCTCTAAATTGATTACCCCCTCTAGGGTTTCTAACAATCTGCTGCAATAAAACTTTAGTTTTCAAGTCACCCTTTTTTTTCTCAAGTTTCTCTTTTTCAGTGTTTACACGATTTTCATAATGCTTTCATAATGCTGCAATACTTCTGATTGGGACTTCGCCTGCCAAGCACTTTCAGAGGACATAATCTGTAACTGGATGTCAGGCAGCAATCCACGTACAAATTTGTCGACAAACAACCTTTTCCCTGACTCTGTGCCCAAGTCTTGTCCACTGAAATCAGAGAATACCTGCTCAAACTGAATGAAAAAATCGGTAGCACCCTCAGACTTTCCCTGGACACAGGCCGTAAGCTTGTCCCATATGATTCTTTTTTTCTGGAACCATAGTTTTCAATTTTACAATAATTCTATCAGGCAAGGTTAATATCTCTTGAGGTGGTCGTTCGCCAGCTGGTCTTTCTCTGTCCAGCCTAGTCATGTTATCCCATGTATCTCCCAACCCAGGTATGTCATCTATCGTCCTAATCTGCTTCCACAAATCAACTGGCAGGAGTACGGGAAATAATAGGTGAATATCACTTAGAGTGAATACCGATGACTGTAAGACCGACTATTTCTTTATAGAATCCGGTCGGATTTTTTCGTATATCAGGAATAGATTGCTTTATGGTGTTCACTTCCTGTCTTGCAAACGGGATGTGAACAAACTGTGAAACGTAATGTGCAGGAATTTCTCCGGCTACTATACCTCGTGCAGCATCAGCCGCAATCTCAACTTTTGGGACAAATGTCGGAGGGACCTCCCTCATAGGCAACTGAGAAGTAGGCAGCTCCGAACGCTTACTAAGCAACAGAGCCAAATCAAGCACTAAGGCAGTCGAATAAGTATCAATCGAAAAAGCTCTCTTATAAACACTCAACAATTCTGCGGGACAACAAATCTTTCTTCTTACACACTCATTCTGCAGGTGCTCTACCATCACCTGTATCACTTTCTTTTGCATTTCTAACGTATATTGACTGTAAGTGTCATATACTTCATCTGGATATCGACATATCCGAAATCCATCGTATCGCATCCTTTGTACAAATTCGTGCTTCCTCACCTTTTAATGCTCGACGAGGAGAAAACCGTTTCTGTAATTACATAGTACCTAAACTATCACCATCTACTTCCTCATTCTGTAACTCTTCCAACTCCTTCCTATACTCAAAATCCTCTCAACATGCTCATATACCTTCTCCGCAGTATCTCTGGACAACGCTAAGGCGTTCAAATCCGGTAACCCTTGTGGGAAATCTACATCTTTTAGTCTATTCCACATTATACTTAAATGAGTCCCTAATCCTTCGATAAAAACATTTTTCTCAGGAATATCTTTTAAATTTTTGAGTGTGGAAAAAACATCAGCTTGTTCACCCTTCTCCATACAATGTTTAGCCCAAGCAGTCAATTCACTCCTCTTGTCTGGCGACACAGTATTACGAGTCACAACCCTTGGTCTTGCTCCCTGGTCTACTACAAGCGATGCAGGATCACTTGGAAGTGGAACAGTAGGCACATTCTGAATAACAACAGGTGAAGGCAAGGGGGCAGGCAAAGAGGCGACGGCTGGAAGAATAACAGGAAGAACAACAGGGAGGACCGGAGGAACTATGGGAGGGGAAACTACAACAGGAAGGGGCAAAGCGCCAGGAGGAGGGACATATGGAGGTGGCGCGGAGGCATCAGGCCTTCGTTCATGCAAAAGTTTATTAATCAATTCGTCTGACGTATGAAAATCTTTTGAAGGGTAGATTTTCTGAATGCCTAATTGAAAATGCCTTGTCCGTGTTCCTAACTGACTCCAATTGTTTATTTTGATCATATACCGTGCCTTTTCGAAACTCGTCATATGTCGACGCATATGTTTCTCTCTACTCTTTTGTTGCTGCAAAGCTTCTATTTTCCAACTGTGCAACGCGTCAAATGCTGCAGGCCTAGCCTTCTTCTTTACTAATACAGACTCTAAATATTCTATACAAGGGATTTCAAAACTACCATTGGTTGGCCACCGAAGATTAGAATTATGTCTGGTTTGTCTGTGCCAAATGTCATTAGATGCTATACTAGCAAAGCCTTTCTTACAGTACATAGTACATGCCGGCGACCCCTCCTGTGGTGTGGGACGGCTATCTTCCAAAGATTGTCTGTCACTGCGGAAAAATGCCCTAAAGCAGGCAGACAATTTCCCAGGCATATCAAAGTTCTGGTGTTACCTGGTTAAATAATTGTGCTCGCGAGTACAATGCTCCAAATTCAAATTTGGCAGGGTTAAATTAAGAATCGGGACACAATTCACCTGACCAAAGGACTGGGAGGCCCGATCGGGTTACTAAGGACAATGCAAAGGACCCACGTGTCTGGTGATTTTCAGCAAATTTACCCACCTCAAATATATGGATCCTCGTCAAAACGTTGTCTCGGGCTACAGCTCACCGTCCAGGGATCGGATCGTGCAGTTTCATCGAGTAATTCACTTCTCGTCTTAGAGTGGCCGGTTCTGTTGACACCGTCCGATCCCGGTCCGATAGCCTAGCCAACCTTCAACGAGACGAAGTCAATCTTGAGAGTCCCTATTCCGGCACCATCTGTGGAATCAGAAAAATACAATATTACGGCTGTTACACCGAGCAAAGGAAAATACACCGACACAGGTTTATAAAGATTCCCAGAATCTTTATTACAAAACTGAACAGTATTCAACAAAGTACACAAATAGCTATTCGGCTGTCAATACATCACAGAGACCACCAGCAGAGTTCAATATCAGCAGTGAGGGAATTTCCTAGCTGGACATCGACGCATTTATACAATTTGTAAAATGATGTCCAGCCCCCTTACAGGTTAATCATGCACTGGGCTAGGGTCGCGCCAGGTTCACTTTCCTAATTTACATATCTCGTGCATGCGGTTTACTTTTAAATACATTTACTAACACACTCCATTATTCTTCAATTTAACATTTCGACTCTTTATATATTGCTTTAATACAGACCAAACAATATTTCGCATATTATATTCGGATAGCATTACTGTTCTTGTATGCTTGTAGTTTAACATTGCTAATTCAAGTAATCCCCTGCTCCCGAGATCCACAAAGGACAAGGTCTACATGACCCTAACATGTAGCCTGAGGGCAGGTTGGACATTAACTCCCCTACAGGGGTTGGAGAGGTTAAGGCAAGAACATGGACACACGAGACCGCCATTTTAGATTACAGGGTGACTTTGTATAAAACCCCAAAATGGCGGTTTCTAACCTAAATTGGAGGCTTGATTCAAGATGGCAGCTTACATCAATTTCTAAGGTCAAGACCTTGCCGCAGAGAGTTATTCGCGTACAATTTTTAAGCAACTTGGCGTAGGCCAATATACATACAAATTGTTTGTAATAAGAGGCATAATTTAATATCCGGTTGACATCCCCTGCACCCCCGAAATACACGTACCCCACTCGCACAGGGCCTATTGCGTGTGAAACTTGCCCGCACCCCAGGAATACACGTACCCTGCTGAAATCGCGTGTGGAACTTCCCGCGCACCCCAGTAATACACGCACCCTGCTGAAATCACGTGTGGAACTTCCCGCGCACCCCAGAAATACACGCACCCTGCTGAAATCGCGTGTGGAACTTCCCGCGCACCCCAGTAATACAGGTACCCTGTTGTGATCGCGTGTGGAACTTCCCGCGCACCCCAGTAATACAGGTACCCTGATGAAATCGCGTGTGAAACTTCCCCGCACCCCAGAAATACACCTACCCTGCTGGAATCGCGTGTGGACTTCCCGCGCACCCCAGTAATACAGGTACCCTGCTGTGATCAGGTGTTACACTTCCACGCACCCCAGAAATACACGTACCCTGCTGTAATCGCGTGTGAAACTTCCCCGCACCCCAGAAATACAGGTACCCTGCTGTGATCGAGTGTTACACTTCCACACACCCCAGAAATACACGTACCCTGCTGTAATCGGGTGTGAAACTTCCCCGCACCCCAGAAATACACGTACCCTGCTGGAATTGCGTGTGGGACTTCCCGTGCACCCGTGTAATACATGTACCCTGCTGTAATTGCGTGTTGAACTTCCCCGCACCCCAGAAATACACGTACCCTGCTGAAATCGCGTGTGTAACTTCCCGCGCTCCCCTGTAATACACGTGCCCTGCTGAAATCGCATGTCAAACTTCCCCGCACCCCAGAAATGCACGTACCCTGCTGAAATCACGTGTGTAACTTCCCGCGCACACCAGTAAGGCACCTACCCTGCTGAAATCGCGTGTCAAACTTCCCCGCACCCCAGAAATGCACGTACCCTGCTGAAATCATGTGTGTAACTTCCCGCGCACCCCAGTAATACAGGCACCCTGCTGAAATTGCGTGTAAAAGTTCCCCGCACCCCAGAAATACACATACCCTGCTGAAATCGCATGTGGAACTTCCCGCGTACCCCAGTAATACTGGTACCCTGCTGAAATTGCGTGTAAGAGATCCCCGCACCCCAGAAATACACGTACCCTGCTGGAATCGCGTGTGAAACTTCCCGCGCACCCCTGTAATACACGTACCCTGCTGTAATCGCGTGTTGAACTTCCCTGCACCCCAAAAATACACGTACCCTGCTGAAATCGCGTGTGGAACTTCCCGCGCACCCCAGTATTACACGTTCCCCGCTCGCTGTTTGCTGTTTGACAGCCCTGTATACTGGTCCAGGGTTAGCGCAGCCCTTTGCGATGAATTGGGAATTTTGATGGCTTTTCCTTGCGCGAGGGCGTTCTTGGGGGCGTAACTGGCGCAGCTGCAGGGTCGCTGCGCCACTCTGCGCCACGGCTGGTTTTGGAGGCTGAAATCCATGAATACGCTGTGTGTGGATATCGATTTTAGCGCACGCGGCTGGCACAGACATTCGCACGCGCACACTGTGTGCCAGCCGCGTGCGCCACTTTTGTGCAAAATTCTATTAATTACCCTGTAAGTCTGGGCACAATGGCAGATTTGGATATGAAGAGCAAGAAATTGTAAGATGGGTCGAAGATGACACCAAGTTTGTGCACAGAAACACAGTAGGGAAGGTAGTCAGAGACAATAAAAGAAGAGGAGGAGAGGAAGAGATAGCGTATTTGGATAAGAAGGAGAGAACTTCTGTTTTAGGGGAGTTGAGCATGAGCGAGTCAGATGCCATCCAGTATTTGATGGTGGAGAAACAGTTAGACATTTTTCGCCGTAGCTCATCAGGTAAGGAGGGCAAGGAGAAGAAGATCTGTGTGTCATCAGCAAAACATTGATAAGAGAAGCCATAGGAGGAGATCAAGATGCTAAGAGCAGAGCAGAGGTATAGAGAATGAAGAGAAGTCGACTCAGGAGTAACCCTTGCGGAACACCAGCAGTAAGTGGGCTGAGTGGGAAGGTAAGGCTGTTCCAGAACACTTGGAAGTGTCTGGGGACTAGACGCGAAGCAAACCAAGCAAGGGCCTTGTTCTTGATACCTAGAAGAGATAGTGACGAGAGAAGGTGAAAATGGTTGAGAATATTTGACAATATTAGTTAAAAGGGCCCAGTGAAAAGTGAGGTAGGCTCCTCTGGAGATTGTAGCAGTGAAACGTTCACTGGGATATTTGAATACCCACAATACGTTGTGCTTGCTTTGCATTCTGAAGTAAACTGCACTGAGAATGGGTGTGTGTTTGGTGACATATTCTATGTCACCCAACACACACCCATTGTTGGGTGACATAGAGTATGTCACCCAACACACACCCATTCTCAGATGTTAGGAGATGTTGGGGGGAGGTGAGAGTCGGTGTGCTGCTGCATACTGGGACCTACTGTGCTCTCTCCCCACCTGTTGCTTCACCCTGCCATGGTGCAGTTTGTTGTGGTGCATTGTGGTCCAAATGTCCCAGAAACTGTGCATTCTAGGGTTGAGTACCACATTGAAGTTTCTCAGATTTCAGACAACCGTCTCATGTGTGAAGGTGCTGAAATCCGAGGAAAGGAGTTGGGTGTCCACATGTCATGTTGCCAATCATGTCAGGAGCATCCTGACAGGTAACTATGCAAAATGGTGGTGCAGATTGGTGGAACTGTGTGGAATTGTATAAGGAACAATGGTTCGTCAAGCTGCAAACCCACAAACAAATTATGACTTTTGCTGAATTCTGGGGAATGGGGTGTGGTCCAAATGTTATGTGGCCAGTATTGTCTTAAGGGTCCTAACAGGTATTTATGCAAAATGTGGTGCAGATTGGTGAAACAGTGTGGAATTGCAGAAGGAACAACGCTTCGCCAAGCCAAAAACCCAGACACAAATCCACAAATGTTCATTTTTAAAAATATAGATGATAATAAAGGGTATGAAAAAAGGTTGTTGCCTAACTCACAATACTTAGATGAGAAAGTCACCTGAAAATCTCTGAATTAATTCAGACTTGAATGAAAAACAAGTCACTGCTGAGCCTGCCTTCTTTTCTCTCACTAATATGTTTATCTAAACACATAACAACAAGTTTACTTGGCCTATTCAAACAAGCATTCATACCCATTAAAAAAAAATTAAAGAGGCCGATTCATGGAATAATTAGCGCGGCGCAAGTGGGCAAAAACGTGCGAATCGCAGTGGAATAGCGAAAATCGCAGTGCAAGTGCGAAAATCGCACCAAAAGCAGCGCACATCGATTCATGGAAGTCCGTGCGCGAGAAAACCAGCGGATGTGCGATAAAAAAGTGCGCGGCGCACGTTGGCGCACAGGCCATCTAACAGCGTGCGCCAGGTCACAGCGAAAATCGCACAGGCCAGAGCGAAAATCGCACATAGCGCGGCGCACGCAACAAAAGTAGGCGGAACACGGGCGTAACACTCGGAATGGGGAACAACTTGCCAAAACGTGGGCGTCACGGGGAAAGTACAGGGCACAAGTGCGTGGAACGGCCACACGCTAGCCTACAACACGTATTCATGGAATAGAATAGGGCAAAAAAGCGCACGCTCAAACCAGCGCACAGGCACAAACACGACCGCCACAAGAAAGCAGGCGGTAGTGTCTCTGCGGCTGTAAGAAATGTGCGCCAAAAGGTGCTCCAACAAATAGCACCTATATACTGCCATGATGAATGTCCTATACTGTGGCCCTCCAGGACAAATGACGTGCAAAGGGGTACCCACAAACACGGACCCGCTGACAAAAAATACGTGTGCGTGTATACCGGTGTGCGGGGGAAGTGTCACACGCGATTTGGCCGGGTACGTGGATTTCAGGGGTGCGCGGGAAGTTCCACACGCGAATGGGCCAGTGCGAGCAGGGTACGTGTATTTCAGGAGTGCGCGGGAAGTTCCACACGCGATAGTCCCAGTGCGAGCAGGGTACGTGTATTTCAGGGGTGCGCGGGAAGTTCCACACGCGATTGGCCCAGTGCGAGCAGGGTACGTGTATTTCAGGGGTGCGCGGGAAGTTCCACACGCGAATTCTGCAGGGTACGTGCATTTCAGGGGTGCGCGGGAAGTGCCACACGCGATAGACCCAGTGCGAGCAGGGTACGTGTATTTCAGGGGTGCGCGGGAAGTTCCACACGCGATTGGCCCAGTGCGAGCAGGGTACGTGTATTTCAGGGGTGCGTGGGAAGTTCCACACGCAATTGGCCCAGTGCGAGCAGGGTACGTGTATTTCAGGGGTGCGCGGGAAGTTGCACACGCGAATGGGCCAGTGCGAGCAGGGTACGTGTATTACATGGGTGCGCGGGAAGTTCCACACGCGATTCCATCAGGGTACGTGTATTTCAGGGGTGCGCGGGAAGTTCCACACGCGATAGTCCCAGTGCGAGCAGGGTACGTGCATTTCAGGGGTGCGTGGGAAGTTCCACACGCAATTGGCCCAGTGCGAGCAGGGTACGTGTATTTCAGGGGTGCGCGGGAAGTTGCACACGCTATTCCATCAGGGTACGTGTATTTCAGGGGTTCTGGGGAGTACTACACGTGAATTGGCCTTGTGGGTCCTCCCAGGTGTACGCTCCACAACCTCCACGGCCCCTGCAGGCAGGCCACACCACGGGGGACTACCCTGCACCCCTGCTCATGTCCCGCAGGCAGCCCATCCACCATGGGCATGCCCCCAGCCAACCCACATGTCACCTTGCACTACTGATCAACAATGCATGTCTCCCACCACCCCCACCCCCCAGCAGTGCAGGGGCAGCCTCCACCAGGCCCCCACTCATGTCTCCCACCACCCCCACTCCCCAGCAGTGCAGGGGCAGCCTCCAGCAGGCCCCCACTCATGTCTCCCACCACCCCCACCCCCCAGCAGTGCAGGGGCAGCCTCCAGCAGGCCCCCACTCATGTGTCCCACCACCCCCACCCCCCAGCCACCAGGGGCAGCCTCCAGCAGGCCCCCACTCATGTCTCCCACCACCCCCACCCCCCAGCAGTGCGGGGGCAGCCTCCAGCAGGCCCCCACTCATGTCTCCCACCACCCCCACCCCACCGCAGTGCAGGGGCAGCCTCCAGCAGGCCCCCACTCATGTCTCCCACCACCCCCACCCCCCAGCCACCAGGGGCAGCCTCCACCAGGCCCCCACTCATGTGTCCCACCACCCCCACCCCCCAGCCACCAGGGGCAGCCTCCAGCAGGCCCCCACTCATGTCTCCCACCACCCCCACCCCCCAGCAGTGCAGGGGCAGCCTCCACCAGGCCCCCACTCATGTGTCCCACCACCCCCACCCCCCAGCCACCAGGGGCAGCCTCCTGCAGGCCCCCACTCATGTCTCACACCACCCCCACCCCCCAGCCACCAGGGGCAGCCTCCAGCAGGCCCCCACTCATGTCTCCCACCACCCCCACCCCCCAGCAGTGCAGGGGCAGCCTCCAGCAGGCCCCCACTCATGTGTCCCAAAACCCCCACCCCCCAGCCACCAGAGGCAGCCTCCAGCAGGCCCCCACTCATGTCTCCCACCGCCCCCACCCCCCAGCAGTGCAGGGGCAGCCTCCAGCAGGCCCCCACTCATGTCTCCCACCAAACCCACCCCCCAGCAGTGCAGGGGCAGCCTCCAGCAGGCCCCCACTCATGTCTCCCACCACCCCCACCCCCCAGCCACCAGGGGCAGCCTCCACCAGGCCCCCACTCATGTGTCCCACCACCCCCACCCCCCAGCCACCAGGGGCAGCCTCCAGCAGGCCCCCACTCATGTCTCCCACCACCCCCACCCCCCAGCAGTGCAGGGGCAGCCTCCAGCAGGCCCCCACTCATGTCACCCACCACCCCCACCCCCCAGCCACCAGGGGCAGCCTCCAGCAGGCCCCCACTCATGTGTCCCACCACCCCCACCCCCCAGCAGTGCAGGGGCAGCCTCCAGCAGGCCCCCACTCATGTCTCCCACCACCCCCACCCCCCAGCCACCAGGGGCAGCCTCCACCAGGCCCCCACTCATGTGTCCCACCACCCCCACCCCCCAGCCACCAGGGGCAGCCTCCAGCAGGCCCCCACTCATGTCTCCCACCACCCCCACCCCCAAGCAGTGCAGGGGCAGCCTCCAGCAGGCCCCCACTCATGTCTCCCACCACCCCCACCCCCCAGCAGTGCAGGGGCAGCCTCCAGCAGGCCCCCACTCATGTCTCCCACCACCCCCACCCCCCAGCCACCAGGGGCAGCCTCCACCAGGCCCCCACTCATGTGTCCCACCACCCCCACCCCCCAGCCACCAGGGGCAGCCTCCAGCAGGCCCCCACTCATGTCTCCCACCACCCCCACCCCCCAGCAGTGCAGGGGCAGCCTCCACCAGGTGCTCACAATCCCCAATCATGTGCGTAATGGACAGCCTCCACATCCAAAAAGCCCTACCAAGTAACCCATTCACCCACATGGAAATGGAAATCACATGTTACACCCCCAATGTTCATGAAGCTAATGAACCCATGTCCGTCACACACAATGGTTGCAATATAATGGGAAAACACACAACATGACATGCATGAAACCAATGAGATGATACCACACAGTGAAGTATGCTAACAAAATTGTATTAATAAAAATTAAGAATGCAAAAGAAAGAAAACTAACTACAATGTGAATGAGAACAAAAAACATGCATGTCCGTATAAAAAACTACCAAGTGTCCATGAGCCCAACTGAACAAAGGAAACCTACTAAAAAAACCTACCTAAAAATCAACTATATACAAAAAGTGGAGCAGTGTCCGTCGACTCCAAATCATAATTCGAAAGAAAGGAAACCTAAAACTAAATAACTATATACAAAGGCGGCGGGCTAGTCCAGCGGCTCACTCCGTGGTGTCCCGGGCCAGGGCATCATCGAACTCCTGTTCGATGTCCCAGAGGCGGTCCAGTTCCATGGCCCCGAGGGTCCGCAGGGACGACGCTGTGTCCTCCTCCAACCCCCTGCGGATTGCCTCGAGGCACTCGGCCCGCCTCAGGGCCCTCCGCATGGAGTTCTCCGCCCTGACCATTGTGAGCCGCGCCTCTTCCGCTCGCCGCCGCTCCGCACCTATGGCGTGGCCCAACCGCTGCCACACGGAAGACACTCTCTGTCCTGGGTCCCCCTGCCCTCCGGCCGATGGCCGCCCCTCCGATGTCGAAAGCCCCGAGCCTTCATGGCTCCCACCATGTTGCTGCTGCTGCTGCTCTGCCTCTGCCCGTGCACTGCCATTTGCTGCCTGCACATCAGCCAGGGGTGCTGTTGCTGTGACCACCCCTGCTGGAACCGAAGACTCCCGCCTGGAATTCCATCGCTCCACAGCCCAGCCCCAGGACCCAGTTGCCCACCCACTCCTGCCTCTGGGGTTGTCATGTCGGGGCAAACACGATCTGTGACCACTGACAACCCCCGGCCAGAGAGGCAGAGGGGCACCAGCTTCAGTGCCACCGAAGTTGGTGTCCTGGTGGAGCAAGTCCTGGGGCAGTATGATGCCCTCTTTGGAAGTTCCCGCGCCGACAAGGAAGGACGGACTAGGATCTGGACTGACATCGTGACTGCCATCAACGCGGAGGGGGTGGCAGTCCGGGACTTACAACATGTCAGGAAGCGCTGGGAGGACTTCAGGTCCAGGACCCTGAACAAGGCCCGGCGCCTCTTGAAGGCAGCGGATGCCAAGGGGCGCCGGGGCCACTTGTCGGAAGAACAGATGGGGGTCCTGGAACGCATATCCCCAGCGCTCCACATCCAGGTCCTAGAGAAGCAGACCCATCTGGAGTCGAGCGGTGAGTGTACATGCATCCTGGTTGTGAGCAGGGCGTGTGGTGATCATTCGCCATTGTGCCGGTTGCACATCTGTTTGTATGGGGTGGAGTATGGGTGGGGGTGTACAGGGCCGTGGGGCTGACACATGCGAGGGCTGTAATGTGTGAGACATGGATGGTGCTTGTGTGTGTGGGCTTGCATGGCAAATGCAGTTGTGCGTGCACACATGTTTGGATGAATGTGTATGTAAGTAGACATGTCCGTGATGTCAGGCATGTATGTTGTTTTCGACTGCATGTATGAGCACTGTGTACATGTGCATGTGTGTGTATTTGACAAGGGTGCAACAGTGATGCAACATGGATGCATGTGACAGCGGTATGTGGAAGCCTGATTGGCAGATGTGACATGGATGCCCGTCTGAACAGTGCGACACTTGGCAGAGGTGTAGACATGCATGCAAGTGTGGTGGTGTGTGTACATGTGTGGTGCACTTCCTGTGTTGCATGTGATGTCTGGCTCCCCTTTGGCTGCTGATGCTGTTGTATGTGTAGGGATGGTGCTGGCAGTTGCGATATGGCTGTGGTATGGCTCATGTGTGCCAGTTGCAATGACATGTGTGTTGGGGATTGTGATGACATGTCTGAGGTTTGCCAATGCCACTCATGTGCAACTGTCATGCGTGTATGTGTCCATTGTACAGTGCCCTGATGCCTGTGTTTTGTTTCTCCCTGTCTGCAGCGTCAACTGATGAAGAGGGCGGAGAAGGTGCTGTGGAGCACAGCGGCGGGGATCCGACCGCCAGCCGGAGACGCAAGGCCCGGCTCCCCTCCCGTGTTGTCATCTCGTCGGGGAGCGAGGAGTCCGGTGCCGCGTCCCAGGCCGCAGCTGCCGGGGGGAGGTCCAAGAGGCGGAGGTTGCAGTTGGACTCCTCGGCAGCAAAAGGGGCAGCTGGGACCCCACAGGGCCCAACAGCGGAAGATGGCACGGAGTCATCCAGGTTGGTGGGGGGTTTGGTGGAGGAGGGGGCCGCGCAAGCACCAGAGACAGGGTCTGGAGGTGGGGATCCCACTGGTGCTAGTGGTGCAGTGCAGGACCAGGGACAGGAGGCAGCACAGGCGGCCGTGGAGGTGCCTGTGTGCAATCCTGTCCCCGATCCTGTTCCTGCATCATCTTGCACCAGCAGGGATGCCTACGTCCAGACCCGTTTTCAGGCAGGGGATGAGGTGACGTCAACTGGCCTTCCTCTGCCTGCGGACGTGGCCATCCAGGTCCGGGTTGAGCCTGTCCTGGCTGGTGTGGCGTTGCGTCAACGGGCAATGCGAGGTGACCTGCAGTCTTTTCATGGAGAGACTGCACGTCATCTCGAATGGCTCGTTGACCACGTCAGCCTGCTGGGACAGGTCACCCAGGCCGGATTCCACTGTCTGATGGGGCTTGCTTCGACCCCCTCCTCAACTGGACCCCCTACGCGCCAGTCGTCCTCTGTGCCATCTTCCCACCCATCAGTCACCTGGGTGCCCTGTGGAGCTGCCTCTGACGGTGCGGCCAGGCTGGTGGAGGAGGCATCCCTGCCACAGTCGGGAGTCGGAGGTCCAGCAGGGGTGGCCACATCAACAAGTGCACCCCAGCCGGCGGAGGATGTGCAGGCAGCAGGAGGCAGTGCACGGGCAGAGGCAGAGCAGCAGCAGCAGCAACATGGTGGGAGCCATGAAGGCTCGGGGCTTTCAACATCGGAGGGGCAGGCATCAGCCGGAGGGCAGGGGGACCCAGGACAGAGAGTGTCTTCCGTGTGGCAGCGGTTGGGCCACGCCATAGGTGCGGAGCGGCGGCGGGCGGAAGAGGCGCGGCTCACAATGGTCAGGGCGGAGAACTCCATGCGGAGGGCCCTGAGGCGGGCCGAGTGCCTCGAGGCAATCCGCAGGGGGTTGGAGGAGGACACAGCGTCGTCCCTGCGGACCCTCGGGGCCATGGAACTGGACCGCCTCCGGGACATCGAACAGGAGTTCGATGATGCCCTGGCCCGGGACACCACAGAGTGAGCCGCTGGACTTGCCCGCCGCCTTTGTATATAGTTCTTTAGTTTTAGGTTTCCTTTCGTTCTTATTATGATTTGGAGTCGACGGACACTGCTCCACTTTTTGTATATAGTTGATATTTAGGTAGGTTTTTTAGGAGGTTTCCTTAGTTCAGTTGGGATCATGGACCCTTGTTATTTTTGTACATAGTTCTTTGTTGCATGGAGATTTTTTTAAATTTCACTTTGGACAAAATTTTTTAGGATTTGGATTTCCAGTTTTGTGTTTTTATGCGGACATGCAGCTTATTTTTTCACATTTACATTGTAGTTAGTTTTCTTTCTTTAGCATTCTTTTTTTTTTCAATACATTTTTGTTGCCATAGTTCACTGTGTGGTTTCATCTCATTGGTTTCATGCATGTCATGTTGTGTGTTTTCCCATTCAATTGCAAAAAATGTGTGTGACGGATATGGGTTCATTAGCTTCATGAACATTGGGGGTGTAACATGTGATTTCCATTTCCATGTGGGTGAATGGGTTACTTGGTAGGGCTTTTTGGCTGTGGAGGCTGACCATTACGCACATGATTGGGGAGTGTGAGGACCTGGTGGGGGCTGCACATGGTGGCAGGGGGGTGGGGTTGGTGGGAGACATGAGTGGGGGCCTGGTGGAGGGTGACCCTGCACTGCCGGGGGGTGGGGGTGGTGGGAGACATGAGTGGGGGCCTGGTGGAGGGTGACCCTGGATGCTGGGGGGTGGGGGTGCAGGGGGACATGAGTGGGGGCCTGGTGGAGGGTGACCCTGGATGCTGGGGGGTGGGGGTGCAGGGGGACATGAGTGGGGGCCTGATGGAGGGTGACCCTGCACTGCCGGGGGGTGGGGGTGGTGGGAGACATGAGTGGGGGCCTGGTGGGGGCTGCCCATGGTGGCTGGGGGGCGGGGGTGGTGGGAGACATGAGTGGGAGCCTGCTGGAGGCTACCCCTGCACTGCCGGGGGGTGGGGGTGGTGGGACACATGAGTGGGGGCCTGGTGGAGGCTGCCCCTGCACTGCTGGGGGGTGGGGGTGGTGGGAGACATGAGTGGGGGCCTTGTGGGTGCTGCCCATGGTGGCAGGGGGGTGGGGGTGGTGGGAGACATGAGTGGGAGCCTGGTGGAGGGTGACCCTGCACTGCCGGGGTGTGGGGGTGGTGGGAGACATGAGTGGGGGCCTGGTGGAGGGTGACCCTGCACTGCCGGGGGGTGGGGGTGGTGGGAGACATGAGTGGGGGCCTGGTGGGGGCTGGCCATGGTGGCAGGGGGGTGGGGGTGGTGGGAGACATGAGTGGGGGCCTGGTGGAGGGTGACCCTGGATGCTGGGGGGTGGGGGTGCAGGGGGACATGAGTGGGGGCCTGGTGGAGGCTGCCCCTGCACTGCTGGGGGGTGGGGGTGGTGGGAGACATGCATTGTTGATCAGTAGTGCAAGGTGACATGTGGGTTGGCTGGGGGGCATGCCCATGGTGAATGGGCGCCTGTGGGACATGAGCAGGGGTGCAGGGTAGTCCCCCGTGGTGTGGGCTGCCTGCAGGGGCCGTGGAGGTTGTGGAGCGTACACCTGGGAGGACCCACACGGCCAATTCACGTGTAGTACTCCCCAGAACCCCTGAAATACACATTCCCTGCTGGTATCGCGTGTGGAACTTCCCGCGCACCCCTGAAATACACGTACCCTGCTCGCACTGGGACTATCGCGTGTGGAACTTCCCGCGCACCCCTGAAATACACGTACCCTGCTCGCACTGGGACTATCGCGTGTGGAACTTCCCGCGCACCCCTGAAATACACGTACCCTGCTCGCACTGGGACTATCGCGTGTGCAACTTCACGCGCACCCCTGAAATACACGTACCCTGCTCGCACTGGGACTATCGCATGTGGAACTTCCCGCGCACCCCTGAAATACACGTACCCTGCTCGCACTGGGACTATCGCGTGTGGAACTTCCCGCGCACCCCTGAAATACACGTACCCTGCTCGCACTGGGACTATCGCGTGTGGAACTTCCCGCGCACCCCTGAAATACACGTACCCTGCTCGCACTGGGACTATCGCGTGTGCAACTTCACGCGCACCCCTGAAATACACGTACCCTGCTCGCACTGGGACTATCGCATGTGGAACTTCCCGCGCACCCCTGAAATACACGTACCCTGCTCGCACTGGGACAATCGCGTGTGCAACTTCACGCGAACCCCTGCAATACACGTAGCACGCTCCCCCAGGCCCGATCGCGTGAGAAAGTTCACGCGAAACCCTGAAATACACGTAGCCCGCTCCCCCAGGCCCGATCGCGTGAGAAAGTTCACGCGAACCCCTGAAATACACGTAGCCCGCTCCCCCAGGCCCGATCGCGTGAGGAAGTTCACGCGAACCCCTGTAATACACATAGCCCGCTCCCCCAGGCCCGATCGCGTGAAAAAATTCACGCGAACCCCTGAAATACACGTAGCCCGCTCCCCCAGGCCCGATCGCGTGAGTAAGTTCACGCGAACCCCTGTAATACACGTAGCACGCTCCCCCAGGCCCGATCGCGTGAGAAACTTCACGCGAACCCCTGAAATACACGTACCCTGCTGAAATCGCGTGTGGAACTTCCCGCGCACCCCTGAAATTCACATACCTTGCTCGCACTGGGCCAATCGCATGTGGAACTTCCCGCGCACCCCTGAAATACACGTTCCCCGCTTGCCGTTTGCTGTTTGCCTGCCCGGTGAACTGGTCCAGGGTTAGCGCAGCCCTTTGCGATGATTTAGCGATTTTGATGGCTTTTCCTTTCGCGAGCGCGTTCTTCGGGGCGTTACTGGCGCTGCTGCAGGGTCGCTGCGATTCTCTGCGCCACGGCTGATTTGGGAGCCTAAAATCCATGAATACGCTGTGCGCGGAAATCGGTTTTAGCGCACGTGCCTGGCGCAGACAATCGCACGCAGACACTCTGCGCCAGCCGCTTGCGACACTTTTCTGCGAAATTCTATGAATTACCCTGAAAATCTATTCTGTGTAACGTGTTAATGTATTTTACAGTACAATCCTCATGATGAAAATGTGCTTTCAATGTAAAATTACATTTACAAAGATAAACAATTGTCAACAAAAGAAACTTATAGCATTCACATATGATCTGTGTCTGGTTTATGACTTCTAATTTAAACACTATCTCCCTGATTCATGGAATTATTTGCATGTAAAACGGACATTTGCGCGCTATTTCTGCCCGAAAATTCCTGTTTGAGGTATGGGGCTTTTCGGGAAGAATGGCGCGCAAATGTGCGTTTTACGCACAAATAATTCCATGAATCAGGGGCTATATTTCTTCATTTAAAATATTATAAAACTTGACTACAACAATTAAAAAATATGAGTGACATATTCTATTGTGCTGTGCAAGAGATAATTATATCAGAACATAATTTTAATGGATCGGGCACCTAAATCAATATGCCTGGCTTTGTGACAGGCTTTCAATATCCAATTACCTATAAAGGTCTTCCACGCTTTAATTGTATCCTTGTAAAAAATATTGTATTTTATGAAATGTAATTTTTAAAGAGTGGTTTCAGTGAGTCATTCTTTTTAATTAATTTGCCAAATCTGTGGCTTCTTGCCCATCAGAGGCCAGACATTCCAGGATACCATTTGTTTTCTGAAACAAAATCAGGAAATGAATTATTTGTATTATCTGTCGAGAACTGACCCCCACCCTTTTCCCAAGATTAAATTGCTATGGTATTCAAAATGTAAATGCAATTGAGCATGGGCTCACTTACATTTATTTGGAAGTTATTAAATATTGTGAGCAACCATCAGCCGAAGATGCCTTGTGGTTGATGGTGTCCATTGAATGGAAATGGGTCATTGTTTTCTCCTCAGCCACTTTCCCTTAGCTCTTGTCCCGGCTAAACGTAGTAGTTCTCTTGGACACATTGTAAAGGTCAGTAAGTCGTATGAAAACAATCAATTTTCCTTTCTGCCATAGGAATTTGACTTTTATACAAGGCCAAATTCCACCCACAAGCATCTTTTGACACTGCAATTTTGATTGGCTAGGTTCTCCGATTGGTGGCCTTAACTAATTTACACTCAAAAGGGCCTTTTTGCTTGCCAATTCAACTTGATTTGTCATATGAGGGCCATGTCAGCTGCAACAAGCACCCTTCCTTGTTAAGCTGAAAGATTTGTTTTGAATATAACTCTTTATGTAAGTATATATGAATGAATCAAATAGAATACTTTGATTCATGACAATGTGTTCAGCATAATTATATTATTGGTTGCCTGTCAATTCAATGACTGTGCTGTTATTAATATATATGCAAATGTTCAAACCGAATGAATTTCAGAATAACATTTTTATTTGTTTTATGTTCACCTCATTACAGAACTACATCTGTTTTTACCAAGGTAAGGTTAGGTGAATAACTTAAAAGTCATAGCAGAAAATGTACTTTAATTGGGACATATCATTGTGCCATTTACAATGGGATTATGCACATTTGAATTTGTGAAATTGTGTCTTCACATGTGAAAGATGATCACTTATCAGTTATCTACCATCTCTATATGACATCTCATTAAACTTGACAAATGAGTGATTCATGATGTCATCCATTCATTATTTGGTTAATGAATGATTTTAAACACAATGGGCCTCATTCCGAGGCTGGCGCAAAGGGATTACTGGCACCGGTAAGGACACCGGTGCCGGTAATCCCTTTGCGCCCTATTCCAAGGTCCCTTTGTGTGTCCCGCTAAGGCTGCCTGGTTTTACCAGGCGGCCTTAGCAGGAGCCGCAAAGGGTCCAGGGTGAAAATAACGGTACCGCAAATTGCGGTACCGTTATCTGCACCTTCCCCATTCCCATTAGGGGCTCAATGGGGAATGGTATTTTCAATGGGGACTTACCGGTCCCGCAAAGGTCCGACTAGACCGGTAAGTCCCCATTGAATGAGGGCGGACTCAGTACTGTTACTGGAGGCAACCGTGGCGCTATTAGCGCCATGGCTACCTCCAATCTCGGTATGAGGCCCAATGTGCACAATATATTATTTGCACGTAATGGTTCAATGAGAAAGGCTAAGGGATCCTTATGGCCATCTGTTTCATGAAAGCTCACTTACCTTAACATTCAATCACCGTTTGTGAAAGTAGAGTTTTCTGGATAAATAGGAGTCCATGATTTTTGTAATTTTTCTCAAATTAATATATGCATCACGATACATGTTTTAGTTGTTTAGCAGCTGGTATTTTATATTAGCAAAAACATCTGCTCAATTTATCTTCCATGCAGTTTTGTAACACATAGGTTAAGGGAGCTCGGCTTGCTCATGTATGTTGGATCAGAGCATGTAGGACTGAGTTCAGCTGAAGGTCACTGGATACAGCTTGACAATACCAGGTGCAGTGCAATGTGATTCAGGCCTCTTTGAAAACACCAAATATGCACCTTTTTTACATGCAAAGCAAACTTTTATAATAACTATGCAGAAACATATATTTTGATATAGACATGCATTTTAATTGGCATGATCAATGTATTCTTTGACCTCCTTCATTTGACCAGTTCCATAGTGAGAGTTATCCAAGTATGCATCAAATCAGATATTTATTTCAGTAATGCCACTACAACTCCTAGTCCTTCTCTTTGCCTTGGTACCTCCACTTTGTCATCGTCATTTCTCATAGTCCTGTATTATAGTCCATCCCCTCTTCTTCATCATCATATACCTTCATCTTAGCCCTTAGTAATAGTTCACCAACATAGTCTTCTCAATCCTAGTAGTCTTACTTCCTGTTACTTCTACTTCACAAGAGGCCTTGATCCAAGTACTTCTCCTACTTGGTACTTCTCCTTCTTCATAGTTCTTCATCAATGCTATTTGTCATGATCCTTCTACTTTGTCCTGGCCCATGCTCTTCATCACAGTCATTTGTCAAACCAAACCTTCATCCTAGTTCTGTGTCCTCAACCTTCCCCTCTAGCATGATACTTTGTCCTAGTCCTCTTCCTACATTAGATTTCTTCATATTAGTCCGTCCCCTTCATCCTTGTCATTCATTATGGTCTTTCAAAGTGCTTCATCATAGTCATTCATTCTTGTCCATCTCTTTCCTCATATTTCTTTGCCCATGTCCATCTCCTTCTTAATAGTTCTTCATCATCGTGCTCTGTGTAGTCCTTCTCCTCTGTCATAGACCTTTGACATAGCCCTTCTCCTTCATCATAGTCCCCTTTCATCACAGTCCTTCATTAAAGTCTTTCTTCTTCATAGCCATTTGTCATGATCCTTCATCATAGCTATTTCCTTTTATCATGATCTTTTTCCTTAATCATAGATCTTCATCATAGTCTATCATATTCTTCCTCTATCGTCATAGTCCATCATCCAAGTTCTTTGCTTCAACATATCCCTTTGTCCTAGCGCTTCTATTTTTCATAGTCCTACATCCATACTCTAGTACAGGGGGGCTAAGCCTGGAGTGCCCCTTGGTTCTCATATTTGAAGAGTGTTTGTTAAGTAGGGAAATGCTTGCAGAATGCCACAAGGTGTTCCTCAGAGAAAAATGTTGATTTCAATGAAGTGCTACACTACTACCAATTACATAGTGGCACACAGGGGCACCTGATAGGAAGTAGCTGTATTATAGTGCTACACTACAGACATGTATACAGTGCCAACAGTTGCTCCAGAAGTAAAAGTGCTGTCCTAAGTCATTTTGATGTGCTACAATAGGTGCCTAGTTGAGACAGTGTGATTCTGCTATTTGTTTTCATCACCATATTTAAGAGACCCCAATCACCTTAAGACCATTTCAATTAATCTCCTGGCCTGCTATACGTAAATAATCAAACAGCTCATCAAATTTATTTTGATTTTTTTCCATCCAGCATATAAGATTTGAGGCCCCATTAATTTGTCTGTTCAAGCTTTCGCCTGCCTTCTCCACACTTTCCCTATTACCTTTGAAAAGGCATTTTTACACCCTAAGATCGCTTAGAAGAGTGGGGACATGATCAACCTTATTATTCTGTTTTTCAATCCCTGATCTACAAACATGTAATCCAATCTGTAACTCACAACTTCATTGATCCATGTAACATGTTTGGAGTCCGAATTAGAAGGATCTACACAATTGAAGTCCCAGCACTGCAGTAAATTCAGCTAAGCAATGCCATTATTGATTTGTAGCATTGTTTTAGAACCCGAATCCCATATTGTCGTAGGGGGAATGGCATCATGGATACCGCATTTTTCTTTCCAACCTGCCATTTTTACCGAAGCCATATCACAGTAACTATTTAAATCGCCCACTGACATATGCCTATCCTCCTTCCAACCGTTAATTGCGTTTCTGATGATGTTCTCTATACTCTCAAAATTCTCCCCTCCTGGCCTAGAGTACACATTAATTAGTAGTAGGTCTTTCCCCAAAATATTTTTTTCAATATTAGCACACAAGACCCGGTTTGAGGGGTCTGGTTGCTCATATTTTCTGATATTAAAAGTGGATTTCACACCAATGCAGAGACCCCCCCATTGGTCTCCCCCTATCGCCAGCTAATGCTGGCTTCATTAAAATGTTGTAGCCATCCATCACTATGGTTCCAAGGACCCATGTTTCTTGGAGTGCAAATATTTCACTACTCTTTAATAGAAGCACACTTTCTTTCTGTAAAATAGAGCAGAAGCCTCTGCTATTCCATGAGATTACTGTAATAACGGATTCCTCTACTTAATTTCCCAATCTATAATTTTCATCAGGGATCCACATTATAGATTTAATAGATTTGCCTAGGCTGATGATAGGTGGAGTGTTACCATCCATCAAACATTGTTTGGTATTGCTGTGAAATTCTAGTTTATTACACAGTCGAATTTCATATTTTTTGTTCCAAATATCTCCTGAACATACTCTGAGCAATTCAATAATTACGGCTGTGCTGAACTGAACAATTGCCCAATTTTTCCAACTCCCTGCCTTGGGTAGAATAACTCTTTCTATATCAGATGATTTTATACTATGCAACTGTGATATTCTCACAAAACATTCCAGCAACCATTCTCTATTTAAATAAGGGCTATCCTCAGTAGGATTTTTCTCGATAATTTGTATACTTTTGCCTCTATTTATAGACACTAGTTGCTTGTCTCCACCTGTTTCCTCAATTGTTTGGTTGTTGCACCTGATATTTCTGCTCATTCCATTTCGATATCATAAATCTCTCTGTCTCGGGGGGGGGGGCGGGGCGCTAGTGAGCCCGGCAAAGATGGCCGCAAGCCCGGGAAGCTCTCCAGCACTAAATATATTTGGATCATCATCCGGACGTCTCCGTGAGGATATCTGTGGCCATGCAGTGTGCAAAGCGGTATTTTGGCTCCAGGCCCCCTGTGGACTTGGTTTCGGCCGATCCGGGGCAGTGATTGCCATCAGCCTGAGACCGAGTGAGAGAGGTGTGTGGGAGGTGCTGCTCGGCTGAAGCTTGGTGGGGTGCGACGCTTTGGCCTTGCCAGAGCCAAACGGACTGGCGGAGGCAAGCAGTGCCTGTTCTGGAGGATGGCGGGTGTTGGGAGTGCCTGGCCCCGTCTTGTGAGGGAGCTGCCGGGCCTGGCGTACGGTGGCGGACTTGCCTGGGGAAGTTAAAGACTGTTGGAGAGGGCGGCCGGTGTGTGCCTTGCGGCCTGGTGGAGTGCAGAGATTGGGCGCTCCCCCATGGCGGGTCTGTGCCTGTGGCTGCGCCGGTGCTTCCTGGGAGGTCCTGCCTCTGGAGATAAGAGGCGGGCGGCTTGTGGTGGTGTGTGAGGCCGCCCGGGAGGAGCCCTGGGGAGAGCTGTGGACGTGGTCGGGGGAGCTGAGTGTGCGGCCCGGGTCTCCGGCGGGGGAGAGTGGCTGCCTCGCGTGCTGATTGCCCGGGGCTGGAGCTGCGCAGGGACGATTCTAGGTACCACGCGTAGTTTGAAATTGCATCCATATCTTGAACATAGTGCAGTGGAGTGCACCAGTCATCGCACTGCTTGTGGCTTGCAACGGTCTGTGATTCTGAGGCTTGGTGCGGACTGGCACCCTGGGATATGTGTGACCTCTGCAACACTACAACCTGGATCTGCATGCAGCGTTTGTGCCCGGTTTGAGGGGCCTCCTCTGACAAGGCTAGTCACTAAAACGCATCTGGGGGTCACATTTGCCCTGACCTGCGTGGGACCGGGGTGAGTCCTGGTCTGGTCCCCCGGACGAATACCTGTGTCTCCGACACTCGGGGAGTTTGGTTGTAGGTGGACTGGCTGCTGGCAGAGCGGGCTTCTGTCTGGGGTTACGGACATTCTGCCCTGAAGGCAAGGGGAAGCCTAGGTGGAGACCCCTTGTGGACTGGTGGACGGCTGTGTCTTCATAGGAGCCAGCGGGGAAGGTACTCGGCTTGGCTGTGGGTAATCCGGGAGAGGGGTGGTGGTTGAAGGGGAGCCTGGTGTCCTTGGCCTCCACACGCTGGGGATTGCTCTGGTGACCTATTTGCCCGTGTATAATGTCCAAGTCCAGCAAAGGGGGCAAGCAGCAGTCGAAACTGCACTTTGAGTCAGCCACTCCACCAAAAACAGCGGATCAATCGATAATGCGGCGGGGGCTGAGCCGGACAACGCAACAGCGTTTCAAGATATAAAGGATATGTCTACGCAGCTGCAGTCTGGGATACAATCCTTAGATGGAAAACTGGACACGCTCACCTGCAAAGTAGACCACATGCAGGTCCGTCTGGATAAACATGGGGAGAGGCTAGACGAAGCGGAGGGGCGAATATCCGGAATGGAGAAATGTCCGTGGTCAGGAAGGCGCTGAGGGAGCTCAAGGAAAAGCAGGAGGACCTTGAATCGAGATCCCGCAGAAACAACGTAAGGATTATCGGGTTGTCCGAGTCGGTGGGCCAGGGGAGCTTGGAGTCCCTGGTGGAGGACATCCTACGTGAGGCACTGGGGTCTGAAGGTTTCTCCCTGTTGTGCATAGTAGAAAGGGCTCACAGGATACTGAGTGGAAAGAGGCCGGTCCTGGGGGCCCCTCCGCATCCATTGATCACCCGGCTACTGAATTATCGGGATAGAGATGTGGCTCTCCGAAAGGCAAGGGAGAAAGGTACGGTGTCCTATAAGGGCGAAGTGATTACGTTTTTTCCGGGTTTTTTCAGATAAGGTGCAAGCGGCTAGGAAAACGTTCTTGGATGTGAAAAGGAGGCTGCGGGACAAGAATATAAAGTACGCTATGCTGTATCCGGCCAAGCTGCGGGTTGTGCATGGGGAAAAGGTTTTGTTTTTTCAAACCCCGGATGAAGCCGCCTCCTTTCTTGATATGCTGCCGAATTCTCCCAAGACAAGGAGGGAAAACAAATGACCCTGTGTAATGGGGGATGAGTGTGTTAGCTGCGGGTGGCCATGCAGCATTGGGAGCTTGAAACTGTTAGGAGACAAGGTTCCTGGTTTGGTGCGGGGGAGGGTCGGGCTCGTAGTCACTCTTTGAGCGAAAGCAGCTTGTGCACATGTTGGGGGTATTACAAGTGCTCGAAGGTAGTGGTATCCAGCAGGGAGTGGTGGGGTTTTTGGGTGTGAGGCATTTGGGGGGTGGGGGGTATGTGGGGAGGGTTCACCGACAAGTTGGGGGGTTGTTGGTAGGGGTGTGGGGGTGGGGACGGGGATGGGGGGACTATTTGGTACTGAAGGTGTGGGTCTGGGGGGTGTCATGTGGAGGTGGGTTGGCGAGCATCAAAATGTTCCCTGATGGCATTGCTGAGTTGTATGACATGGAACGTCAGGGGCCTTAATGGCCAACCTAAAGCCCGAAAGGTTTTACAATATTTGAGGCGGCACCGAGTGGAGGTGGCCTTCCTCCAGGAGACTCATCTGATGGCCACCACTGAGTCTAAATTTGGTAGGAGCTGGGGGTGGCATAGGTATTTTTCCTCCTATTCCTCCTACTTGAGGGGTGTTTGCATCTTAGTACACAGCTCAGATGGCTTTAGACTAACGGCGGTGGTGAAAGATCAGGAGGGCAGGGGCCTAGTGCTACAGGGGATTATCTGCGGGAAACCCTATATGCTGGTGTGTTACTATGGACCCAACACTGATACTACAGATTCGCTAGATGGGGTCGAAAGGCACGTTGGGTGAATGCCCTGATTGGGAAATTATCTGAGCGGGGGATTGCAATTCCCTTTTGGACCCTACTCGGGATCGGGCAGGCAATACTGTACGCTCAAATAGCAAATGTTCCACTAAGATACAAGACATGCTTATGGTGTGAGGTCTTGAGGACATATGGAGGATACAGAATCCGGGAGTGAACCACTCTACACACTACTCAGCGCCGCATGGCTCTGCTGCTAGGTTGGATTACTTTCTGGTGTCTCAGACGATTATGGGCCGGGCTGAGGGGGTAGACATCCTGGCTCGGACTCATTTGGATCATGCTTACATCCTTCTGTCTTTCCGGGTGAGGGAACAGGGGAAGTCTAAACAGGATCGCTCTTGTTAAAATGACCATTCTGCCCAAGCTATTGTATGTGTTTCTCAATGTGCCAGTTAAGGTACCTCAGAGGTATTTTCAGGATCTCTGCTCGCTGGTGTAAAAATTTATCTGGGCCGGTAAGAGGGCCCGTGTTTCCTGGGTTAAGCTCGCAGCACCGGTTCGGGAGGGGGGACTAGCATTACCGGATCGGGAATTGTATTACATGGTAGCGCAGGCTAGTTTTCTCCGTCATTGTTTTGGTATGACGGTGGAACGCCGCCATGTGGAGATAGAGAGGCCAATTGCATCACCAGCGCTGCTACGGCCGATTATTCTGACTGCTCCGGCCCGCTCGCAGGTGCCGAGGAACCTGGTGGAGTTAACATGCAGAGCCTGGTCCCTCCTGGAACGTATAGCTATGGGCGGGGTTCTTTATTCACCTGAGCTGCCGGTTATATTTGTTCCTGGAGTTCTCTTGACCAGCAAGGTTAGATACCTGGCGATGGTGAAGAGGCTGGGCGTAACTAAATTTGGGGATCTGTTCCCAAACTGACTATTCATTACACTTGACCAGTTGAGAGAGAGAGGGGCCCTTTCGGGCTTAGATGTTTTCTTGTAATATAGGTTGCGGGTTTCGCTACAGCGGCTGTTCCCCTCCTTCTCTGAGTCGCCCCCAGTAGCTTTAATGCTTGATAAAGTGGTTGGGGGGGTATTGGGTGACGTGTCCTCTCGGGTTTGTATGCGTTGGCCCTGAGGAATAGATTGGGAGTTGGGACATCGTCCCGGGAACTGTGGGAGAGAACATTGAGCAAGGACATAGCGGTCGCCACTTGGGATTATTGTTGTGAAATGATATGGAAAGGGACTATTAATACAAATTTCAAACTGATCCATTTCAAGTTTCTGCACCAATGTTATTACACCCCAGCTCAGTTGAAGGAATATTTTCCCCAGAGGTCGGGGGCTTGCATCAGGTGTGGGAGTGAGGGAGCGGGGTTCCTTCATGTGGCCTGGGAATGCATGGAGCTTGAGTACTTCTGGAAGCAGGTGTTTGCCGTGATTGGGGATATTGTGGGGCAGTTGATTTTGCCAGATCCTGTAATGGCTCTACTGGGTTATACCAAGCGATACCTAAGGCGACCAGGAAGCTGATAGGCCTTCTTTTGATCCTGGCTAAACGCTGAGTGGCCATGGGCTGGGGTAAGAAGCAGAGTCTGACAATTGCCCAATGGTCTGCTGATATTTTATACTGTAATGATATGACGACTAAGTGGAGTGCAATGAAAGGACCGAGATGGGGGGACAGGCAGATGTGGGATGCCTACATGATATATCTTCTTCAACAATCCACTGACGGGGGTTTGGACCCTATATCATCACAGGAAAATCTGCCTAGCCAGCACGGTGGGGAGGTATCCGTTCGTTGATTGCTGGCAATTGCGCCATGGGTGGCCCGGGGTAAGTGGGTGTAGATTATGGGTCTGTGGCTGCAGAGGAGACTGGGTGGAGACTGCACTGGGCTCGGTACCCTACGGTGGATTGGCTGTGGACGGTGGATCTATCCCGCACATTGTGTCTTATCTGCCTCTGAGGAGTGATTTGTTCAGAGGGGACTCTACACCTTCATGTCAGTACCGGGGGGGAGTTGGGGACGGGAGGTTTTGGTGGTTGGTTTCATTGTTTGCATTGCTTGTAAAATCTTAATAAAGAAAGTTTAAAACATTTTTTTTTTTTTAAATCTCTCTGTCTCCAAATTTAAGCCCTCCTCTTTCTGGATTTGACAGGATATCTAAGAATCTCACTATCAATTCCTTTTTTCCCACCTGAGGGATGGGATCAGCTGGTTCACTATTTTCTTCGACATCTAAAATGTTAACCTTTGGCTGGGAGTCTATTATTTCCTCAATGGTAGGCATTTTGTTATTGCCATTTAGCCAATTACTCAAAATGTTTGTCTTAGGTACATTTTTATTAGCGATACTATCTTTCACTACACTCTTTCCATTTAATTCAAACCTATTTGCGGTTTCTATACATTCTATATCATTGAGTGTGGTTTCTGCTACTGCTAGCCTATTCTGGTTGAGTCTTTCTTTCTAGCTTTGACCGGTTTACCATATTTGTTTTTAGAGCCTTTCTTATAATTTCTTTTGTGGTGCAATCTGCGTCTCAATAACTATTTCCTCCACATTCCAACTTGGTGGCACCATCTCTATGTCAATGTTATTTGTGATACCTGCTGCATTATGGCTCCCTTCAGCCTTTTCCTCATTGACCACTAGGCAGAGATCTCTCAAATCACCCCTAATTTCATGATTAGAGCCCTTTTGATCATATAGATTTTTTTATTTTAGCCACTCAGTAGGGATCACAGTTAACAGTTCTTTCGTGTTTTCATTAACCACATTTACCAGGTCCTTCATGATTTGTTGTTCATATATCAACCTTGTACAAATGCCTAAAAGTATATCTACTATACCAATTAGTGAGTCCATTTTCCCCCTCATGGTGATAGAATTGCCCTCCATTAATTCAGAATCGTTCCAAGCATCCCTTATCTCATCCTCAGTCAGAGAAACTATATCCTCCTGTGCTATTTTTTCTAAATGAGGCGTCATGGATAAATCAGTACCAATAATGTTATTCATAATACTGGTTGCTTGAGGACTTTTCTCTAGCTGGGAGGGTAAGGAGCCTACTTGGAGGACGATTGAGTGACAGCGGAAATCATGGCCCAGATTAAGTAAAGAATTGTTATCAATCATTGAACTGTTCCCAGGCATAGGAATAATGTTTCCCCTGGAGAAGTCTTTGACCAGATCCACTTGTCAGGAAGTCTGAGATTTTGGGCTGCTCTAAGGCAGTATTGTCCTTATTGCCCTTATTATCTTTCTGTACTAAA
This sequence comes from Ambystoma mexicanum, assembly GCF_040938575.1. Taxonomy (NCBI): domain Eukaryota; kingdom Metazoa; phylum Chordata; class Amphibia; order Caudata; family Ambystomatidae; genus Ambystoma; species Ambystoma mexicanum. The sequence continues at coordinate 449,043,773 of NC_090933.1, read as the reverse complement.
GAAGGAGCTATAAAGGGCTGAGACTAAGGGGCCGATTCATGAAACAAACGTGCGCCGGAAATCTTCGCGCAAGCAGGCGCAAGCAGGCGCAAGCGCAAAAAAACAGCGCTTCATGGAAGTCCCTGCACGTGTTTACCTCGGGATGTGCGCCAAACCCGTGCATGGCGCACAAGTCACTGCAACATCCCGAAAGGCGTGCGCGATGCGCACAGTGAAAGCGCACAACCTCGGCGCATACACCAGAAAGTGGGCGGGACACGGGGTGTAACGCGCGGAATGGGGAACAACGCGCGAAAATAAGGGCGTAACTGGGGATGTACTGCAGGGAAGCAGACGGAACGCCCACACGCACTCGAACCACACGTATTCATGGAATCGAATAGGGCAAAGCCACGCACAGCCAAAGACACGCACAAGCTGAAACACGTCCGCCACACGAAGGCAGGCGGTACAGTCCCAGCGCATCACAAAAGTGGCAACATACAGCAATTGGGCCTGTGCGAGCATGGCACGTGTATTGCGGGGGTGCGCGGGAAGTAACACACACGATCGAGTGGGGTACGTGTATTTCGGGGGTGCACGGGAAGTTACACACGCGATCGAGCAGGGTACGTGTATTTCGGGGGTGCGCAGGAAGTTACACACGCGATTGAGCGGGGTACGTGTACATCGGGGGTGCGCGGGAAGTTACACACGCGATTGAGCGGGGTACGTGTATTTCGGGGGTGCGTGGGAAGTTACACACGCGAATGAGCGGGGTACGTGTATTTCGGGGGTGCGCGGGAAGTTACACACGCGATTGAGCGGGGTACGTGTATTTCGGGGGTGCGCGGGAAGTTACACACGCGATTGAGCGGGGTACGTGTATTTTGGGGGTGCACGGGAAGTTACACACGCGATCACATCAGGGTACGTGTATTTCGGGGGTGCGCGGGTAGTTACACACGCGATCTCATCAGGGTACTTGTATTTCGGGGATTTGCGGGAAGTTACACACGCGATCTCATCAGGGTACGTGTATTTCGGGGTGCGGGGGAAGTATCACACGCAACATCAGCAGGGTACGTGTATTCCAGGGGTGCGCGGGAAGTTCCACACGCAATTCCATCAGGGTACGTCTATTACAGGGGTGCGCGGGAAGTTCCACACGCGATCTCATCAGGGTACGTGTATTACAGGGGTGCGCGGGGAGCACCACACGTGAATTGCACGTGTGGGTCCTCCCAGGTGTTCCCTCTACACCCTCCACAGCCACTGCAGGTGGCTCACACCACAGGGGCCTACCCTGCACATGTCCTGCAGGCACCCCATCCACCATGGCCATGCCCCCCAGCCAACCCACATGTCAACTTGCACTACTGCCCACCAACGCATGTCCCCCTGCACCCCCAGCCACCAGGGGCACCCTCCACCAGGCCCCCACCCATGTCTCCCACCACCCCCAGCAGTGCAGGGGCACCCTCCACCAGGCCCCCACCCATGTCTCCCACCACCCCCACCCCCCAGCAGTGCTGGGGCAACCTCCACCAGGCCCCCACCCATGTCTCCCACCACCCCCACCCCCCAGCACTGTGGGGCACCTGCCAGCAGGCCCCCACCCATGTCCAACTCATGTTCCCCACCACCCCCACCCCCCAGCACTGTGGGGCACCTGCCAGCAGGCCCACACCCTTGTCCAACTCATGTTCCCCACCACCCCCACCCCCAGCACTGTGGGGCACCTGCCAGTAGGCCCCCACCCATGTCTCCCAGCACCCCCACCCCCCAGCAGTGCAGGGGCACCCACCACCAGGCCCCCACCCATGTTTCCCAGCACCCCCACCCCCCCAGCCACCAGGGGCAGCCTCCACCAGGCCCCCACCCATGTCTCCCAGCTCCCTCACCCTCCAGCCACCAGGGGCAGCCTCCACCAGGCCCCCACCCATGTCTCCCAGCACCCCCACCCCCCAGCCACCAGGGGCACCCACCACCAGGCCCCCACCCATGTCTCCCAGCACCCCCACCCCCCTGCCACCAGGGGCAGCCTCCACCAGGCCCCCACCCATGTCTCCCACCACCCCCACCCCCCAGCAGTGCAGGGACAGCCTCCACCAGGCCCCCACCCATGTCTCCCAGCACCCCCACCCCCCAGCCACCAGGGACAGCCTCCACCAGGCCCCCACCCATGTCTCCCACCACCCCACCCCCCCAGCAGTCCAGTTCCTGCTTACAGAAAGGCTTCTTCCTCGACGTGCAGGAGGTCGTGGCTGTGTGTGGGGTCCCAGCCTGTGCTGCAGGTGCAACCTTCCTCCTCTTGGACTGTGGCGCAGACCCTGGCTGGCTAATGCCGCCCTGACCAGTATGGCCAGTGGGTTCGGTGGATTGAGCCAAGGGAGTGGCAGGTGGAGGGATGACCAAAGGCCTGACTTGTGTCAGTGGCAGCTGGGTGCCCACTAATGGACCCTGCGCAGCAACATCAGCTGTGGCAGGGTCATTGACCGCAACGGTCCTGGTTGGCAGACTCACAACCGGGGTGCTGTTGGGTGCATCTGCCCCTGCACTTGCCAACACCCGGCTGTTCGGGGCAGCAGATGACATGACTGCCCCAGGGACACGTGTCTTGGTCTGAGCAGCCCGGTGTGCCCCTATGGTTTCCCCCCTGGCCTGTTGGAGATCTACCAAGGGCTCTTCAAGTGCCAACGCAGCCTGCGCTGGCAGACCCTGAGCCTGGGTGGCGGTGTCCACAGCTGCACCTGCAGCTACCACTACCCTTGGGCCTGTGGCAGTCGATGGAACGGACTGCCGGGTCGTACGGGTGCCAGTGCCAGATGCAGGAGCTGCATCCCCCGGAACCACAGGGGGTGGTGGCATGGCTGCACCGACACATGGCACAACATTGTGCTCAAGTGGCGCACCCCTGCCTCTTCCCCCTCTGTGGCTGCCCTGGACACCCTGGAGTCCCCCTACTCCCTGGTCACCACGGCCACGTCCCCGATCACGCCCGCCACGAGGAGGACGCCCAGCTGAGGCGCCCCTCACCTTTGGTGCCCTCCCAACCATGGCACAGATGTAGTAGTGCTGGCACAGATGGAGTGGTGCCAATGGGAGGTGTACACCACAATTGACCTGGGCAATTGGGGTGAAGGGGGTGGGAAGCAAGATGTTAACAGCCCCCCTGCACCTGCAAGGCTGTATGTGACCCCGGTGATGTGGTGACGGGTCACGCAACGCTCAGGCACCCCAAAACTGCAGTAAAACCGTGCACGCAACCCTGCAGCCTACGTGCGTGGATTCAACCTCCCGCAGTACGCGGTGGCACCCAGTAACACGAATAACGCGTACGCGTGGGACACGCAGGCTACTATGACATCGAAAATGGGTGCGATACACAGGGGCACCCGCAGTGGGAAAAAGAGCGTGTGCGACTCACCGTCTGACTAGCGCGATGCAGAAAAACACGTGTAGCCAATACCCCCGCCAAAAGAAGAGATACGTCCTTGATAGCTGTGAAGTTGTGATGGTGCACGAAACAACAGGAAGCAGCAACACACGTCGGTCTCCACGAAAGGCACGTACAGCGAACTGCTGGGCCCACTCACCTTTAACCCGTGCTGAGGGAAACGCACGCGCACGTCACATCACTTACGCGCATGGGCCCTTTCCTCGTATTACACGCGGACGTGCAGTTTTCCACGCGCGCTTACGCGCATGGGCCCTTTCCTCATATTACACGCGGACGTGCAGTTTTTCACGCGCGCTGAAATGCCCATGCACGTCTGTATGCGTCACGTCACAGGGGCGCTTGCACTTGAGGGGCCTTCTGTCCAATGAAAATGCGTATGCGTGCAGACGCGCTTACGCGCTAAGGGCCTTTCCTCGAATTACACGCTGACGTGCAGATTTTTCACGTGCCAAATCACTCCGTATCAAGCTGGCCATGCGTAAGCACATGGAAGACCACGCTCCTGCACAGAAGGCCGAACTACTACCCCCCAGAGCCCCGAGCACGCTCCCACCTGCCATCTGCTGCTGCCTGACTGCCTGCTGCCCACGTGCCCTGCCATTTGCTGCCTGCTCATCAGCCAGGGGTGCTGTTGCTGTGACCACCCCTGCTGGAACCGAAGACTCCCGACTGGGATTCTATCGCTCCACAGCCCAGCCCCAGGACCCAGTTGCCCACCCACTCCTGCCTCTGGGGTTGTCATGTCGGGGCAAACACCATCTGAGACCACTGACAACCCCCGGCCAGAGAGGCAGAGGGGCACCAGCTTCAGTGCCACCGAAGTTGGTGTCTTGGTGGAGCAAGTCCTGGGGCAGTATGATGCCCTCTTCGGAAGTTCCCGCGCCGACAAGGAAGGACGGACTCGGATCTGGACTGACATCGTGACTGCCATCAACGCGGAGGGGGTGGCAGTCCGCGACTTACAACATGTCAAGAAGCGGTGGGAGGACTTCAGGTCCAGGACCCTGAACAAGGCCCGGCGCCTCTTGAAGGCAGCGGATGCCAAGGGGCGCCGGGGCCACTTGTCGGAAGAACAGATGAGGGTCCTGGAACGCATATCCCCAGCGCTCCACGTCCAGGTCCTTGAGAGGCAGACCCGTCTGGACTCGAGCGGTAAGTGTACATGCAACCTGATTGTGAGCAGTGCGTGTGGTGATTTTTCAGTAGTGTGCAGGTTGCACATCTGTTTGTATGGGGTCGAGTATGGGTGGGGGTGTACAGGGCCGTGGGGCTAACACATGCGAGGGCTGGAATGTGTGAGACATGGATAGTGCTTGTGTGTGTAGGCTTGCATGCCAAATGCAGTTGTGTGGGCACACATGTTTGGATGAATGTGTATGTAAGTAGACATGTCCGTGATGTCACGCATGTATGTTGTTTTCGGCTGCATGTATCAGCACTGTGTACATGTGCATGTGTGTGTATTTGACAAGGGTGAAACAGTGATGCAACATGGATGCATGTGACAGCGGTATGTGGAAGCCTGATTGGCAGATGTGACATGGATGCCCGTCTGAACACTGCGACACTTGGCAGAGGTGTACACATGCATGCAAGTGTGGTGGTGTGTGTACATGTGTGGTGCACTTCCTGTGTTGCATGTGATGTCTGCCTCACCTTTGGCTGCTCATGCTGTTGTATGTGTATGGATGGTGCTGGCAGTTGCGATATGGCTGTGGTATGGCTCATGTGTGCGAGTTGAAATTACATGTGTGTTGGGGATTGTGATGACATGTCTGAGGTTTGCCAATGCCACTCATGTACAACTGTCATGTGTGTATGTGTCCATTGTACAGTGCCCTGATGCCTGTGTTTTGTTTCTCCCTGTCTGCAGCGTCAACTGATGAAGAGGGCGGAGAAGGTGCTGTGGAGCACAGCGGCGGGGATCCAACCGCCAGCCGGAGACGCAAGGCCCGGCTCCCCTCCCATGTTGTCATCTCGTCGGGGAGTGAGGAGTCCGGTGCCGCGTCCCAGGCCGCAGCTGCCGGGGGGAGGTCCAAGAGGCGGAGGTTGGAGTTGGACTCCTCGGCAGCAGAAGGGGCAGCTGGGACCCCACAGGGCCCAACAGGGGAAGATGGCACAGAGTCATCCAGGTTGGTGGGGGGTTTGGTGGAGGAGGAGGCCGTGCAAGCACCAGAGACGGGGTCTGGAGGTGGGGATCCCACTGGTGCTAGTGGTGCAGTGCAGGACCAGGGACAGGAGGCAGCACAGGCCGCCGCGGAGGTGCCTGTGTGCAATCCTGTCCCTGATCCTGTCCCTGCATCATCTTGCACCAGCAGGGATGCCTATGTCCAGACCCGTTTTCAGGCAGGGGATGAGCTCACGTCAACTGGCCTTCCTCTGCCTGCGGACGTGGCTATCCGGGTCCGGGTTGAGCCTGTCCTGGCTGGTGTGGCGTTGCGTCAACGGGCCATGCGAGGTGACCTGCAGTCTTTTCATGAGGAGACTGCACGTCATCTCGAATGGTTCGTTGACCACGTCAGCCTGCTGGGACAGGTCACCCAGGCCGGATTCCTCCGTCTGATGGGGCTTGCTACGATCCCCTCCTCAACTGGACCCCCTACGCGCCAGTCGTCCTCCGTGCCATCTTCCCACCCATCAGTCACCTGGGTGCCCTGTGGAGCTGCCTCTGACGGTGCGGCCAGGCTGGTGGAGGAGGCACCCCTGCCACAGTCGGGAGTCAGATGTCCAGCAGGGGTGGCCACATCTACGACTGCACCCCAGCCGGCGGAGGATGTGCAGGCAGCAGGAGGCAGTGCACGGGCAGAGGCACAGCAGCAGCAGCAACGTGGTGGGAGCCATGAAGGCTCGGGACCTTCAACATCGGAGGGGCAGGCATCGGCCGGAGGGCAGGAGGACCCAGGACAGAGAGTGTCTTCCGTGTGGCAGCGGTTGGGCCACGCCATAAATGCGGAGCGGCAGCGGGCGGAAGAGGCACGGCTCACAATGGTCAGGGCGGAGAACTCCATGCGGAGGGCCCTGAGGCGGGCCGAGTGCCTCGAGGCAATCCGCAGGGGTTTGGAGGTGGACACGTCGACGGCCCTGCGGACCCTCGGGGCCATGGAGGAGGACCGCCTCCGGGACATTGAGGAGGAGTTCGATGATGCCCTGGCCCGGGACATCCACAAGTGAGCCGTGAAACTAGCCCGCTGCCCTTGTACATAGTTATGTAGGTAGTGTTAGGTTTCATTTTTGTTTTGATTTTATTTGGACCTTTCGGACATTGGCCACATTTTTGTATATAGTTTATTTTATTAGTTAGTGTAGTTAGATAGGTTTCCTTTCTTTTGTTGGGATAATGGACCCTGGCTTGTTCCCATGTACATAGTTCACTTTTGGATTGTATTTTTTTTCACATTTCAACCATGGAGCAATGGCTTTCTTTTTTATTTCCCATTGGATTTTGTTTTGTGGACATTGACTTTGGACACCATTACTTTGGAATTTTATTTTTGGTTTTGCTTTTTTTCACGGACATGCTTCTTTTAATTTTTGTGCATTCACATTTCTGTTTCTTCATTTTTTATTCTATTTATGTTTCCTTTAATACATATTTTTTTTGGTGAACTTCAATGTGTGGTATCTTATTGGTTTCATGCATTTCATGATATGGGTTTTGAGATTCACTGACACCCATTGGGTGTATGTGAGGGAAATGTGTTTGTTTCGGAACTTGCAATTGGTGTTCTGTGATGTAATTGCAAATTATGAGTGGGTGGATGCAATACTCAGGTGGGTGTTTTGCATTTGGAGGCTGACCATAGGGACCAGGGATCTAGATTGTGATGACATGTTGGCTGGGGAACATGAGTTGCACATGGGTGGGGGCCTGCTGGTAGGTGCCCCACAGTGCTGGGGGGTGGGGGTGGTGGGGAACATGAGTTGGACATGGGTGGGGGCCTGCTGGCAGGTGCCCCACAGTGCTGGGGGGTGGGGGTGGTGGGGAACATGAGTTGGACATGGGTGGGGGCCTGCTGGCAGGTGCCCCACAGTGCTGGGGGGTGGGGGTGGTGGGGAACATGAGTTGGACATGGGTGTGGGCCTGCTGGGGGGTGGGGGTGGTGGGATACATGGGTGGGGGCCTGGTGGAGGCTGCCCCTGCACTGCTGGGGGGTGGGGGTGGTGGGAGACATGGGTGGGGGCCTGGTGGAGGCAGCCCTTGGTGGCTGGGGGGTGGGGGTGCTGGGAGACATGGGTGGGGGCCTGGTGGTGGGTGCCCCTCCACTGCTGGGGGGTGGGGGTGCTGGGAGACATGGGTGGGGGCCTGGTGGTGGGTGCCCCTGCACTGCTGGGGGGTGGGGGTGCTGAGAGACATGGGTGGGGGCCTGCTGGCAGGTGCCCCACAGTGCTGGGGGGTGGGGGTGGTGGGGAACATGAGTTGGACATGGGTGTGGGCCTGCTGGCAGGTGCCCCACAGTGCTGGGGGGTGGGGGTGGTGGGAGACATGGGTGGGGGCCTGGTGGAGGGTGCCCCTGCACTGCTGGGGGGGTGGGGGTGGTGGGAGACATGGGTGGGGGCCTGGTGGAGGCTGCCCCTGGTGGCTGGGGGGTGGGGGTGCTGGGAGACATGGGTGGGGGCCTGGTGGAGGCTGCCCCTGCACTGCTGGGGGGTGGGGGAAGTGGGAGACATGGGTGGGGGCCTGGTGGAGGCTGCCCCTGGTGGCTGGGGGGTGGGGGTGGTGGGAGACATGGGTGGGGGCCTGGTGGAGGCTGCCCCTGCACTGCTGGGGGGGTGGGGGTGGTGGGAGACATGGGTGGGGGCCTGGTGGAGGCTGCCCCTGGTGGCTAGGGGGTGGGGGTGCTGGGAGATATGGGTGGGGGCCTGGTGGAGGCTGCCCCTGCACTGCTGGGGGGGTGGGGGTGGTGGGAGACATGGGTGGGGGCCTGGTGGAGGCTGCCCCTGGTGGCTGGGGGGTAGTGGTGCGGGGAGACATGGGTGGGGGCCTGGTGGAGGCTGCCCCTGCACTGCTGGGGGGTGGGGGTGGTGGGAGACATGGGTGGGGGCCTGGTGGAGGCTGCCCCTGGTGGCTGGGGGTGGGGGTGCTGGGAGACATGGGTGGGGGCCTGGTGGAGGCTGCCCCTGCACTGCTGGGGGGTGGGGGTGGTGGGAGACATGGGTGGGGGCCTGGTGGAGGCTGCCCCTGGTGGCTGGGGGGTGGGGGTGCTGGGAGACATGGGTGGGGGCCTGGTGATGGGTGCCCCTGCACTGCTGGGGGGTGGGGGTGCTGGGAGACATGGGTGGGGGCCTGCTGGCAGGTGCCCCACAGTGCTGGGGGGTGGGGGTGGTGGGAGATATGGGTGGGGGCCTGGTGGAGGGTGCCCCTGCACTGCTGGGGGGGTGGGGGTGGTGGGAGACCTGGGTGGGGGCCTGGTGGAGGCTGCCCCTGGTGGCTGGGGGGTGGGGGTGCTGGGAGACATGGGTGGGGGCCTGGTGGAGGCTGCCCCTGCACTGCTGGGGGGTGGGGGTGGTGGGAGACATGTGTGGGGGCCTGGTGGAGGCTGCCCCTGGTGGCTGGGGGGTGGGGGTGCTGGTAGACATGGGTGGGGGCCTGGTGGAGGCTGCCCCTGCACTGCTGGGGGGTCGGGGGTGGTGGGAGACATGGGTGGGGGCCTGGTGGAGGCTGCCCCTGGTGGCTGGGGGGTGGGGGTGCTGGGAGACATGGGTGGGGGCCTGGTGGAGGCTGCCCCTGCACTGCTGGGGGGGTGGGGGTGGTGGGAGACATGGGTGGGGGCCTGGTGGAGGCTGCCCCTGGTGGCTGGGGGGTGGGGGTGCTGGGAGACATGGGTGGGGGCCTGGTGGAGGCTGCCCCTGCACTGCTGGGGGGTGGGGGTGGTGGGAGACATGGGTGGGGGCCTGGTGGAGGCTGCCCCCGGTGGCTCGGGGGTGGGGGTGCTGGGAGACATGGGTGGGGGCCTGGTGGTGGGTGCCCCTGCACTGCTGGGGGGTGGGGGTGCTGGGAGACATGGGTGGGGGCCTGCTGGCAGGTGGCCCACAGTGCTGGGGGGTGGGAGTGGTGGGAGACATGAGTTGGACATGGGTGGGGGCCTGCTGGCAGGTGCCCCACAGTGCTGGGGGGTGGGGGTCGTGGGAGACATGGGTGGGGGCCTGCTGGCAGGCGCCCCACAGTGCTGGGGGGTGGGGGTGGTGGGAGACATGGGTGGGGGCCTGGTGGAGGGTGCCCCTGCACTGCTGGGGAGGTGGGGGTGGTGGGAGACATGTGTGGGGGCCTGGTGGAGGCTGCGCCTGGTGGCTGGGGGGGTGGGGGTGCTGGGAGACATGGTGGGGGCCTGGTGGAGGCTGCCCCTGCACTGCTGGGGGGTGGGGGTGGTGGGAGACATGGGTGGGGGCCTGGTGGAGGCTGCCCCTGGTGGCTGGGGGGTGGGGGTGCTGGGAGACATGGGTGGGGGCCTGGTGGAGGCTGCCCCTGCACTGCTGGAGGGGTGGGGGTGGTGGGAGACATGGGTGGGGGCCTGGTGGAGGCTGCCCCTGGTGGCTGGGGGGTGGGGGTGCTGGGAGACATGGGTGGGGGCCTGGTGGAGGCTGCCCCTGCACTGCTGGGGGGTGGGGGGGGAGACATGGGTGGGGGCCTGGTGGAGGCTGCTCCTGGTGGCTGGGGGGTGGGGGTGCTGGGAGACATGGGTGGGGGCCTGGTGGAGGCTGCCCCTGCACTGCTGGGGGGTGGGGGTGCTGGGAGACATGGGTGGGGGCCTGGTGGTGGGTGCCCCTGCACTGCTGGGGGGTGGGGGTGGTGGGAGACATGGGTGGGGGCCTGGTGGAGGGTGCCCCACAGTGCTGGGGGGTGGGGGTGGTGGGAGACATGAGTTGGACATGGGTGGGGGCCTGCTGGCAGGTGCCCCACAGTGCTGGGCGGTGGGGGTGGTGGGAGACATGGGTGGGGGCCTGGTGGAGGGTGCCCCTTCACTGCTTGGGGGTGGGGGTGGTGGGAGACATGGGTGGGGGCCTGATGGAGGGTGCCCCTGGTGGCTGGGGGTGCAGGGGGACATGCGTTGGTGGGCAGTAGTGCAAGTTGACATGTGGGTTGGCTGGGGGTCATGGCCATGGTGGATGGTGTGCCTGCAGGACATGTGCAGGGTAGGCCCCTGTGGTGTGAGCCACCTGTAGGGGCCGTGGAGGGTGTAGAGGGAACACCTGGGAGGACCCACACGTGCAATTCACGTGTGGTGCTCCCCGCGCACCCCTGTAATACACGTACCCTGATGGAATCGCGTGTGGAACTTCCCGCGCACCCCTGAAATGCGCGTACCCTGCTCGCACGGGCCCAATCGTGTGTGGAACTTCCCGCGCACCCCTGAAATACACGTACCCTGATGGAATCGCGTGTGGAACTTCCCGTGCACCCCTGGAATACACGTACCCTGCTGATGTCACGTGTGAAACTTCCCCCGCACCACAAAATACACGTACCCTGATGAAATCGCGTGTGGAACTTCCCGCGCACCCCTGAAATACACGTGCCCTGCTGATGTTGCGTGTGAAACTTCCCCCGCACCCTAAAATACACGTACCATGATGAAATCGCGTGTGGAAATTCCCGCGCACCCCTGAAATACACGTACCCTGCTGCAATCGCGTGTGGCACTTCCTGCGCACCCCTGAGATACGCGTACCGTGCTCGCACGGGCCCAATCGCGTGTGGAATTTCCTGCGCACCCCTGAAATACACGTACCGTGCTGAAATCACGTGTGGCACTTCCCGCGCACCCCTGAGATATGCGTACCCTGCTCGCATGGGCCCAATCGCGTGTGGAAATTCCCGCGCACCCCTGAAATACACGTACCCTGCTGAGATCGCGTGTGAAACTTGCCCCGCACCCCGAAATACACGTACCCTGCTGAAATCGCGTGTGGCACTTCCCGCGCACCCCTGAGATACACGTACCCTACGGAAATCGCGTGTGGAACTTCCCGCGCACCCCTGAAATACGCGTACCCTGCTCGCACGGTGCCAATCACGTGAGGTACTTCCCGCGCACCCCAGTGATACACGTAGCCAGCTTGCCGTGCTGGTACAGGGTTAGCGCAGCCCTTTGCGCTGGATTGGGTATATTGATGGCTTTTCCCTGCGCGAGAGGCGTTCTTGGGGGCGTAACTGGCGCTGCTGCAGGGTCGCTGCACCACTGTGCGCCACGGCTGGTTTTGGTGGCTGGAATCCATGAATACGCTGTGCGCGGAAATGGATTTTAGCGCACGTGGCTGGCGCAGGGATTCGCATGCGCACACTGTGCGCCAGCCGCGTGCGCCACTTGTGCGCTGAATTCTATGAATTACCCCCTTAGAGTTTTCTGTATCACCCTTCTTCCTTGTATTTTTATTAGACCTCAATTTAGGGGCCATCTTCTAGTGACCTACTAACTAAATGTAGTATATGGTGATGAGCAATATGTTACTTTCCGAAAATCAAGGATAATGGAAAGGGCAATTCCAAGAATTACTTGATAAAAACTCCTGATAAAAAGATAATAGACTGCTAAAACATGCCTCAATTAAAAGAGATAGCAAGTGCCATGCAAAATAAAAAATATTCAATGAAGGATCAAAAGTCTCCCTTATTCAGGTTGTTTAAAAATAAGAAGGAGCGAGAGAAATCCTTGCAGCTCGCCGCCTTATACACTAACTATTGAGAATGAGTTAGATTATACGCTGATGATACTCAGGTGGTCATACAGCTGAGTGGCTTCTATAGCAGCGATACAGTAACCATCAATAAAATATACAAAGCCATACAAGACTGGATGGCCTGCAATTCTCTCGCCCTGAACGACAAAAATACTGAACTCCTCATCGTGGCATCAAAAAACACTCGGGCGAAACTCGACTCCAACTATGCTAGTTTCCATATTGCCAACAATAGCATTCTCGTCCAGAAGAAAGTCAAGACTCTGGGCGTCGTTCTTGACGAAGAACTCTCTATGAAGTCCCATATCTCCAGCATTAAATCTAGCTGCGGTCTTATAAACAAAAGAATAGGCTATATTCAACCATTCATTTCGGAAGAAAACTGTGCCCTTCTGTCCACTGCATTGATCAATCCAAGATTGGATTATTGCAACAGCCTCCTAGCGGGCACCACAGCCTCCAACATCCAATCACTACAAGTGGCTCAGAATAATGCTGTGCGTAATATCTTCAATTAGTCCCGTCGTACACACATCTCCACTTTTAGGAAAAAACTTCACTGGCTTCCCGTTAAACATTGGATAACGCACAAGATATTGACCACGACCCACAAATGCCTCAGCCTCTGTAGCCCTACTTATTTGTCAGCCCGCATTAGCATTAAATCCAATGCGAGGAATCTTCGTTCATCCTCTGCCACTATTCTCAAGCATCCAAAATACAGGACAGCCAAATTTGGAGGTACCACTCTTGACGCTCAAGGTCCCCTTCTATGGAACAAACTCCCAGCCCAGATGCGGCAGATCGAGGACTACACTGTATTCAAACGTGCTGTAAAAACCCACTTCTTCAATCTGGAATAACTCTTTGACCCTTCTTCTTTCTCTGCCATGTGTGTCTGTTTGTTTTGTCCAGTTTTATGTGTGCCCTGAGTCCTACGGGCATGTTGGCGCATTACAAGAATTAAAAATAAATAAATAAATAAATATCCAAAGGTACCAAAGCATGAGTTAAAAAGAGCTAATGCTATTTTTTGCCACATAAATAAGTAATTGTTAACAGGGCGAGGAACGCCCGACAGCTCGAGGAGCCACCTGAGTCCGTCTCTGCCCCCCGCCCTGCAAAATGTCACTTCCTGAGTAGATTGGTGTTTTGCCGTGATGATGTTACTTCTGTCCACCTCACACAATAATGTAATAAAATCTCACCCACTTCGATATTTGTTCCAAGTGTTGAACTGATTCTGCTGCTCAGGAGAGGGTAAAGAGTACTCCCAGGATGGTAAGGTTTCCCAAGTGTAACAACATCAATGCCCCCACGCCCAACAGCTCAACAGCAGATTTGCGCCCTTTATGCCTCACGTGCTTAACGTCACAAGGGGAATAGCCTGGTGCTTTTATTCTCATAGTGGAAAGTGGCCGGGGTCAAGCGCCGTCGCGTTCAGGGGCTGCACAAAGGATTAAGCAAACTGGTTTAAGGGCTGCCAATACAGCGTTTTCAGGCACAAGGCAGTTATGGCAGCTTTGAAAGTCTCCCTGATCCCAGGAAGCCCAGCACCTTTATTCTTGTAGTGGAAAGTCGGTGGGGCCAAGCACTATTGCGTTCAGGGGCTGCACAAAGGATTAAGCAAACTGGTTTATGGGCTGCCAATACAGCGTTTTCAGGCACAAGGCAGTTATGGCAGCTTTGAAGTCTCAAGATATTTATAGTATTACTCATCACAGAGGTCATGTTAATATGGGCGAGGATAAGGCTCAGTTTAAGTAATGCCTGTTTGACCATGAACCCTAACACCTCATAAGGTACGGACAGGTTATTTATACATGGAAAATACAAGATCCTAATTAATATTTAAATGTGCATAAATGACTTTGAGTCCAACTGTTTCTAAATAAATAAATCGTTTTTTCATTAATGAGTTGGTAATGTTATCTTTCTGTCAGCTGGCTTAATATGGCCAGTTCCTCCTGTGGGGTACATTACCAGCTCTAACAGAAATGTCCTTCATCACAATGCCACATTTCAACATTTCATCCAAAAACGGCTGTGTTGTGTTCTTCTTGGCACATGCGTGACAAGCGTTGAACATTGTCACCCCAGAGAATGGTTGCATTTGTTTCGCTTCAAATCAGGAAAGTGACCTGCATTAAAGAAGGCATTGCAATTTGTCCTCCTCTCATTTTAAACACCACAACGTTTTGCTACATTAAACACAGCCCTGCTGTGTATTTCATCTGATTGCCATGAAGTAAGGCAATAACTTCCAGAACAGCATTATTTTCACTGAGAACATACATGCAGAGCAAGAATTCTGTTTCAGTCAAAACAGCTATGATTTCCTTTTGAAATACACTAGTGCACTCAAATGACTGCAAACAAACTGATCGTATCTGTAAAAGCCCTCCAGAAGGTGAATTAACAAGAAACTGTGTGCAGCAGAAACCACATTTGTAAACTTGACATAAAAGAAAAATGAACCCATGTGTAAAACAGTGCTTTTACAAATCGGGAGAATGCCGTTTAAAAGTGAAATACAATTACATCCTGTGCTAACACATAAATGGGATTGAATATGTGGGGATGGGGTTTTTGCTCTAAAATGTACATTATATGTATTCCCCAAAAAATGTTGTTTCTTTTGAAAGAAAGAAAAACAAAACTTTGAAACCAGCAGAACTGGTTTGGCCCAGGCACTTACTTCAAAGGTGCCCAGCCTCCCATGGGAAAAGAATTACCTCCACACGTGAACCAGCCCACATGGACATATGAAAGGTCCAAAGTGTGGGAGTTTGCGACCCCGTCAGACTGGCTGGCATTCCTACGGAAAGGAACAAAGGACCCAAAGGGAACTAGCATTTTCACCAAGAGGTTTGATTTCCTTTGACATCCCTCCCCAGCCCCAACTGCATGGCTTCAAAGGGCATCATGGAAACCCTTTGTTAAGACTAACCCAGGGGAAGACAATTTGGCTGTGGGGGTTTGTCACACATGTGACTAATCCAGCCCATTGACTTTAAAGAACTTTTTATATTAAGACATTTCTCCCAATGCCCTGAATAAGCAGTAATCTTATATTATGCCAGCATTTTATGTGAGTTATAGACAAACCCAAAGAGACTAAGCACATGTACCTAGCACCTGGGGAACTGGAATGGTAGGAAAAATGCAATTCTGGGTGAAGTATAAATGATACAGACATAAAACCTGGTGAAAAATGCAAAATAGTAGAGAGCATATGTGTAGCCATTTGCAGAATTTAAAATATTATGTTTCTCCTAAAAATTGTGAAATTGTGCCCAAAAGCGATGCTACCTCGCACAGCGTTGGTGATCGGACTGTCCGATTCCTGTGAAATATGGAATCTGCATATCTGTTTCTTATGATGGTGACTAGTAAAGATCTGATATTTGGATCCATAGCTCATTTTTGTCAAGAAATAGGCTTGGTGAGACAAAGGAAGTCATAAATGGACACACATAAAATGATGTTATTTCCCTTGAATCAATAAGCCTGGGGGGGGGGAACACCATTAGCCTGGCCTATCCCAGTAGAGGGGCACCTCCAGAGTACTTCCCCCAGATTGGAAAATTCTATGATGTCACTCAGGCTATATACCCGGGAGACAAGGAGACACAAGGGAGATTCAAGATATTCAAAAACTCAAAAACCAGATCCAGAGGCAGCTCATTCCATTCATGCAGGGCCATCCATCCAGACAGAACCACCAATCCAGATCCAGATCCAGGCATACCCAATAATCCAGGGAGAAAGGAGGAAAGGCAGCTGATCCCATTTAGGAGAGCGCAGTGACCAGACCTTTCCCAGCTGACCCATTCCGCTGTCTACAGTGACCAGACCTTGCCCAGTGATCCCATTAAGGAGAGCCCAGCTGTCCCTGTGACCTGTGACCAGATCTCTTGGTTCCGCTGTCTCAGTGACCAGATTCCTTGGCCCGCTGTCCAGAGACCTCGCTGGCTGTCCAAATTACCAAACTCAAGCTTACCTTGTAAGTATCACATCGCCCTGTACCCAAAAACTGCATATCCCACTCTTTTACCCTTGCATCCTACTATTCAAATCCTATTAAAATCCCATAAAAAATCCCAAATTGCCAGTATCATCTATTCACCTTTCCTTAGAAGAATCTGTGTTAGTCCATATCTGTTAGCATATTCCTTTTATAATTATTTCAGTTATCTGTGTAAGTCCATAGTACCATTTTGAAATAAATGAATTAATTCACCTTTATGGAGGTACGTAGTGCAAGCTGGCTACAATTCGAAATCAACCCGCTTGCACGGATTGACTTTTCTTAATAATATAGTCATTAAAATATAGCCTCAGTAGAATCTGTCATTGTGCAACAAAAAACGAATTTTCCCCTGTATTGTCCTTTTCTCTAAATTCCGATTTGCCTTTTTCTCATAAAAACCCCAAACATAATCCCATTAAGAATATTCCCTTTCCCTCAGAATACTGTCTGTTATGTGCCTTTGGTTTTCATCCAAAAACCGATTTCTGATTTTGAAAGCTAAGCCCCTTTTCTTAACTGCTTGTCATTTTAAAGCCTGTGTAAAATAAAAGTTGCAATTCGGCCGTGTGTGTTTTCTTCTGCATTGTTTTCCCTTCAAAATCAATTTTCTTACCTGTGTCTCGTTGCTTTGGTGCCCTGCTCAGTAGTCTGTAAGCTCCTTGTCTCTTAAGTGCAGCCACGCACATTTCTGTCATAGCTTTCCTACCGCAACTGTAAAGTGAGAAACAAGTAACAAGTAAAATCCGAATATGCCATTTTGCTCCATTTGAAGGTTTTCATTTTCATTTCTGGCCTCCCATCTTCGGGTGGTGGGCTGAACTTTAAATCTGATGGTTCCTTCTTCTTTCTGACTCCTTGGCATTGCTTTTGCTTTCCATCCACAAAGAATTTAGTCAGCAGGTGTTTGGGGGAAGTATTGCAGGGGAAGTGCTTAACCTGTGTGCTATCTGTATTTTGAAGAAAAGTAATTTTATTTCCGTTTCTATTAAAGGTTATATATCTTATGTTAAGAGTGTGAAGTAACTGTATTGGGGAATATTTGCTTGTATAGTGCCACACAGTGGTGGATGCTGCCCTCATTTTGATTTTCTTGATTTTCTTTGAATTATAAAAATGTATAAATATTTCATTTGTACACACCGGCCTGGTTCATAGTCCATTGCGACACGCCGTATTTGTTAAGGTGGGTGTGAGACGGGTTGGGTGCTTACTCAAACCAAGAACCCAGGGTTCAAATAAAAATAATGTTTTTTTAATTGTGCGCCACATTCATTGTCAGTGCAATAAATCCCTGGCTGGAGCGTGCTGTGTCATAAAATCCATTGCACAGTGGGGGCTCGTCCGGGATTAGCTTCGTGCTTCCATACATGACAGCTTAACACAGCAGGCTACCTCAGTAAAGGTAGTGATACTTTTGGTGGTTAAAAAACTGTGTTATACTGGAAAAGCGCCATCCCAAAACTCATACCCTGGTTATCAGGCCTATGTGTGAAAATAAAGCAAAGTTAACCCTAAACTAGACAAAAGCAGGGTAAAAATGTGTCCTTGCATAGATAATTAAATAAAGGTAGAACACTTTTCATAATGACCACAGTGGAGATTAACATGGCTAGGCAGCACCTAGCTCCAAACTATTCATTAGAGTGGAATGGGCAGAGCAGAAGCAGGAAGCCTGGCTATCCAGCATGATGCAACAGGTCACCTCCATGAACATGGATTTGTGACAGGACAGTGGCCTGTTACATCAAGCCTTGACTGAGTTGTATATGACTGCGAATATTAAAGAGGAGCAGCTTAAAATGATCTGACTCACTGCCTACATATACCTCCACATGGTGGTTATGGAGGAAAAATACAGAGAAAGTATAACTTTTGCGCCAAACCAGTCTGAACTCTCAAATCAAACCCAGAGTGAATTAAAACAGGTAGAAGACACATTTTTTCAAGAGAGCCAAAATTCGGAGTCAGAGTTGAGAAATCTCATCCAACAGTTAAAAAAGGAGTTGACGTTACAGCAACTAACCAATTCAGAAAAGGAGGCCCAACTAGCTACATTAAAAGAGGAGTGCCAAGAAAAGGTTGACTTTCTGGAAGAGGGTCAACTAAAATTGAATCAACAAATAAAATATAACAGAGTCTGCTCAGAGCAGGTAACCACTTTACAAAAACAGATTGAGAAACTGGAAGAGGAGAGTAATAAGTTGATCATTATGAAACTACATTCTCAAACAGAATTTGACCATGAACGCCAGAAGTTAGGCACCTTAAAACAACAGAGTGATGACCTGACTGAACAGATGGGCACCCTGTATCAGGAAAGAGATGCTCTAGGTAAGGACGTTTGCCAATTAAAAACAGACCTACAGAAAAGAGAGACAGACCTCCAGGAACTGACTGAACTAAAAGCAGAATATGAACATTTAATGGGGCATATGAGACAAGTAAAAGTTGATCTGGAAGAGACCACCCAAGCCAAAAATGTGCAGAAACAGGAGATGCATCTCCTGCAACAAAAATGGTCTCAGTGTTCCCAGGCAATACAAGAAGCACAAAAGACAATGAGGCCCTTTGTGATAAGATCAAGGGACTCCAGAGACAGGTAGCAGCACAAGGGGAGGTAATAGAGGTCAGTCAAGCCCTGATAGCAGAGCAAAAGGCCCAGGCCTTTGCCTACTATCAAGAGGTGGGGCTGAGAATGAATAACTTGGGAAGTTGGAAAAAGAGTGTGCTAGGTTGAACCAAAACTTGAGGGACCCTGAACAGGTAGAGAGTGGCAGGGAAACCCCTTATCACAGTGTGATGCCCTCTGTACCAAGTGCCTTAAATCCATTTACCACCTTGTATGCCCAAGGCACTGCTGACTTCATGTCCACCAGTTCACAAGAACCAGGAACCATGAGGCAGCCAGACTTAAATAGGCCTAGCATGATTGAGCTGAAAGGTCAACGTCCATCAGAGACTTATGGACGGACGTCCCTGTTCAGGTTAGAAAATGTCATGGGTAATGGATCTGACCAGATAGCTCCTATGACAATAAAATCAGGGAGCTAGACTTGCAGAAACATGACCTATAAAGGAACCACTTGGTTCGCTTTGCAGAGAAAAAGGAGTCGGAGTTGAGGCCCCAATAGAGTATTCAGAAAACCTCCACCCAATCAGGGAGGTGAGGGGAGTTCTCCATCAACCACAGAAGCAGGGAGGAGTCAGGAGACTTCTCTCCTGTGTGAAATAAGGAGTCCAAGGGGAGTGACCCATAGAGTCCAAAGCACAACAGGGGAGATGAGAGAGTAGACATGGGACCTCAAATAGCAGCAGCTCTGAGTCTGAGGGCGAATGGACTCAGGTGTAACAGCAAAAGAAGGCTAACAAACAAAAAAAAATTCTGGTGAAAGACCCCACTAAACAGGTGAAAGCTATCAGGAGTTTCATGACTTTGTACCATAAGAATGCCGAATATTCTGTCTGGGAGCATCTGGAGCTATATGAACAGATGATGACATCTTTTGACATTAAAAATAATCAGAATTGTATAGAATTTGCCAAATGGACGTTCTCCCCAGAGTACGCCAGCTTCTTTGCTAGGCTGGAAGACCAAAGCCATTCAAGGTGGTCCACCTACAAGGCGGCCATCTTGAAAATCCTCTCCACGCACAGAAACCCCCAGGAGGACTGCAAGGTGGCCTACAATCTGCAGTGTGGAGAGGATCAGGCCCCAAGAGAATTTGTTCAGGAACTAAAACGGGCATTTGCGCACACTACTAGGCGGGTGCGCACGAATAGTAGGGAATTTATAAATACAAATTTTCATGCACTCGCAAAATACATCATGACACAGTTGGTAAGGGATTTTCATGATGACAGGACTCTGGACCGGGTAATAGAGCAAGCTACCGGGATCTACAAGGTCCAAAAACCTGTAGAAAACAAAAATCCAACCAAAAACCCCAAACCAACCAATACCCCCGCTGCTGCCAAGGTGGCGGAGGTGAAGGTTGCCCCCATTTTGCACATAGAAATGGGGGGCCTAAAAATACTCCTTCCCAAAACCAACTCAATCAGAGGAAGAGAAGACCATCTAACCAATCACCAACAGGTGGGAGTCAGGTAGGATACCCCACAAATGTACCCCCTAACTCTGTCAATTACATCAGCCTTAGGTACAAGGGCAGCAGACCCATCTTGGGGTATGTGTGGACTCCCCTCGCCCTGGGAGGGGATCCAATCAGGTGAGCATGGCCCTAGGAAATTTCCCTCCTAACTTCCCTCAGGAGGGCAGTAATCTTCCAATTCCTGGTTTAAGTTTCTTCCCCAGGTATCCTCAAAACTCCAATATGCAGGACAACCTTCCTTACTCTCATCGCTTTCAGGAGTCCAGACCACCAAATCTGGGAGAGGAGAGGCCAAGGGTGGATGGTTACCAGGGACACCCCCATTTCACAGGTTACTCTGGGAGAAGGGATAGTTAACCTTCCCGAGAGCAACCAAGAGTTGATTCAAGACCCCCGTACCAGCCCGAGCGGCTGTTCCAACTGGAAGATATGAGTCGCATGTTGAGGGCTCAGCAGAACCCTCAGACGAACATAGCGGCTCAGAATAACTCAAACGAAGGGTCTGGCACCCGGGAACAATGATGGGGAGAGAACCCCGATAACCAACCAGTTCCAGAGGGGGAGGCACGGGAGGAAGGGGGATGCAAAGCCCTAGAAGAAGCTTCCTTCCTCACCCGTGAAAAGCCCCTAGACACCACAGAACCAGAACTTAAATCTCCTGCCCCCGAAAACCTGCCACCCAGGGAACAGGGGGGGGTAGGAGAAAAAAAGAGACCAAAAAGACCCATTTTGTGGAGGAAGTCAGTGTCCTCCAGTTGGAAGGGGAAGAATCCTTGGAGCATTCTGGGAAGAAAGTCTTCTCCTTCAAGGATGGGGGAATGCCTCCCAAAGAAAGGTGGGTCCCAAGAGACCAGAACGCAGACTGGGTAGGTGTGGGGACTGATTCAGAATCGCCCATTCCTGAACCCCAGAATTGTCATCCAGAGAAAACGATAAATGAGGGATCCTCCCCGCAAACCAGTTCTACTGACTTTCTCCAGGTAAAGGGGGACAGCACAGAGCTAAGGGAAAAAGGGGATTCTAAAATCCTGCCTATTTCAGGATGCCAAATGTTCTTTGCAGATTCCCGAACTCTGACACAGAAAACTGTCCAAAATGCCACTTTGTCGGAGTCCAAAATAAAGAAATGAACTGCCCAGCTTGGCCAAAAATGCCCATTTATTTTGCCCCTAGGAGGAGAAAGAAGGTAGGTTCTATGCCCCTGCCCGAGTGCAAGGGCAATGTGCATTTTTAGCACTGGTGGACACTGGATCCCAAGCTACTTTTCTGTCCAAAAGGGCCTTTGAGCAGCTAAATTCAGGAAGAGGGAGAGACACCAGATTCCTCTAACCCATCTTCCTGGACAACTCCAGAACTTTGACAGGAATTAAATTCCTGTCAAGGGGACTGCGGATCTGGAGATTAAAATTGGACGACACAAGGTGAAACACCTGGTTATAGTCATGGCTCCAGAGGGAACCCCCTGTCTATTAGGAAATTACCTCCTTCAGAGGTTGTCTCCACTGATAGACTGTGTGAACAAGGTCCTCTGCACTCAGGCTAATGGGCCAATAAAATTAAAGCAAAGCAACAACTATGTCAGTTTAAATGCCACATGCCACATGGTTGAACAACGATATGACCACACAGTTACATTTTCAAAACAATCAAATAACTGACATTACAGTAATTGCTGTAGGACAACAACTGGTGATGGGAACTCCTCTCCATTCGTGCAAATCAACCTTCCAGTTTCAAGTGGCATTCCACACTGGAAGGAAATACCTTGAAATTGTATACCGATTCCCAATTTGAAAACCCAAGTCCTGTAGTAAAAAGTGATGAAAAACCGGCTCAAAGAACAGCTCAAAACTTGGCTGATATTCAGAAAAAGGGTGAACAGCTATTCCTCCCCATTCAGATAAATGAGGGGTTGGGGGAGCCTGTTCTTGCCAGAGTAGGCCTGAATAGTGATGAAAGCTTCATCAGTGAAGCGTTATTCAGGAAACTCCCAAAAGATCAGACCATTCCCACTGTTGAATTTGTTTATCAGTGGGTATGGGGCCTGGAAATTCTCCATTCCAAACATGTCTATCTCTGGTAAAAGCATAGAGCATAATTGTTGGGTCCTGCGTGGTGTACCCTCTGCCTTTTACTTAGGCAGTAACCTTCTCAACTGATTCCAAATTAATTTGGATCTCAATAATTGCCAAGCACGGTACCAATCGCTGGGTAACCCTAAAGGCTTTGGCAATCCTGAAGAAAGCCTTCCAGACAGCCCCACTGCTACCGTAGGCCGTTGAAGTTCAAAAGTGGAGAGGAGGTCACCATCCCAGGCCTCGGTCTACAAGATCTGCATCCCCAAAGGAGAGCTGCTAGAAGAGAAATGGGTCCACATCAATCAGTTCAAACGTTGTCACCCCAGACATACTCTGCAGCTGATTGATGTGCCAAAGGAAAATCAAACAAAGGAACCATCAGAAGAATGAGAATAGAGGAAAAGAAAAAGCAGAAGGAAGTATTTAGATGTATAGGCACATTTATATAACAGGGAGAATTTTTCTTTAGGATTATTGTAAAAATAAAAAAGAATAAAACATGTTTGAATGTCAAGTGGTGTCCTGTTCCTGTTGAGTAAGTTGCTGGATATTATTGTAAAAATGAAACCAAGGTATAAAAATCAAGTTGTTGATCTTGTTCTGTTGAGTAATCTGTGTGATGTTATTGTCAAAATGTGAGGAAGAGATCACAGGAAAATCATAAATATAATCAATGTTCCGCTGTTGTAAATCTTCCAGGAAGACTGTCATCTAAACATTCTAAAACCTGTCTTTTATCTATCTTCTATTATATGATTAACTCCATTACCTCCTAGCCTGGCGAGGACCTCTCCAGGGCCCTGGAAGAGAAGGAAGAGGGTGCCGCTCCATACCTTCCAACTGAAAAACAGAAGGGAATATAGGAGTGCCACTGCCTGAGAAAGGAGGATTCTGCCAAATGAACCCCACTCTGCCCTACTCTCCCTCAACAAAAAGTCACGGCAGAGCAGGGGGGGATCTGTGGGGTACATTTACCAACCCTAACAGAAATTCCCTTCATCACAACTCCACAGTTCAACATTTAACCCAAAATTAGCTGTGCTGTGTTCTCCTTGGCACATGTGTGACGAGCTTTGAACACTGTCACCCCAGAGACTGTCTACTTTTGTTTCGCTTCAAATCAAGCAGAAGAAAAATTACCTGCATTCAAGACAGCATTGCAATTTGTCCTCCTTTCATTTTAAACACCACAAAGTTTTGCTCCATTTAACACAGCCCTGCTGTGTATTTCATCTGATTGCCATGAAGTAAGGCAATACCTTCCAGAACAGCATAATTTTTACTGAGAAAGTACATGCAGAACAGGAATTCTGTTTCAGTCAACACGGCTATGATTTATATTTGAAATAGACCAGTGCACTCAAATTACTGCAAAGGAAAGCAATAGCACGGCTCTCTCTCTTGCCCCATGTCAATTTCAAAGAAATGCTTGGCAGTATATCTCTCTGTGTCCAGAAACTGATCGTATATGTAAAAGCCCTCCAGAAGGTGAATTAACCAGAAACTTTGTGCAGCAGAAAACGCATTTCTAAACTTGACATAAAAGAAAAATGAACCCATGTGTAAAACGGTGCTTTTACAAATCAGGAAAATGCTATTTTAAAGTGAAATACAATTGCAGGCTGTGCTCACACAGAAATGGGATTGAATATGTGGGGATGGGGGTTTTTGCTTTAAAATGTACATTATATTTATTGCCTAAAAGACTTGGTTTCTGTTGAAAGAAAGAAAAAAAAACTTTGGAACCAGCAAAACAGGTTTGGCCCAGGCACTTACTTCAAAGGTGCCCTGCCTCCCATGGGAAATGAATTACCTCCACAAGTGAACCAGCCCCCATGGCCATATGAAAGGCCCAAAGTGTGGGAGTTTACGGCCTCGTCAGACTGGCCGGCATCCCTATGGAAAGGAACAAAGGACCCAAGGGGAACTAGCATTTTCACCAAGAGGTGTGATTTCCTTTGACATCCCTCTCCAGCCCAAACTGCATGGCTTAAAAGGGTGTCAAGGAAACCCTTTGTTCAGACTGACCCAGGTGAAGACAGTTTGGCTGTGGTGGTTTGCCACACATGTGACTAATCCAGCCCATTGACTTTAATGAACTTTTGATAAAAAGACATTTCTCCCATTGCCCTGAATAAGCAGTAATGTTATATGATGCCAGCATTTTATGTGAGTTATAAACAAACCCAAAGAGACTAAGCACATATTCCTAGCACCTGAGGAACTGGAATGGCAGGGAAAATGCATTTCTAGGTGAAGTATAAATGGATATAGACATAAAGAATTTTAAATATTATGTTTCTCCTAAAAATTCTAAATTGTGCCCAAAAGTGATGCTACCTCGCTCAAAGTTGGCGATTGGACTGTCCGATTCCCTGTGAAATATAGAATCTGCATATCTGTTTCTTATGATAGTGACTAGTAAAGATTTGATGCTTTGATCCATAACTAATTTTTATCAAGAAATAGGCTTGGTGAGACAAAAGAAGTCATAAATGCACACACATAAAATGATGTCATTTCACCTAAACCAATCAGCGCGGGGGATGAGGGAACACCAGTAGCCTGCCCTATCCCAGAAGAGGGACAACTCTAGAGTACTTACTCAGATTGTAAAATTCTATGATGTCACGGGGCTATATAAGCGGGAGACAGGGAGACACAAGGGAGATTCAAGATATTCAAAAACTCAAAAACCAGATCCAGAGGCATCTGATTCCATCCAGGCAGAACCCCCCAGCCAGATCCAGGCATACCCATTAATCCAGGGAGAAGGGAGAAAAGGCAGCTGATCCCATTTAGGAGAGCCCAGTGACCAGACCTTGTCCAGCCGACCCATCCCACTGTCCACAGTGACCAGACTTGCCCAGCTGATCCCATTCAGGACAGCCCAGCTGTCCCAGTGACCAGATCTCTTGCCCCGACTGCCCCACGACCAGATTCCTTGGCCCCGGTGTCCAGAGACCTCGCTGGCTGTACAAATTACCAAACTCAATCTTACCTTGTAAGTATCACATCACCCTCTACGCAAAACTGCATATCCCGCTCTTTTACCCTTGCATCTTATTCAAATCCTATTGAAATCACATACAAAATCCGAAATGTCCAGTATCATCTATTCACCTTTCCTTACAAGAATTTGTGTTAGTCCATATCTGTTAGCATATTCCTTTTATAATTATTTCAGTTATCTGTGTATGTCCATAGTACCATTTTGAAATACATTCATTAATTCCCCTATAATGCAGTACGAAGTGCAAGCTGGTGAAATAAACCCCCTTGCATGCAGTGTCTTTTCTTAATAATATAGTCATTAAAATATAGCCTCAGTAGAACCTATCATTGTGCAACAAAATACCGAATATGCCCCTGTATTGTGCTTTTCTCTAAATTCCGATTGGCCTTTTTCCCATAAAAAACCCAAACATAAACCCATTAAGAATATTCCCTTTCCTTCAGAATCCTGTCTGTTATGTGCCTTTGGTTCTCATATAAAAACCAATTTCCGATTTTGACAGCTAAACCCTTTTTATTAGCTGCTTGTCATTTTAAAGCCTGTGTAAAATAAGAGTTGCAAGTCTGCCACTTGTGTTTTCTTCTGCATTGTTTTCCCTTCAAAATCGATTTTCTTACCTGTGTCACGTTGCTTTGGTGCACTGCTCAGTAGTCTGTAAGCTCCTTGTCTCTTAAGTGCAGCCACACAAATTTCTGTTATAGCTATCCTACCGCAACTCTAAACTAAGATACAAGTAGCAAGTGAAATCGGAGTATGCCATTTTGCTCCATTTGGAGGTTTTCATTTTCATTTCTGGCCTCCCATCTTGAGGTGGTGGGCTGAACGTTAAATCTGATTTTTCCCTCTTCTTTCTGGCTCCTTGCCACTGCTTTCCATCCATATAGAATTTAGTCAGCAGGTGTTTGGGGAAGTGTTGCAGGGGGAGTGCTTGACCTATGTGCTATTAGTATTTTGAAGAAAATTAATTTTGTTTCCGTTTTTATTAAAGGTTATGTATGTTATGTTAGGAGTGTGAAGTAACTGTATTGGGGGATTTTTGCATGTATACTGCAACACACTGGTGGCTGCTGCCCTAATTTTGATTTGCTTGATTTTCTTTGAATTCTAAAAATTAATAAATATTTCATTGTTACACACCGGCTTGGTTCATAGTCTATTTCGACACAGGGTATTTGTTAAGGTGGGTGTGAGACGGATTGGGTGCCTACTCAAACCAAGAATCCAGGGTTCAAGTGAAAATAAAAACGTTTTTATTTAACACCACATTCATTGTCAGTGGAAGAAGTCCTTGGCTGGAGCGTGCCGTGTCATAAAATCCGTTACACTCCTCATGTACATTTAGATAAATAGATCTATCCTTAAATAGGATAGAAGGTGAAACCATGTTTAAATCTTTTACACCATTTAAAAAATAATTTTACTGGCTTGCTGCATAATTCCGGCACATTTCTAGTTTAAAGTTAATATGCTCAGGTGTTGTCATGTCCCTTAATCCTATTTGCCAATGAGATACGCCCTCAGAATTCCTTTTCCTAATCTGAGTCTTTGTGTGATTAATTCAATGTACTCACACACAGCAGAAGGGTTCATTTGAAAAGGTATAAGTTGGAACTTTTGATTATCAAATTATCTAAACAATGTACAATTCCTAGCATGATTTTTTCTTTACCCACAGGCATTTGAGAAGAATAAAATAAAAGGTAAGTAGTAATATTCAAATTGGTAAAAATGATAATGCATAAACCTAACTGCATGTTTGTAGGCTGTTCATTCATTCCATGGCTGTGATTACTGCTGAATGAACTTACTAAAATGAGTCTCTCAAGAACCTCAATTCTCTTTAAGAAGATGTGTCCTATCTTATAACTGGAGCACTACATTTCTGATGTGGTCAAATCCCTTGTTGAATCTTGATGCAGGCTTCTAAGTCTCGTCTTTTTTAAATTTCATATCAAATATCAGTTGGATAGACAAGTTTTTACAGTTAATCTGAGGCCTCAAATTTTCTCAAGGAAATTCAACGATATATAAAAGGCCCAGGTCATGGTCTGGTCTTTTGTGGGTTTTGTTAGGCTGCAAGAGGAGCAGTGTGAAAGGGCAAGCTTAGAATTGGTAGGTGTTTGCAGGTTTTGCACACGTTTTGAGAAATGTAACATTTGTTTTTGTGTAGTTTGGTGCAGTTTGATGATGTATTGTGCAATGTTCTGGTCTGTTTCGTGCTCTTAAACCCCTTTTCAGTTTTGGCTATTAGGTGTGGCTTTAGCACCAACTATGAGACCAAACTATTGCATTGAAGGACAGCTAGACAGGAGATGGCATGCAAGGGGGGATACATAGCTTGTAGGTGTTGTTTGGTTAAATACTCAACCATTGACTGCCCATGACCATATTAATTCATATGACCATTTCTGACCAATACTGGGCCCTCGCTGCCAATGCACATACTCCAGGGATTATTTGAGCTATGTTTATCAAGCAGTAGCAACAAATACACAACCAATACTTTTACTAAACTGTCTCCTCAGAGTTAATAGCTTATTTGTAGCTGTATAATCTGCTACTGGTGTCTTAAACAAGTGTGCCTGCAGCCCCTTGATTTATATCCATTCCTTGCACTGAAGCCCTGTTAAAAAACAAGTCCTGATAAAGCCAACAGTTTTATCTGACTTTCTTAGACTACTCTGTCTCGGGAGGATAGCACAGGGGCAATGCGCTCACCTTGGAAGCAAGACAATGCAGAGCAACAGAGGTTTGATGCCCGGATCTGCACTTAGAAACCCTTGGTATTAAGCACATTATAAATAACCAATTATACAAAATTATAATACTCACTGCTGACATGTGGTAATATGAGAGGTGTAAAGCAATGTGACTTCATTTGACCTATATACAAGGCAGATTCCCCATCTTAAAATGTGCTGATCCAGGCAGGTTTCCTGGGTACAAGGACATGTTCTGATCTGGGATTCCCTGTGAGCAGCTTTAAGCCAGCAGTGCCCATGGTATGCCATTATTACCTCTTGCTGAGTGAATGTATTCTATACATCTGACCATTTAAGATGCCATCACTTTGTTGATCAATAAATAAGATGTATCCAGGGAAACATCAAAATGTGTTATTCACGCATAACATTAATTACTTGAAACTATTTGTGGATAATGGGTAAGAAAAGTCACAATATTGATTTAATAAAGAAAATGATTAATTTGCAACTAGGATTGTTACTGCGCTACCTGGGACATTTGCACAACGACAGCTTTCAAAAGGTACATTCTTCACGTCCATGATTATTTCATATTTTAATGCCAATGTGATTCATGTATATTCTGCACTCCATTGCTAATTTGTCTAATCCTACGCTTAGACTATGGCTGCTTTTTTGAGTGGCCACATGCTATTTCCTTGCATTTCCCTTAACCTTTCCTGAAATATTACAACTTCTTTGTTTGGCAGTTTGCCCTATTTTAGAGGCTACAGTGGTGGGATGGAGGAGTGGGGAGGGGGAAATCACAGTATACCATCATATTTATTGGTTTGAAGATGGAGGCAAATCAAAATGCATCCTTAAAGTATGTTTGAGCTCACTGATGAAATTTCAGTTCATGCTCATACGTTTAACTCCCTTGAAATGGCTCGAAGGCAGGCGGTTTAGAGCTCTCAAATTTCCGTGGCAATGCACGAGAAGGTCATCCAGTCCAGTTTCTTGCTTGGAATTTTGGGAATTGTAGTTTTCCTAAATTTCATAGGGAAAGAAAAGACAAGTCCCAGTATCCAAAAGGAAAACACTGGACTGTATGGCCTTCTCACGCATGGCCATTTGAAAATTGAGTGCTCTGGAATCACGAGTTTAAAAGGTAGCACAATAATGAGATAAAGAAATTATTAATTCTCCAAATATTTGGCAATTAGGTGGCACTTCAAGCATTGTTTTTAAGCCATAACAATTAACATTAGAAATTAAGTTAGAGAGAAATGGGGTTTGAGGGGGGCACCTATGCTGTTTGTATTTTTTAGGATGTTATCCCTCCTTTAAAACACCCATGACCATGCTAGTCCCTATTAATATTTCAACCACTACATGCCCATCCCTATCTAAAACATTGTCATGCTGGATCTTGAAAGGGCTCACTCCCCACATTACAAATATAAACTCAGAATAAACGACACATCCCAGTCGGGAATGACACCAGGAGAACAGATTGCGAGGTTGCCAAGGATTTATAAAAGATTCGGCATCCAGAAAACTCTGCTGCCCTGTGAGTGCTCTGCCAAACATCACAATTACAATGGATTATAAGGGAAAAAAGCGTCATCAGTGATGTCAGCTATAAGGGTTACACAGTAAAATATCATTGGGTGCGAGGTGGCCATGCATATGTGCCTGTAGGTGCTGCTTCGTCAGGATTGGCTGCTCCTTTGGCAGGAGGGTGAGCCTCACGTGGTTCAGCTGGACTTGTCCGAGTGGGGTGAATGTTGAGTCAAGCTGGAGATGCGGTTGAAAGTAGCTAAACTGTCATGAACACTTATCCTTGGCATTTATTAAACAATAAGCATCAATATACCTTTGAGTAAATCTTAGAGGCTTACAAGTTGTACATACATAACTACATCCTTCCACATTGGGTCATTCATAAGGTGAAAGGTGCGGGGGGTCTTAATTTCTGCGATAACCTGAGGACTAGGCTGGTCTGGCACATCAGGGAGAAACAGGGAGTGGAGTGACACATGTTAGTTTTAGGACGGGATATAGCATGACAGGGGTCTGAGTTTATTGGGGGCACTCTGGGGTGGTCAGCACAGTGGGGGCACACTTCTGTTACATCAGGAGAATACCTAGGGGGGCACAGGGTTACACAACCAGTAATTTTCCAATACAAGGGTGAGGGGTGAGGGAGCAGGTTTATGGAGATGGACGAGCTACAAGTCATGGTTCAGGCTGGATCACACAAAAGGACAGTGATCTCAGAGGAAGAATGATATGATACAAAATGTTAATTGTTGCAGTTGGCTTCAGTGCATCTGTGAGAAAGGGACTTGGGCCACGCAGAAAAGGTGGGGGCGGTTGGTGCTCACTGTGTGTGGCGCTGCAGAGGGGAGAGGAGACTTTGTATTGCTGAATCACGGCCTAGTCCAAAGATGGAGTTGAGGGTACACAAAATGGAGTCCAAGTGTGCCTTGCGATAGTCCCACCTCTGCTTCAGTTGGGGCTGTATTCTTCATGGTAGTAGAAGGGCGATGGAGGCGGACCCCACTATTGCAAGGACAAGCGGGCCATCTCGTGTAGAATGTATGGGTGCTAATTCGCCCCTTCCTTACTTACATTCTCCCCTTTCGTTACATCTAAAGTAACAAATTACTTTTTATCATTGTTTGCATTCCGGTAGTACTCCGCCTGCATTACCGCCTGGTCCCAAGCAGGTGTCCCTTTTATTGCCATCCTGGCCCTGCATACCCCTCATAAGCTTTGGCCCCTTCTAGCATATTCATCAGGGGTACAGGTCAAATATATTCCCCCATCCCCATCCAGATCCACCCACACCTCATTGTACCATTGTAACTCCCTTGGTTCATTTATTGTGGTGTGATACAAATTGTCCACCCTGTCCCCGGGGTAACGATACACTGCTGTCATACGGTATTTGGGGGATTAGACTCGCCTGTCTGTATTTGGGCATCCTTGATTGTCTGAACCCTTGTCGGTTGACCCATCGTCACCATCATCATGGCGTAAATAGGCATTGATTTTGCACAACATCCAACACCTACCTGACACACACAAAAAATGAGTAACAGGAAAACGATGAGTGGGATAAAAATGTCATCATCACGCTGAACCAGGAAGGTATCCAGTTGAAAATGTCATCGAACCAGTTGCTTGGGGTGATTCCTCCTTCTTTTCTCATCCTTTCACCCAAGTTATGCACCGTCGAGATCACATGGGGCGAAGGTCCCACTGACCGCATCCGCAGAAGGTATGAATGTGCAGCAGGCACTCGCTATTTTTCGTCAAACACCACTGCCCATTGCTGTGAGTTGATCTAGGACATACCGGTTTTGCATGGTCATCAACCGCAGGTCGCAAAGTTCCACTTTAATTACATTAAAGCATTCTTCTATGTCGTTGGCTAGCTGCATCAACTCCCAGCACACGATATGCAGCCATTTTGCGTTTGTTCGCGCCTGGAGTCCTGGCATGAGAAGTGAAGCAAAGAATGTTTCTGCAGAGTTGAAAATTTTGAACTGATCCAGAATTTCTGCCAGGAGGTCTGAGGATTCACTAGAGATGTAATTTCATGATCTCCCTTTTGGGAAACTCTACCCTGTAACTCGTCTTCAGTCAGGATGTTGTACGTGGAGGGCTCTTTGGTTGCTGGCTGGGGTGCCGGTGGTGTGTCGACTGGCACCTTCCCCTCTTGGACATTGCTTTCTGAAATCACCATTAAGGCTGAGTGTAGCGTTGCCAAGGCACAGTTACCTCTCCATGATGGTGGGAGGTGTAGGTATGCTTGTTTGCTACACATCCAGTAAGTGTCCATTAAGGTGCTGTTCCTTTTTTCATGCCTAGAAGGATGATGGTCTTGTTGCAGTGTTTGTTGGAGCCCATTCGTACCTTCCCCGCACCGTGAAAACAAAGTTTGTGCTGAATTTCTTTTTGTATCTGGATCGGTTTTTCAAGTGCTGTCACCCACTTTAGTTTGGCAATGTGTTGGGACCAGGTTGCAGTGCAAGTTCGCTTCACCCATTGAAAGTTTTCTTCTGCAAGTCCTTGCAGTGCTTCAGCTTTACATGTGATTGTTTCATCTCGGCATTTGTTTTCTGTGAACATTGTCCCTTTGATGATAAAAAATGGTTCTTTCAAACATATCACTCCTTGAGGTTTGCCTGTGCACATTTTTTTGTTTTGTAGCATTTGTACTGTTACCGTGTGTGCCTGGAAGGTACTTCGTATTCTACATAAAGCTAAATGGATTAGACACTGGGCATCCGACATGGGTATCTCTTGGGGTATAAGGACTTTGGGTGTGCCAGAGGCATGGGGTATGAGAGAGTAAACATAACAGCTCTCATTTGTTGCTTGCTTAGCTGTGGCACTCATGTCTGAGTACCATTTGTTGGACTGGTCCGGGTGGCGGGGGTCTTCAATTTCATCTAAACCCACGCCATTGTATGCATCATAAACATTCCCTTCCACCCCCCTTTTTCATCTTTTGCCCCCCCTTGACCATTGTGTAACTTTTTCACCTTTTGGTGTCTTATAGGAAAAATGTTTGTCCATATCTCATCATTTTGTTCGTTCCCACTCTGCAAAGATTGTGAGACTGTATACATTAGGGTAACTGGGACATAGGGAGTAAAGTGCATTTTATCGCCATCAGAGGTAGGTTCTTCAGTTGTGTACATATTTACATATGGCGATTCCGAACTACTGAACATAGGATAATCAACATCATACTCATTTGATACGTTCTCAACATCATAAACCATAGCAGCATATGTTCATTTACATATTTACTATACAAATTTTTAAAGTCAGAATATGAAATGTCAAAACATCATTAGAGAAGAGAGAGGGTGCAAGCTATCTCTGCAGAGAAAAATGTGCTAGGTGGAAAGCGGTAGAGGTAAAGACACACTGAGGGTGAGAGATAAAAAGGTACTAGGGATAGGGGTACGCAGAGGAAATTAGATCTGGCGAGATAGAGAGGGAAAGAGAGAGAAGGAGAGTGAGAGAGAGCATACATATATATTTACATTTAATCATAATCATTCTTCATCATTGCTCATACTCTTTTTCCTTGTTCATCTTTTTTCTGTTGTCTTTTACACTTTGTGATTTTTATATTTAGGGGGTAGCAACTTCCTGACTCTGGTTCTGCTCACTCTGGGGTGTTGTACTTTCATGTGCCTTTCGTACATCTGAAAGATGCACCCAGTACTTTAAACCTCGAAGTTTTACTGCAGAGGGTGCGCAATAGATGACTTCATAGGGGCCATGAAATTGTAGGGAGTTCCACCTCCGCACAAAACTGCGAACATATACATTTTCACCAGGCATTAACTGTCCTGTGGGGCTACCTTGGGCAGATGCGCATGGTTCAGTTTTGTTCTCTCGTGTGAATGCAGGTGCTATTTGTCTCGCTATACTCCGAAAAGCCCGTGTCAGTTGGGTGAGATATTCCTTGAATTCATCCCCTAGCACTGTGGCAGCTCTATGAGCATCTGATGCTCTTCTTACTGGGGATAGTGGCGTATGAATGCACCTTCCCATCACTGTTTCGTGCGGGCTCAAATGGTGGTCTTTAATTGGCTGTGTCTGGAGTTGGAACAGTGATAGGGGCAAGCAATAAACCCAATTTTTCTTAAGTGTGTGACACAGTTTTGACAATTTACTTTTGAGGAGGCAGTTGATTTTTTTCTACCATTCCGTTAGCTTGAGGGTGATAAATCGAACAAAGTTTGTGTGTCACTCCCAATAATGTGGTCACTTCTTTAATGAGGTCATTTACAAAGTGTGTGCCGTTATCCATGCAGATCACGACACATATTCCCCACCTGGAAAATACATCTCTCTCCAAAAACTTGGCTGCGCACTCGCCATCAGGGTGTGCACATGGTCCAGCTTCCACCCATTGTGAGAAGGGGCACATTATCACAATGAGGTACCTTGCCCTGTTACATCTTTCTCCCATGTCAGTATAGTCAATGTGTAGTTCTCGAAATGGCCCTGATGGGCGTGGCAGCATTCCTTGCAGTGTTCTTAGTGTCATACCTGAACTGTATGTTTGACATGTTGTGCATTCTATTGTTAATTTTGTCAAGTGTTCCTGCAAATTGGGAACAAACCACTCTTCCTGCATGTCGGCAGCAATGTGTTGTTTTGTAACGTGTGTTGGAAAATGCAGCTGTTGAAATGCTATCTGTAACAATTCTATGGGCAATACAACGTTGCCTGTCATCTCTTGTTGCCATATCAAATCTGTAGGAGACTGCTTGCAGCCTCTTTTCTCCCATAGCTCCTGCTCTACAGGTGGTGTGTGCCTTTGCAACTCTATTATTTGCAGTACAGGTGTAGAGTTATATCCTTCTACTTTGTTGTCTAGTGCTGGTGTTTTTACTATGCATTCTGCTACTGGAAGATGTTAAAATATGCAGCTTCTTTCGCAGCGGCGTCTGCTGCTGCGTTTCCAAGTGAGATCTCGTCTGTGTTGTTTGTATGTTCTTGACATTTTACCAAAGCCACTACAGATGGTTCTACTAGTGCTTTAATCAAATCATTCAATAATGCTGCATGTTGGACGAGGGTCCGTCTGCTCTCCTGAATCCTCGTCGTCACCATCGTGACAAGCCTGAGTGTACTGTTGTTGTCACGTATGCTGAGTCCAAGTATATTGTCACTGCACACCCTTTAGCTGTTCGCAATGCTTCAATTAATGCAACAAGTTCTGCTCCTTGCACTGAAAAATGTGAAGGGAGATGCTTCTGCACTTCATATTCTTTCCCTTCTATCCTTAACACCGCTGCTCCTACTTGCGTTTCTCCTATTTCACAATCAATGGATGCTGACCCATCTACGAAGTATATTTCTCCCCCTTCTAGGGCATTTTCACTTGCTTTTGGGATGTCATCTTCCTCCCCCTCATATGTGGCGCAATCCTGTGCTTGGATGTCTTCTACTGTGCAGGGCTCTATAATGAATGTGGCAGGGTTTACAGTTTTGCATCTGACAACGTGTATATTTGGGCTTGATATTATTATTTCCTATACAGTTGCTCTTTGTGTAATAAGAGTCGACTTTGACCTTTCAAGTATGGCAAACAGTGAGTGCTAAGCGTAAAGTGTTACAGAGCATCCCATCACTACGGTGGCACTTTTCTCTATAGCGAAGTTCGCAGCTCTGAGAGCTTGTTTGCATGCGAAATGACCTTGCATTACTGAATCTAAGGTGCTACTGTAGTAGGCCAATGACTTGTGGCCTAGTGATGTTTTCTGTGTGAGTACTGATGTGATTAGTGTTCTGTTGCAGTGTGAGAAGAGATAGAACTCTCAATCATAATCTGGGTTCGCTAAAACAGGTGCGTGTGTGATGAGGTCCTGCAATGTGAGGTATTGTGTCATCATTTCTTGTGTCCATTTTATAGGGGCGCTGTTCTTTTGTGCTTCTTCGAATCGTTGGAGGAGGAGGCGTGTATATGCAGCATAGTCTAATATCCATGCACAGCAATAGTTCCATATGCCGAGAAATTTCTGAATGTCCTTTACTGTCTTGGGTATCAATGTGTGACATATTGCTGCTGCTCTGTCTGGTCTAATCCTTTTACCGTCTTTCGAAATCAGCTGCCCCAGATACAAAACTTCTGCTAAGCAGTATTGCAGTTTTCCCTTATCCACTTTGTACCCCTTTGTTGCTAACAAGTTCAGTAATATTATTGAATCTGCTCTACATTGCTCTTCACTTTCGCTGCAAATAAGGAGGTCGTCTACGTATTGAATTATTGTGCTTTTTACATCAACATTGCTGAGGTCTTCGTGCAAAATTCTGTTAAATATGCTGAGACTTTCACAGTAACCCTGAGGTAATCTGCAATGTTCATATCTATTTCTCCCCCAAGGTAAATGGTGTTAAGTACTGACAACTGGGGTCAAGTGGTATTGAGAAGAAGGCATTCTTCAAATCCACAACTGTAAAACATGTGGCATTTTTTGGGATGCTGCATAAAATGGATGCAGGGTTTGCCACTAGAGGGAACTCTTTTTGTATGATGTTATTAAGTGGCCGGAGATCCTGTATCATCCTCCACGCCCCACCCCTTGCTTTTTTTTATAGGATAAATTGCTGTATTGCATGGTGAATTTGATGGAACAATTATACCTTGTTGTAGTAATGCACTTATTGTTTCTTTTATTCCCTTTTCAGCTTCTCTGGACAAGGGATATTGCTTCACTCTGGGTGCTATTGCATCTGGCTTTATTTTTATTTTTATGGGCATTACTCCTTGCAAGAGTCCTACATCATGAGGCCCTGTTGTCCATAATTCTGGTGGTACCTTTTCCATGTCTTGATCAAATATGGAAGGCGGTGTACTGACACTGGCCATGAGGGGGTTATGTATCTCTCTGTGTTGGATTATTATATCACATGGCACACATATTTCCATTATTATATCTCTGTCAGTGTCACTGTCAGTGAATAGCTCTTCATCAGTTAAGTCTCTTAGTGCTATGTTTGGATCTATGCATAACATCCTTGCGTGTCCAGTCCTGTTGTCACAATACGTCTGCCTGATACCTGCACCCCCTGCAGGTCAATTGAGAGAATTGTGCCAGGCACTATCTTGGGCTTATTACATGGTGGAAAATAAAATCAGATGGCACCCTCCATTCCTTTCGGTTATTTCTGGTATCACTCTAGCTAGAACTTGTATCCCGTAGATAAACATGTCAACGTCCGTGGGCACCCCTCTTAGTACAACCTAATTTTACCATGGTACTGATCATTGGCATCGCTCGCACTGGACATACTCCTGGAGTGGAGCACACTATTCCCCTTTCTGTAAAGGAGATGGTCATGTTAAGCTTGCTAAGGAGGTCCCTCCCAAGCAAATTTACGGGGGAATCCTCGTGATACAGCAGGAGTGCTCGAACTGTTTTCCCCCCCACAGTTATATCCAAATTTTGTGTGTAAGGAACTTTCAAGATAGCCTCAGAAAACCCCTGCGTTTCCAAATTTTTCCCTGAGAGAGGAAACCAGCCTTCCATGAGGCACGATTATTCCGCTCCCGATTCCACCATGAAGATGAACTGTTTGTTGCCTATCTCTGCCCCCACCAGTGATTCCTCTTCTGCACGTAGGGTAGTTGATACGACTGGACATGCAAGTGCTTTCTGTGGGCTGTCCTAATCGGAGTATGTGTTTGTACCTGGGATGGAGAAAATGCTTTCTACAACTATTGCTGTACCGCCGAATGTTGCTGGTGTACCATTAGCTGTGGTAGCAAAAATGTTAGTGTGTGTGTTCCCCATCGTGTTCTGACATGCTACTTGTGTTTGCATACCCTGCTGTTGTGCTTTTTGTCTAGGTTGCATTTGTTGCGGTCCTTGTGGGCAGTCATTATAATACTGTTCTTGTCATCCGCTACCACCCATAGGTAACCCATAGGGGCTACCTGGATGTGGGTGGCCAAACTGCTGTTCATTTCGCATGGGAGGGGGTCCTTGGTAGTACCCCATAGGTCTCATTCTACATTCTCTGGAAAAATGTCCCCACCTCCCACAGTTCCAGCAAGACCCTTGATTCCCTCCCTCCATGCCCTGCCCTCAAAACCCTCTGTTTCCCTGTCCTCCAAATACTCCTCTTTGTCCCCGATACCCACCTCGTCCTATTGCAGGTCTCCCTTGCACTGGGGGCCTTCATACTGCTCTTCTCCCGCCCATTGCTCCTGTTCATTTTCAGACCAGGTTGCTGCCATCCTTACTGGTGCACTTCCTGACCCCTCCTCCCCTCCTTCCTGTCTCTCCACTGGTAGGGCTGCGTTAATCGCAGTGACCTTCACCAGCTTATTTTGAACAAGCTTTGCTTCGTCAGCCAACCTTCTCTGTGCTATTTCTTTTAGTCTCTCTTTGATCCTCCTACAATGATGTACTATTGTGCTCTGAATCTCAGGCCAGCCTTTGGCTTCTATCCCAGCTATTTTATGAAAGGCCTTCTGCACCTCCTTCGGAAGCCCTCTTTTGATAATAAAATAAAACAGGGCAGTGGATTGGTCCCAAGCCATGCCTGTTTCTGATCTCCACAAGTCCTGCACCCAAAGAATTTACTGCGCCGCCTCCTCCTCCTCTTCCATAGTACACTGCATTACTAAATGTAAATCTGGAGTGTCTGGGAATGTCTTCTGCAGTGCATCCCACACTTTGGCCCTTACATTGGTAAACGACGACCCATCATAGCGGTCACAATTTATTGTTATTCCTGGAAAACCTGCTCTCAACCACACTCAGTCTGCCTGATCTCCCACCGCAGATACTAGCAAACTCTTTACATCTCCTATGGTGAGGGGCACTCCTGCTGTATTCTTTTCAAATGCGTGTATACACTTCCCCGCCCCACCTGAAAGTGGAGGGAGGAGCTTCAACAGGTTGCTTTTTTCCATCTGTGCCCATGGTATGTAATGGGGTTGCTGTGCTCCTTTGTGTATAAGGGGCCTTTGTAGTTTTATTTTTCCTCCCTTTTTACTTACTGTTCTTTTCTTCGCTTTTCTTAGTGACATGTTTTCCAGCCTACTTCTCAACCTCCCCTGCCACCTTTCTAGACCTCCCCCATCCTCAGGATCCTCTCGCAGTGCTGCCGTCCCTTCTTCATACTCATCTAGATCTCTCCATACTTCATCTATCTCTCTATCTGAATCTTCACATCCTTGTCCCTCCCCTCCCTGGTTTTCTGCAGGTTCTGCCCGCACAATTTGATTGGTTTGTTATTCAAGTGAAAGAAAAACTCTCCTGATTGCCACTCATTTTCTGGTCCCTTAGGTATGTTGCCTTGTGGCGGTGGCAAAGGTGTAGATCCTCCTGCTACACTGGGTGGAGGTGTCAGCTCACTTGCTGCACTGGGTGGTGCTTCTCCTCCCCCGGGTAACATTTGTCTCCTGCCACACAGCGTTCTTAATTGTGTCAACACCATTTGTGTGCTGGCGAGTTGTGGTTCTAGATCTCCAGTGAGGTGTGCTAAATGTACTTTGAGGCACTTGTGGGGACATATAAACCTCAGGGATCATAGGGCGGTGAGGCTGTGGCTGCAGAGGTCGTTGGGGCACTCAGTGTGGGCACATATATGGGTCACTGTACCCTGCAGCGGGCCTAGTTAACAGTGGATAGAGCCTTGTGAGGTCATTTTCCCATGCTTTTGTCGTGGGGTCCTCTATCATTACTCTCTCCTCTCCTGCTGGGGTGGTTGGCGCTTCTGAGGATGTTTCTTTAGTTATGTCACTACTGGGGGAGGCATGGGGAGGCATCTATGAACATCCTCCATAAATCTAATTTTTCACTTCTGTTCTGGAGCTGTTTACCTTGGTACCTGGCCAACAAGTGAGTTGTTACAAGATCTAGTACTCTTTTATCAAAGGACCCTTCTTCTGGCCATATTTGGGACGATCCATCTCCTTTTATTTCAGTCACCCATTGTTCATGGTATTTTTGTATTTTCTCGCTGTATAGGGGGGAGATGCCAACGAATATTAGCTAACGGTGTATCTCCTCCCATGGCTCCCTGTCTTCCCTTCGTGTTTGCTTCGGTACGCTGTGTGTCACACAGTGCAGTTGTAAAAATCCTTGTAATTGTTCTACTACCACCTTCTGTCCCCCACTGGGAAAAACCACAACCTCCTTTTTACTTACACTTCTTCAAAGACAAGAATATTATTTCTTTTCATTCAATACTCTTTACCTGGATGATTTGAATACATATATACTATTGGATAGAACAACTCATTTAAATTTGACAACAATGAACATCTAAAATGTACTCTTTTTCTACTACCCCTTATACTTTTCCCCTATCTTAATTTGATTTGTCCTTAATCTATTCTCTCATTCACACCCCTCATCCAAGCCCCCTTGGGCTATTTTCTGCAAAAGTTCTGCTTACACGGAAAAAGAATATTCTAAGTTGCTATTCCGAGTCTACTCCATATAAGAGACTCCTATGTTTTTTATCTCCACTTATTCCCAGCACTGGTCAAGACAATGCTATGCGGCGCCGCCTTCTACCCCCCTTTGGAGCTAGGTTCCCGTACTCTTCCCTTATTCCGTTACCTCTGTATCCACAACCTAATGGCCCTATAAAGAAAAGATAAGAAAATAGCCTATCAGTCACACATTCCCTAGGCCCAATATCTCACTCACCCTTGTTATTTCATCCTTTACACTTACACCATCCAGTTCATAACTTTCTCCTCTTTAATAATCTCGCAACCGGTACTCACGTGTCCGGGGCGGTCCGAGAGCCTCTGTTCACGGTATATCCACAATCAGGGCTGCACCCCAATCAAGCCGTGACCCACCTTGGCGAGCAGTCGGGTATTTGCAAAGATGACAGGGACCCTTGGAACCTTTCGTTTTGTGCGCACACTGGTCAACCGCAGAGGTGATGGTTTTGCTGAGGGCGTCCCAGATCTCGCCGCATGGCACGGGGGCCTCTCTTGGCGCACCTTCTCGATCACGTTACGGGGTCACCAAGTGAAAGGGCTCACTCCCCACATTACCAATATAAATTCAGAACAAACAACACAACCCAATAGGGAATGTGACCAGGCGAACAGATTGCGAGGTTACCAAAGATTTATAAAAGATTTGGCATCCAGAGAACTCTGCTGCCCTGTGAGTGCTCTGGCAAACATTACAATTACAATGGATTATAAGGGAAAAAAGCGTCATCAGTGATGTCCGCTATAAGGGTTACAAAGTAAAATATCATTGGGTACGAGGCGGCGATGCATAGGTGCCTGTTGGCTGCTCCTTTGGCGGGAGGGTGAGACTCACGTGGTTCAGCTGGACTTGTCCAGTGAGGTGAATGTCGGGTCAAGCTGGAGATGCAGTTGAAACTAGCTAAGCTGGCATGAACACTTATCCTTGGCATATAATAAACAATGAGCATCAATATAGCTTTGAGTAAATCTTAGAGGCTTAGAAGTTGTACATACATAACTACATCATTCTGCATTGGGTCATTCATAAGGTGAAGGGTGTGGGGGTCTTTCTTTCTGCAATAACCTGGGGACTGGGCTGGTCTGGCACATCAGGGAGAAACGGGGAGTGGAGCTACACATGTTAGTTTTAGGACAGGATATACCGTGACAGGGGTCTGGGTTTATTGGGGGCACTCTGGGGTGGTCAGCACAGTGGGGGCACACTTCTGTTACATCAAGAGAATACTTTAGGAGGGCACAGGGTTACACAAGTAGTAATTTTCCAATAGCAAGGGTGAAGGGTGAGGGAGCAGGTTTGTGGAGATGGACGAGCTACAAGTCATGGTTCAGGCTGGTTCACACACAGGACAGTGATCTCAGAGGAAGAATGATATGATACATAATGTTAATTGTTGCAGTTGGCTTCAGTGCATCTGTGAGAAAGGGACTTGGGCCACGCAGAAAAGGTGAGGGTGGTTGGTGCTCGCTGTGCGCAGCCCTGCAGAGGGGAGTGGAGTCTTTGTATTGCCAAATTGCGGCCTAGTGCAAAGATGGAGTCGAGGGTACACAAAATGGAGTCCAATTGTGTCTTGCAATAGTACCACCTCTGCTTCAGCTGAGGCTGGATTCCTCATGATAGCAGAAGGGCAATGGAGGCGTCCCCACTAGTGCAAGAGCAAGCGGGCCTTCTCGTGTAGAATGTATGGGGGGTCTAATTCGCCCCTTCCTTCCTTACATTCTCTTTGAGCTATCCCTGTGCTTGTGATGGGAAGCCTATATTATATTAAAGCAGTCAAGTGTACAGTAATGGTGTGTTTGCAACTGCTACACAGCTCCTGGTGTAATAAAAATGGTTCTACTAGGGGGAGATTATCAAAGACCATACGCTGTGCACCTTGCAGCAGCTTTTCTTAGTGTTGATTTCAAAGGTGTCACTTTTTTGCTATTACAGTAAAGTGTGCTGCATTGAAGCACATTATGGGTCTCATTCCACCTTTGCCGGTATCCGGCCGGCTCTGATACCAGTAAATGTAGTTACCTTTTCCAGCACCCGGGCCGGTGACATTGCCGCCGGATGATGGGTGCCGGAGTGACAGTGAAAACCCCCATTCATGGAGTCCCATAGCATTTTCCGTCATTACCGGCACCAGCATTGCTGGTGCCGGTAATGAAGGCTTTTTTTACCTGTAGGGCCTCTGGTTTCCCTCCAGCATGTAGCTGTGTTAAGGATTTCAATCAGGGGGCACACACCTTGGTCTCTGCCTAGTATGTAGCGCACAACTGAGATGCTTTTCTCCTTATTTTATGCAAATTCAATTTGAGATGGTAAACAATTCGTATCACAATGGACCATGAACCAGGCTGGTTGGGGAAACACAATATTTATTTCTTTATTTTAAAATTCAAAAGAAATCCTAAAATTTTTAATATGGTGCAGCAATCACCAATAAGGTGATAATTACAATGAGAATGTAAGCAGTGCACTTGGTTTAACCTTCTAATGGAATATATACCAAACACCAAGGAATAGGAGCCCTTTTTGATTTAGGAAAGATAGCACTTAAGGTAGGATTTCCCCCTTTAATGTTCCCTCAACCCACAAAACGGAATCAAAATCCGACCTTTCCTCCACAAATAAGAGGGAAAACGAATTTTAAACCCCTTGCGATGTTTCATCCTGTTCTTGCCATTCACCTCTGACAAACAGCTTGTGCAGAAGGTGCTCCCTAGCCATATTGATTTCTACTGTGGTCATTTTGGACATGTTCTTTCTTTATTAATTTATTTATTTATGTAAGGGTAACCTGTATTCTATTGCTTTCTGTCTATTTTAGGGTTGATTTAGCTTTAGTTTTCTAGACACAGGCCTGCTACTTAGAGTATTTATTTTTGGGGGCGCTTGTACAGTGTAACCCAGTATTCCAACCACACAAAGTATCACTACCTTGCAGGTTAGTCTTCTGTGTTAAACTGCCACGGGTGACAACCAAACTCAAATCCCGGCTAACGAGCCCCCAAATCTGTTAAGGATTTCAATCAGGCGACACACACCTTGGTCTCGGCCTAGTATATAGCGCACAACTGAGATGCGTGTCTCCTTATTTTATGCAGATTCAATTTGAGATGGTACACAACTTGTATCACACCCCCTTTTCAAATATCCCGGTCACAATGGACCATGAACCAGGCTGATTGGTGAAATACAATATTTATTTATTTATTTTAAAATTCAAAAGAAATCATCCAATTTTTAATATGGGGCAGCAATCACCAATGGGGTGATAATGACAATGAGAATGTAAGCAATGCACTTGGTTTAACCTTCTAGTGGAACATATACAAAACACCAGGGAATAGGAGCACTTTTTGATTTAGGAAAGATAGCACCCAAGTTAGGATTTCCCCCTGCAATGTTCCCTCAACCCACAAATAATCAATTCTGGATATAAAGAAGCAGCAGGGAATCGGGAATAAGAGGCAGGAAACGGAATCAAAATCTGACCTTTCCTCCACAAATAAGAGGGAAAAACAGATGTTAAACCCCTTGCAATGTTATGAAATGACACTTGGAAATGGACAAATAAATAATTAATGTGTGTTAAAAACCTTGAAACAAATACAATTCCTCACTAAAGCAATAATGCAAAGATAGTAACAATCACAAGCAATGGATTACCGTGAGCATAAAATTTGAAAACTAATGGAAAGTTTAAAACAGATTGCAGCCAAATGACACGTGTAAAAGTTGCATTTCCTTTCAATTTC
Organism: Ambystoma mexicanum; assembly: GCF_040938575.1. Taxonomy (NCBI): domain Eukaryota; kingdom Metazoa; phylum Chordata; class Amphibia; order Caudata; family Ambystomatidae; genus Ambystoma; species Ambystoma mexicanum. The sequence goes on along the minus strand of NC_090933.1, from coordinate 448,999,975 downwards.
CGTGTCAATTTACTCAAACTGTTTCTTTAAAAAATGGGTGAACTATTGCAAATCCTGATGTGGTTTTTAGTCTGGGGAACAGAGGTACATCACAGGGATATTACAGAAGTGAAAGAATGGGGGTAGCTACAGTTTTGAATGAGATTTTCAGGTTGAAATGGGGTTCAGTTTTCGGAAAACAAAGCGGTCAAAATTAAGACTTAAGTTTTGAAAGAAAGGCAAATGTTACTTGAAATGAATTATCTAGATTATATTGTTGAAGAGCAACACAGTAAGCACCAAGGTTGATTCGCGAGGTCAACCTTACCACCCCAGTGCTCAACCCCAACAATAAAATATATGGAAATTAGTTTGATTACTCGAAATAGAAGTAAGGGCTTTCAGTTTACACCAGACAAAAATGAAAAAAGAGATGGTGCTAGGTACAAGGGCAGGGTTGCACGGATAATTCTGACCGTTTTAACAAGTTATCAGGTTAAGGATAGGATGGCTTAGAGTGTGGGATAAGGACAAGGACAAATGCAAGACAAGATAGACTATGGATTTCTATGGGGTAGGGATTATACTTACAGTCCACTTTTAGTTTGGGATTTTTGGACCGTCAACAGGTTCTGGCCACCACATGGCAGCGCGCCTGGCAAAGGACAGCTGGGCAAAAGACAGCTGGGCAAGGTCGGGTCACTGCATGGTAATTCTGGTCACTGGATGGCACAGGTACGCTGGATGCAGTTAGTGGAAAGCAGTTTGTGGGCAGCAATTAGTGGTATCAGGATACTTCCCAAAGAATAATACAGCTTTCTCCCTTTGGTTATTTGGGATTTTAGATTTGAGGCCTTGCTGGAAGGGTCAGCAATGCTTAGGCCTTGTAGTTGGAATCTGGACTCTGCAGGATGAATGGAACAGGAACACTGTCGCAGGAAGATCAGGAGGAGTCTCTGTCTAGAGTCTTGCCAGGTACTTGTCAGGGACTCTTATTTATAATGCATAGTGACATCATCAAAGTATATGGCTGGGCAGGCTTAACTAAGCACACCTCTGACCGATTGCATTGGTCAGGAGTGCTAGTCTCCGCCTCGCTCTCAACTGGTTGGATTTCAGGATAACATGTCAGATTTATGATGTGAGTTTTACAATGTTCAAAAACCTCCCACAGTTACTTTAGCTAAATCCGATTTTGCCACAAATTGTACATTTATACAGTTGAAGTCTCTTAGCAATTTACATACACAGGTTACATATTTTATGTAGAACATTCCACTCCAACTCTGAAATCTGTGAGACATTGTTTTGCCCTTCTAATACTTTTTGGTAATTTTCAGTATGAAGGATTCGGCATACAATTCCGTAACTTTATAAATGTGTGTGGATTATCATAAGGGAGGTACGTATGAAAATTCGCAATGGGATCATGGATACTTTTCTTATAATCCCCCATTCTTTGCCATTTCTGTTCCCGAGGTGTCAGTGAATTCTAGAATATCTTAAATGAAAGCCCATAAAATCATGTTTAAACTGTTACATTTACACATTTTTACAAAGTCCTGCTGCAGAAATAAAAATCTTTAAAGTATATTTATAAAATAGCCTCTGCAAGCAAATGGCAGTCCTTTGTCCATCACTGGACCATTTTTTTTTCAACAGCTACCACCAACTGTCATTTCCTCCAGAGCTAGGTGGGGGTTTCCCAGGTTGATTGACGGTTTATTGCCCCTTCCACAATTCACACTTCCTTGTCCTGGGAGTTCCATTGTCAAGGGGTTCAGCCCAGAACAGATTCTGTCCAACCTAGTAATTATCAATGGGGTGTTAGTATCTGCTGAGAGTTATGGTGGTTCCCTTTCTTTGGGGGAAGCCGTAGCTCTGCCAACTGGTATAACCTGTTTTTGAGAGCTTGCAAAATCCCGCCAAGGTGGTTTAAACCATTTATTTTCTTACATTTGGTCCTGAATTAAAACAAACCTGTGTATAAAATAGCCCATGTGTGTATTTTTCACCAGCAACAAACCCCTTCACATTGCTAGGTAATGGCAGGCTTTCATTCAACAGTTGTACTTTTTAAAACTGGCATTTTTCTCCATTAGTTTGCAAAGCCCATTTTGTTACACGTGTGGTGCAAGCTGGCATTTCTTTTTAAATTCAGTTATGCATCTCCATCAGATTCACATTGTTTTGCAGCCATAGTTATTTTCTTGTATGCCAGAGTTTTGTTTGAAGCACAGATGCATTGATATTGACATGGCCCAGAAAATTGGAGTTCCTTTGAACTACCGATCTTTGATACTTTGTGAAGAAAATGAACGCGTTTCCCCGTGCGGGTAAAAGTGAAGTTCCTTCGTTGATATTTAACAGAGTTGGTTTGACAAGGCCTGTTAATTAGAAATCATGTTTGGTTTTGCTGAGGCACAATGGGATTTACTGGGCATGGCAGGGCCTTATTAATAACAGTAGTTTAAGGAAGAGCAGATGAAAAGAGCGTCATCAGCATTATTTTAAAGGTGAAAAAGTTTCCTTTTTAATGGGGATTTTGGACTGGCAGCAAAGCAACGCTGCTTTTTCACTTTATTCCATTTGTATATGTCAGAACACACTAGCACGTTCCCTCAGTGTGTCCCCTTGTTCCATCTTGCCCAATGTGTGCTTGGCAAGATGGTGCAGCCATCTTTCCGGTTGCTGCAAAATGCAGTCTTGAGGCCATGGTGCTCACAGGAGCCAGTGTAGCCATTTTGCTGTTTCTGCTGAAATGCAGCTTGGTGATGTGGGGAAGCACATCTGAATTGGGTCAATATATTCCACATGTGGAGGTAACCCAGGTGCCCCTCCGGCACCTTTTTACTGCAACGGCCGACTTACAATGAGGCCCTATGTCCGCAAGACAGCTGCAATTTTCCAAGAGGCACTAAGTGACGATTCGATAATTGGTAAACTTAGCACCTCTGTGATATGCTAAGTAAGGGCAATCGACCTTGCTGCCAGCACTGTGTTTCATGGAGCGCTGATATATCACAATAATGTGCCGATCCTAGCAATCCTTTGGCCAATCACTGATGTATTTATTTTCCAAAGAGACAGGCATGTTAAAAATGCTTGTTGGGTGCCCTTGCCTTTACCTTGGCACTGCGTACAGTGTTTAAAAGAATAAACATTCACTAATACTGAAAAAGAGAATTTTCTTTTTCGTTTGCTGCACATAGTAGGAATGCCAGCATTCAAACCCAGGCTGAGGGAAATACATAATCACAAGACCATTTCAAGGTCTAATAACTTGTATGTAACATTCCATTTTGAGATTTGGCTCCGTATGGAGATACCAATCTTTAGGTTTAAAGGGTGCAGACCTTTTAAACATTGTTAGCAACATTATAGGTACATCTCTTCACTCTGATTATATTTGGTGTGTTGATGTTCAAAGGCACATGATTATTTGCCCCGCACACTTTCTTTGATTGGGAAAGACCAATTGAATGCATAAATATGTCCTTTTAACACCCCCTCACTTGCAATGACATCACATCTCATCGCATATTTGTGAGATCCCCACCACGCGTTTTGTTAAGTCGTGTGCCCTGATAGGATGCATACAAGGCAGCTGGCAGTGCAGTGCACAGTCAGTTGCATTCCATTCACACAATGGCACGCTTTGGAAAACGTGTGTTCTCACAGTAAATAGTAGATTATGAGCTGCACTTACTAATTGCAATGATGTACAAATATGTCTTAAACATTTAGGGCAGCCTCGCATCAGTCATTGATGTCAGGTTGGCCTGCTTAAGATGAAAGGCACAACCTATGTTACACGTGGCGTTCCTTATGAAAACATGTCATTCAGAAAGCTCTATTGAACTGCAAGAAAAAGTTCAGAATATAAATTGCATAGTGAACGCTTGCTCTCCGCTTCAGCTGTTTGGAAGCTGCTATTAGGACACATTGCCAGTCAGGAGTCGCATGACAGGAACCACCGAGGCAGCTAGTCTCCTGTTTTTAGACAAAGCCACAATGAATTCTGGAACTGGTAGTATTAAAGGAGCCTTGCTCGGAACGACTTGCTGAAGGCAGCAGCCGCAAGCCCCAATTTTAATTAGCACAGAATGCAATAACAGAAACAGTTCCCCCTTCCTTCCCCGTGCACCCTCACCAAGGCAATCAAACTCCAGGCCATGGGTTTACTGCATGCCGACTCGAGATCACTGACAGGCGAGAGGTCCTGCTGGGATGGCCAAATAGGGAGTTGTAAACACCATCAACACTTCTCAATGAAAATAATCAGGGGGGGTGCTAATGAGGAACTGCATAATCAGTGTACATGCTACAAAGGAGGCGATTGTAAAAGTGAGCTATGGCAATGCCCTCCTCTGTGGTGGCACAACCTGGCACATTCCAATGTCATACAATAATGTCTTCTCAGGCTAATTAGTCAATCTTTGCGGCCAAAAAGCAGTGCACTCCCAGCTTCTGGTGAAAAGAGCCAAGGTGACGTAACGCAATCCAAAAAGAAGAATGGAATTTACCCGCAATAAAACAGCTGTGGCTACTGTGCACTGCTTTCTGATAATATGAAAGCAGCACTAAAGGCACGCACAATGTGTAAAAAGGTGACGGCACTCTTTGATAATCTGGTCCCAAGTGTTTCTTCATGCATTTGATTTATAATCAATATGTGTGTCCTTGCATCTGCTTCTTGTACTGAATTTTTGTTAATAATAAGCAGTTGTTGCTCATGTATAGTCACTACAGAGGCCTTTGCCAGGCACTGTCATAATATACCGTGTTGCTGGCATCATTTGGCAGCTGTTGCCATTTTATGACCAGATAGTACCATTATGGCAGTGCCTGGAAAATACCTTTCCCATGCCTACATAAAAGTTAAAACTGTTGGCTTTTCCAAGGCTTGTTTTGTTAAGTATTTGTTCAGTCTGCCCTTTCTTATGTTCCGTTTCCCTTTTGCTTAGACTGAAAAAACGTAAAAAGGTTCACAAACATTTTCCTCCCCCTTTTCTTTCCCCCAAAACACAAAAAAGCCAGTTGCCCTTGCCCAGTTTTCCGCTATGTGTTTATCATTGTCGTCACCCCACATGGTTGTTGTATTGTTGGACGTTCTTTTTGTGTTTACTTATAGTTAATCGGTGTTTTGAAATGCTGTTTAATGTTGTGTCGTTTTGCTTTTGTGCAAATCTCTTAGTATTTCATGTGTTTTCTGGGTGTTTTTGATTCACGTTGTCTAGTTCTCCCATGTTTAGTTCTAATTACAGGCAGAAGTCAGGAGGGTAATGGCGTGCTTGTGGTGCTGGTAAATGAGAGGGAAAGGAGTTGTCCTTCTCGTTGCCAAAGGAGGAGATGGATTTCCTTGTGATTGGCGAGGAGGGTGGAACCTCAAGCTTTCTGTTGACATGAACTCAAAGGCTGTGCAGCACCACTATGTTTCTGAGTCAGCAAGGGCAGCTGAGACACTGAGGGTGGCCTCAAGAGAAGCCTGGTGAATGGAAGAGCATGCAGGGCCATCAGAGGAGGACTTGATCATGGATACTCGGGAGGCAGAGCCTGCAGTTAAGACGTGCTTGGGCTTTAAAGCAGAGGAGGCATAGCCTGCGATGGAGGCCACCTTGGGCATTAGAGCAAGGGAGGCCCGGGCCTTTTGTGGGGCAGACAGGCATGATGTAAGTTGGAGTGCAGGCTGAGGATCATAGGGATCCTTCCACCCATTCACTATCCATTCACCGCAGAGCTTTTGTTAGCGCACAGGACTAAGGAACATTGCAATTTTTGGACTGGTAACAGTCTTTTGGTTACCTATTTCCTGATTCTAGAACAACTCAGAAGTTACACTTGCTTCTTCTCAGCCAACCATCCACCCCTTCCCTTTATGCTCACCCACATACCGTCTCTCTCTTTAGCTGCACCCTTTCTTCATTGTCTTCGCTTGCCTATGTCTTCTACTCTTCACCATGCATCTTGACTTCACTCATTTCCTTCTTCTACTCGCTCTTCTCCTTCCCTTCTCTCATAGCCTTCAGCCTCATCTTTGTGTAACCTCTCCATCACTCTCCTGTTAATGACTCCAATCAAGCATTCCCACTAAGTCAGTGCCTTGTCTGGGATTGCTCAAGGGAAGCCCTTATTTATATATTTGTATGACAAGTTATAATCTGGATGATGAACCCTTGTATAACGCCCCTCTCTTAGAATTCCCCTGACCCCACTGAGCCAAGAAGTAGGTTTGTTTTGCAAATTAAAAAGGTTTATTTGAAAAATTAAACAATAGATATATATCACACTTTTATAATAAATTAATATTTGATATCACACTTAGACATATGACAGTGATCAACAATGGATGATGTTATACTAGCACACTGGTTAAATTACTTAGGAGTAGTATAGAGGATAAGGTAGCTGAGAATGCTTTATGTGGTACAAGGAAATGCAAGGTGGAAAAGAAGCAACACAGGAATAAACTTGATATGATTTCAGCAAAAGATAATATGATCACTTTGTCTCTGACAATTCACTCCCCCCCTATGCAATGTAAGGAGATAGAAGTAACACACACAGTCTTCAGGAATACAATCACAGTACAATTCGAATTCAGTTCCCCCCTAGCAAGCTTATAGCACCAGGGATGATTTTGAAACACAGGCGAAAGACTTTCAGGTGATTTGCAAGGGAGCGAAATATGATAAAATTGATTTTAATTCCCTCTAGAGGTTCAGGGTGAGTGAGAGATACTTTAAATCAGTTCAGGTCCACACTAACAATGATTAATGAGGGGTTATCAGGTTGAAAACGGATTTCAGTAATGGAAGCAAAGGACAGATCTTTCTACACGTGGTTGAAATGAAGCAAAATGTCAAATTGCGGCACTTTTTTTCGAGTGCGTCAAGCACAATTACGGAGGCGTATAAGGAGTAGCAAGTCGGTAGTTTTTCAGAAATGAAATTACAGTTTCGGAATGACAGATGCGCTTTGAAAGGTTTGAATCAACAGGAGGAACACACGATTTCTTATGATGCAGTTCTAAACAGGTTCAAATGTTTTGAATCAGATTATTTTAAGCTAAGAGATGGGTTCTGCACAGTTCTAGCTGGGTACTCACACTATAAATTTGAAAGGAATGGCCTCGTCACGGATCTGGTCAACAAGTTTAGCTGCGGTTCTCTCTGCTCGGCGGGTCAATCAGGCACCGGTTCTGTTCACAGCGGTCTGGGTCTCTGGTTCTGCTGGTCTGGATCAAGTGGATTCTGAATACCGCACTGCTTTCTGGGTACTGGTTCTGTTCTGGATACACCAGACTCTTAGCAAGCAGCAAACCAAACAGCCCGGTGGTTGAATAGTTTGCAAAAGATTTTGAGGCCTGCTGAAGAGTTCAGCTCTTTGGAGTTTTTGTTCTGGAGTTAGTCTGGGTCTCTGGAGTTCTGGATTCTGGAGTTCTCCGTCAGAGTGCTGCGCAGGAATTCAGTTGAAGGTTGGAAAATTAATGTCCCTGTCTGGCTTCCAGTGGCTCTTTTTATGTCTTTTGAAAATGGGTGTGGATGCTAACTTTCTATGCCCAACCCACTCATGATTTGATAGGTCAAGGATTTCTCTTTGACCTGATTTGAGAAGGGAGCGGTGAGTCATCCTATGTCATCAGGTGTCATGTTTATGGCTCCAAAGAAAGAACACTCCCCCTTTGCTTTTACCTTAGAAAATCATTTTCATAACTAAACATATTTCCCAAATACACAAGTGGTTGACATTACAAGTACATATCATATATTACTTCGGGTAGGTCTCTGTTCCCACTCTGATGTTTCTAAGAGCCAGGGTTCAAAAATGGCAACTTATTTTCGTTTTTAGTTGGTTTACCAATATTGGATTTTTACCAAAAATTACACAGATGTACACCATCTCTCTACACATATTCCAGTAAATTTTCATTTTTCTAGCGTGAACCCCGTGTCTGAAATATCCATAATTCATGGGGTTTTGCCTCAGAACATGGTACAGAGTCCTAACACCTCTTAAAATGTGCACAGAAACATCACAAGAATAATGATATTAATTATATAATTTTGACAAGTCCGTACTATGAATTTTCCATCTTTTTTAAAAATTATGCTCTGGCCCAGATGGGTGTGGTTTCCCAAAGCACATGGTGTAATTTCTGGTTTGTCCACTTCCTCCAACTCAAGTTGCTCACAGAGGCACTGCCCCTCCCCGTTTCTCTCAAGAGGAAGCTATTTTATGACCCCCCTGAATTACCATTTGCCTGAGCCAATGAAGGCTCATTGTTCAGTTTCCTGCAATCCCCAGCTGCTCCTCCCCTAATCCAATCAGAGAGGTGTCATCTCCCTGAGGGCAGGAGAATGCAGGCCAGGCCTGGGAACATTTGTTGAGCAAGTTTCAACTCCCGTCGGGGGTAGTTGTCAGGCAGAATTCAATCTCTTCAAGCCAGGCTTCAGCTAAATGTCACTTTTGTTCCCAGTTTTTCTTCATCCAAATCAAACTTCCAATTTTTACACATGCAGCTAGAACGCTGATTCTAAGTTCAAAACTATGACATTTAACAGTTGCAAACTATGTGACACTCAACATAGGTCACTCATTTATTTTAAACATTTAGATTTTAGTGTCTTTCAGTCCAATTTAACTTAGGCTGCTGAGGCTGCTGACATCCACAGCTCAGCCAGTTTCATTATGAACATTACTTTAGGCTCTTTCTCTTTCCAGATTTTGTATGCACACAAGTATACCTTCTACCAAATGTCTGCTGGTGTTCATTGAGATTTTTGAATATCTTGCAATGTTTAAAATAGGCATTTTTAGCTTGCATTTCAGAGAAACAAAGGTGATTTCAAAGCACTTTTTGAGCCAACCGGCACTGCTGTTTTTCCTTTGGCACACATTTCACCCATGGCACTCCTGGCCCATCACGCTCGCACTGGTGGGTAGCAGGTCAGGGGAACATTTTGGTGTGTGCCAAAACTGCACGGTTTTCCTGGATTCTGGCGCAATGTGGGCTTTTTCGGCCATCTTGGATTTTCTAAGCCCACAGCACCAAATGTTGCAGCATAATAGTCGAAACGTGGGTCAGGACACCCAACACTCCAGCCACCCCGCATAATTTCCTCCCCGGCTGCACGTGCACCCCTCAGATACAATGCTCCCAAGCTCCATGTATCTCCAACCTCATCGATTCCCCTCACCTACAACACAACAACTTCTGCTCTGCCCACCTGCTATCACTCTTTCACTTGGCCTCTGGAATGCACAATCCCTCTGCAACAGGTCTCCCTACACTGACCACTTTGATTCTTATTACACTCAATATTCTCTTTTCGCTATTACAGAAACCTGGATCGCACCTCATGACTCTGCTACATCAGCAGTTCTTCACATGGACTCTGCTACCTGCTCCATCTACCTAATGCCCCCAAACTGTCAGGAAGGGTGGTGGGGTGGGGATCCTTATCAATAGGGACCTCAACACTGTTCTTCTACCATGGCCTGACATCAACTCTTTTAAATATGTCACCATCACTACTCCTCTCACTGTTCTGGATTTCCATCAGTCCTCTGAACTTCTTCTTTCCTTGTCTGACCCTTCTCCTTGAGTCACTTCCTACATACTTCCTCATTGTCCTGCTGGGCCCTCTGAAGTCACTTGCCTTGAACCTATCTCCCTCCTCTGCTCTCACCACAACTAGCCAACCCACTCTGGTCAAACTCTCTTGTTCTTGTCCTTGTCTTTCTCTCTAACTCTCCACCTCTGACCTCTCCATTGACCCTTCTCCCCTTGATCCCTCCACCTTCTGCACCTCATCTCCCCTCTTCAATGATTAAGAGGAAATTCTGCTATGCAGTTGCATCATCATGTGTTGTTCTTCCTAATATTCAAACTGAGATCTGCACTTTTCCACTTTCTAACCCTTAGATGGTGGATGGAACTGAAAATGTAACTTTCAGTAGATGCTCATTGTGTTGCAATACTTCTATGTGTACTTGTACGGGAACATTTACTGCAGAATGGCTTCAGTCTGGAATTTAAGATTGATGATACCTTCAAAGGACCATGTGGCTTTCTGGTGTCCACAATGCACACAGCAAGTGCTGTTGCTAATGTGAAAAGACCATGAGCGGCAGTACTCTCCCTCCCTCAGGCTTGTTTGTGTGCTGCAGAAATATTGTCCAAATGTGTCATTCACTCACTGAATGTTATCTCCCACCTCTCTGAATCTCTGCTACTTTCTACCACTAATATGCTATGTGAACGTACATTTTGCATAAGCTACATCTAGGGATTTCCTTTTCCTCCACCTATTCATCACCCAATAGAACGACTGGTATCCCCTGCTACCCTGAAACACAGAATGCATTCTTCCACAATATTGCATGAGAATGTGTCTCACACAAGCTGCCCTCTGTCATTCCCTGTTCCTCCTCCTCCCTCAAAATGTCTCTCACTGAATTCAAATGATGGAAACTGAATGGTATTTCCTGCCTCTCTGCAAGTCTGCTACGTTCTCCCGCAAACATGGCATGATGGTGTGTCTTACACAAACTGATCTCTTAGATTTTGCCCTCATCTTGCTCCTCCTCCACCACTCTACTGTCAGCCAATGGCACATATGTCATTCAATTGCTTCAAAAGGCATACCCTGATAGTATATTCTGCCTCCCTGAAACTCTGCCAATTTTTCCAATAAATATTGTGTGAGCATGTGTCTCACACAAGCTGCCCTTAGGGATTCCCTGCTCCTCCTCCTTTTCTATGTTTGCTCTGATGGCACGTGTGTCATTCACTCTACTCACGAGCTGGAAACTGATAGGCTGATTCATGGAATTAATGTGCGCTGAAAATTCCCGCGCAAGCATGCGAAACCGTGCGAATCGCAGTGCAAGTGCGAAAATCGGAGCAAAACCCGCGCACTTCGATTCATGGAAGTCCGTGCGCGAGTAAAATGTGGGATGTGCGCTGAAAATATGCGTGGCACACGCCGGCGCACAGGTCATCTAACGGCGTGTGCTACGGCCACAGCGAAAGCGCACATAGCACGGCGCACATAACAAAAGTAGGCGTAACACGGGGCGTGACATGCGGAATGGGGAACAACGCGTGAAAATGTGGGAGTCACGGGGGAAGTACAGGAGGCAAGTGCGCGGAACGCCCACATGCTTGCCTACAACACGTATTCATGGAATCGAATAGGGCAAACCAGCGCACCGGCGAAGACGCGCACAGGCCTAAACACGTACGCCACACAATGGCAGGCGGTAGCGTCCCTGCACATGAAAAAAATGTGCGCCAAAATGTGCGCTAACAAAAAGCACATATATACAGCTCTGATGATTGTCCCATACAGTGGCCCTCTAGGACAAATGACGTGCAAAGGGGTACGCGACAAACACGAACACCCGCTGTGTCAAAAATAGCGTGTGTGTGTATTTCGGGGTGCGCGGGAAGTTTCACACGCAATTGGCCTTTGGCGAGCGGGGTGCGTGTAAATCTGGGGTTGCGGGAAGTTTCAAACACGATAGGCCCTGTGCGAGTGGGGTGCGTGTATTCCTGGGGTTCGCGTGAAGTTTCACACGCGATTGGCATGGGTACATGTAAATCTGGGGTGCGCGGGTAGTTTCACACGTGATTGGCCTTGGGCGAGCGGGGTACGTGTATTTTGGGGGTGCGCGGGAAGTTTCACACGCGACAGGCCCTGTGCGAGTGGGGTACGTGTATATCTGGAGTGCAGGGGAGTCCTACACGTAAATTGGCAGTGTTGGTAGTCCCAGGTGTTCCCTAAACAACCTCCACAGCCCCTGCAGGCAGCCCACAAGACAGGGGACTAACCCTGCACCCCTGGTCATGTCCCGCAGGCAGCGCATCCACCATGGGCATGCCCTCCATCCAAGCCCCATGTCACCTTGCACTACTGATCACCAACGCATGACCCCCTCCACCCCCACCCCCCAGCAGTGCAGTGCACCTGCCAGCAGGCCCCCACTCATGTCCCACTCATGTCCCCTTGCACACCCACCCCCCAGCACTGAGGGACACCTGCCAGCAGGCCCCCACTCATGTCCCCTTGCACCCCCACCCCCCAGCAGTACAGGGCACCTGCCAGCAGGCCCCCACTCATGTCCCATTGCACCCCCACCCACAAGCAGTGCAGGGCACCTGAAAACAGGCCCCCACTCATGTCCAACTCATGTCCCCTTGCACCCCCACCCCCCAGCAGTGCAGGGCACCTGCCAGCAGGCCCCCACTCATGTCCCACTCATGTCCCCTTGCACCCCCACCCCCCAGCAGTGCAGGGCACCTGCCAGCAGGCCCCCAGTCATGTCCCCTTGCACCCCCACCCCCCAGCACTGAGGGGCACCTGCCAACAGGCCCCCACTCATGTCCCCTTGCACCCCCACCCCCCAGCAGTGCGGGACACCTGCCAGCAGGCCCCCATTCATGTCCCACTCATGTCCCCTTGCACACCCACCCCCCAGCACTGAGGGGCACCTGCCAACAGGCCCCCACTCATGTCCCATTGCACCCCCACCCCCCAGCAGTGCAGGGCACCTGCCAGCAGGACCCCACTCATGTCCCATTGCACTCCCACCCCCCAGCAGTGTAGGGCACCTGCCAGCAGGCCCCCACTCATGTCCCCTTGCACCCCCACCCCCCAGCAGTGAAATGGCGATCTCATGACACAAACCAAAAGTCAACTATGTACATCAACACATGTCCGCCACACGAAGGCAGGTGGTAGCATCCCTGCGCTAACAAAAAGCCTGTATATACCGCTCTGATGAATGTCCCATACTGTGGCCCTCTAGGACAAATGACGTGCAAAGGGGTACGCGACAAACACGGACACCCGCTGTGTCAGAAATAGCATGTATTGCGGGGGTGAGCGGGAAGTTTCACACGCGATTGTGCCTGGGTGAGCGGGGTACGTGTACTTCAGGGGCTCGCGGGAAGTTTTACATGGGATTGTGCCTGGGTGAGCGGGGTACGTGTACTTCAGGGGCTCGTGGGAAGTTTTACACGCGATTGTGCCTGGCTGAGCGGGGTACGTGTACTTCAGGGGCTCGCTGGAAGTTTTTCACGCGATTGTGCCTGGCTGAGCGGGGTAAGTGTACTTCAGGGGCTTGCGGGAAGTTTTACACGCGATTGTGCCTGGGTGAGCGGGGTACGTTTATTACTGTGATGTGCGGGGAAGTACAGGAGGCAAATGCGCGGAACGCCAACACGCACGTGCCAAAAAAGACACGCTAATCCGGAAACACGTACGCCAGCAGGAAGCAGGTGTACGTGGACCCGCGCAGCATAAAAGTGCACGCAAACAACAAGCAAGCTCATACGCCAGGATGAACATACCGTTCCTAGCAGCAGTGGTCGTGGGATACCGCAAGAGGAGGAGGAGGATAGTCAGGCCCAGAATTTTCAAACCCAGAACCAGCCTTTTTGGCATGCCTGATGACCAGGTGTATGGGAGGTACAGGTTTCCACCTCACATAATACTCAACCTGGTCAGTGAGTGGGAGGATGACCTCACATCACCCACCCTCTGCTCCCAAGCACTCAGCCCCCTGGAGAAGGTCCTCAATGTACTGCACTTTTTGGCCACTGGATAATTTCAGCTGACAAGTGCCATAGTGGGGGGGGTGTCACAGGCCACGCAGTCACGCTGCCTACACCAGGTCTTGCCCATCATGACTGCACGCCCATCAGTCTGCAGGCACATATACCTGCCCAGAACATCTGCAGAAAGGCAGGCTGCCGTCCAGGATTTCTACGGGGTGGCACAATTCCCCAAAGTCCTAGGTGCCATTGATTGCACCCATGTGTCTCTACGTCCCCCCAGGGCATCAGAGCACATCTATAGAAACCGCAAGCACTGGCATTCCATCAACATCCAGGTAGTATGTGATGCCAAGGGAATCATCACCTCAGTATATGCCAACTATCCAGGGTCCACCCACGACAGTTTCATTTATAGAATGTCAACCCTAAACCGGGACCTAGAAGCTGGGCGGCATGGCGATACATGGCTGCTCGGTGAGTATAAATGCCACAGCACATGCATGCATGCCAGATACTGAGTAATGTCACAACCCTACTAATGATATCCATCACCACCTCCCTAGGGGACAGTGCCTACCCTCTGAGCACCCACATGATGACGCCAATTCGGAACCCCACCACGCCACCCGAGGTAAGATACAACACAGCCCATATTGCAACCCGGGGCATAGTGGAGCGCACATTCGGAGTGCTCAAGTCACGCTTTCGCTCCCTTGACATTTCTGGCGAGCAGCTGTTATACGCTCTCCCAGTAGTGTGCAGGATCATAGTGGCAGCATGTGTCCTGCACAACATTGCAACACGCCGGGGCCTGCCGGTGGACATGGTGGTGCCCCCACATCCCCATCCACATGCACGCCCGCTGCGCATGGGAGGGGAAAGCGCATGGGGTGAGGCAGCCCGAACGCAGTTGGTGGCTAATTACTTAACTTAGAATCACACCCCTGTGGAGTGCACACAGCCCTGCCACATACCAGCTGACAATCAATGATGACACAAGGGACAGTGAACTGTCACAACCATACCAGCCTGAGATTGGTCACCTGAAAGTGTCACAGTATGTGCATCCCTACCTACAGAAACACTACCAATGCTTTGTCATCAAAAGACACATATGCTGCTAAATGCATTACCCCCTTGCAAAATACAACATGAGAACAGTGCCATGTCACCCAACCCCTCCCCAGCACCACCACCCAACACACCATGGCATGTCATGCTATGTGAGAGCAAACAAAGCAATCCCGAAAACCTGACACAAGTGTCACAAAGTACAGTGTCCCTAATGGAAACTGGCCACAAACAATATGCTCCCAGTAATGTTGAACTAACAACACACATGACCAAATACTTACCAACAATACAATGCAGCTACACAAGCTCAAACATAACTAAAACATGACAGTACTAAGTTAAAGTAGTCGTAGTCTTACAACCTGAATATGCCACCACATCCCTCCCTTCCAACTGTAGTCTTGCAGGCTTCAAAACTTGTCTGTGTACTGCATACAACATGAACTCCATCTCCAAAGTAGACGGCCTTGTGAAGACATGAGGAATGAACCTGCAAATTCAGAGGGAGACATGGAAGCAGAAGCATACATAATTCCAACATGCAGTGTACAATACAACAACAATATACACAAGGAATGTCTACACAGTATTGACTAAAGACTGCCCACACAGCCCATGGGAGCCCAACATTACTGTGTACATTACTGTCACTTGGTCACACCCTTTGCAAGCCCATGGAAACGGGAAGCAGGAGGGGTGTGTGTCTCACGAACCCAAGCATCGAACCCAAACTCAGGACAAGCCTGCATGTACCCAGCCGGAATACAGTGGATGCCCACGGGAGCCACACAAGGCAACACACTGTCAAAAAATAATCAAAAATCAAAAAAGCAAAAATCAAAAAATTGCCATGTGGGGGACAGGGGGGGAGGCCACCCAGGAGGTCCGAGGACAGGGTGCGCACCAACAGCTGCCTGTGTGGATGTTGGGGAAAAAAAACACCTCCATGGGCTCATGGCCTGCACGGCTATGCCAATGTGGGAGAACTGCTGCTGTCGCTCTGAACACCCTCTGCTGCTGCCACAGGAGGTGGTGGTTCTATGGGAGGCAGCCCACGCAAAGCCCTGGTATGGTCCTCCATGGCAGCAAGCATGCGGGTGTGGAAGGTCTCGTTCTGGAGGATTATAGTGCGGAGATCCCCATGCAGCACCTGACGTGATGCCCGGATCTCCTCCCGAGTTGCCTGCATCTCAGCTGAGAGCGAACGTGTGAGCCGCTCGAGCTGCTGTTCTGTCCTCAAGTTAGTGGAAGTCTCAAGGTCAACAAGAGTCTCCCTGAGGTGATGGAGTTCTACCCTCAGGGCTTCCCTGTGGCCCTGGGACTCTATTGATATCGATTGGCGTAGAGTCTTCAGTGCCGCCCGTCTGTCCCTGTTGGACGCCAACATGTCCTCCCTGTGTGATTGGCAAATGGAGTCTGTTGCCTGCTGTAGTAGCTCCATCTGCCTTTCAGGGGGGACAATGGAAGTGGCCACCCTCTCAATTGCTTGAGCTATCATCTCAACTGATGCTGCCTGTTGGGTTGCCATACCGTAAATGGATTGTTCCCATGTGGTATTGCCTGGTGGCGTACGGCCACCGCGTCGGCGGGCACCACACCTGTTTGGGGCAAGGCGATCTGCGCCTTGCTGTGCCGGCACTGCCTGAGGCTGCAGGGCTGCATTCCCCCTCTGATCTGCTGGCCCAGGAACAGGATCAGATGTTGTGGAGTGTGACCCTCACCCGTAACCACCAAAGGCTGATTAACCAACACTGACATCCCCATAGAGGGTTCTACCCCTGGTGCAGGTGGGTTGGACAGAAGAGAACCCCTTCCAGAAACACTTACCTGCGACGCCACATAGGTCTCATCATCCGAAACAACACCTGAATAGAGGTCTGGGGAGGTGCACCTAGAGACACCCCTTGACAGTATCGTCTGCAGCAAGAGTGGGTTCTCACCCACCACCACACCACGTCCCCCACTGGTGGCCGGTTGTGCCTCAGGTTCCTCCTGGGTCTGCACCATCTCCTCAACCTCACCAGCATCAAGTGCGTCATCCCCTGCAAAAACATGAAAGACAAAAAATGGAAACAGGCATTAGCACCATAGCACACAAATAGGCCTGACAAGCTACAAAACCAGTACATGATTTACACATGTCCCACATGACTATAACCCTCCCATGCATGCACTGTCACAGAGTGGGAAGGGGAGGCAAAATTCTGACACTGATGACTCCAAGATGGAAGAGCAACACATTTGCTGCATGCTGGGTAGCACTGCCATCACACATTGGCCTGTGAGTGGCATGTCCTATACACATAAATGACACATGCCATCACACAGATGGCATGTACCATAGCCATGGTACATTCCACAAGTACATCCATATGTCAGTGAATGAGTACTGTCACCCATCCATGTGAGATGGACATGAAGAAATGAAAAATGCCACATAGTGTGAAAAGATATGCCAATTGCCACACACTGCAACACATCCAGTGTACAAAAATACAGTGATTGCAGGGCCATGTACACATCAATGGTTTTGCACTTCAACATGACAGGAAACAACTAGCATGTTCCACATTCAAACAGGCCCAAAAACATCATGTGATCAGGACAATACTCATTCAGCTTGAATGGTCAAATCTTTCAACTACCAAGGTGAGACATGTGGGCCTATGTGGGGTTCTTCACTGACAGAAGCATGTCACATATGTCACAATAGGGCTGAGGAATGTGTTGCAAAAGTGGGAGAATTGAAACAATCAGCCTGAAAGAACACTGAAAAATACAAACAATGTTGTTGCATGATGACACCTCAAGGGAAACTGCCATAATGTTGCGCTAAATTACTACTGTGGGCAGAAGGGATAGTGTCACACCCAAATTCAAGGCCGCAGAATATTTTGGATGAAGCACATGGGTGACCCATACTACTCAGTCACACACACCCTCACCTGCCACTCAATCAGAACCCGTCACCTAAACAACATACACATGCATTACACACACACGCATGGGCACTCACCGGACAATGTGTCATAATCGGGTAGTTCTCCCACACCTCGGATCTGTTCCTCTGTGACGAAGGTCCCAGCAACAGACTCATGTTCAGTGAGTTTGTTGTCCTCTTGTGGAGACCCACCGCCAGTCACCAGAGTAGCGGCATGACTTGAGGCCAGCTTGTCCTTTGCTCTGCGTTTCAGGTCGTTCCACCGCTTGTAGCAATCATCAGCTGAGCGCCTCACAAATCCAAGGGCACTTATGTCGTTGGCGATGGTCTGCCAGTGTGCCTTACGTTGACCAGGTGTGGTCTTGGACCCTGCAGTCACCACCATTTCATGGCCATGTTGCAATACATAGCTCACAAGTGCATTAAGCTCCGCGTCATTAAAGCAAGGCTTCCTTGACATGCCGGAGTGTGTAGCCGTGCCTGGGGTCTCAGCCTGTCATGCCAGAGCACCCTTCTTCCTCTTTTTAGAAGGTGGAGCGGAGCCAGAGTGGCTAACGCCGCTCTGGTCAGTAGGGGCAGAATCACCGGTGGACTGGGTTGTTGGAGTGTGCAAATGCACATTGACCATAGGACTTGGTGCAGGCATTGTCTGAAGTGTGATGTTGGCAGGGGGAATATCAGTATGATGGACCAGGACCGACACTGTCCTGGCTGTGAGAGTCAGAGCTGGGGTGGATGGAGCTGCAGCTGCCCCTGCAGCCTCACCACCCTGCATACTTGGGGCAGCAGATGACATAGCTGCCCCAGATCCACATGCCTTGGTGACAACTTGCACCGCCACACGTGGCCTAGACTTGCTGACCTGGAAGTCAGCCAGGGAGTCATCCTGTGCCAGGTCAGGTGCCACAATGGGCTGGTCCAACAGGGTCTGAGCTGGGATGGTCTCAGCCACGTTTCCCTCAACTATGGTGGGGGGGCATGGGTGTCCCTGATTGGTCCTCCACACATGGGGGTCTACGGGCACCCTGCAAATCTTGGCCACGTCCCCTACTGCGCCCACCACGTCCACCTTTTGAAGGTCGGCCACCTTTGCCTCCCTTACCGCTTGGTCGCCTCCCAACCATGGCACTGATGTTGTTGTGCGTATGGGAGGAGCAGTAAACTATTGTCCTGGGCAATTGGGGGTCAAAGGGGTAGGGTACTAGATGGAATTCATACCCTAGTGCTCTAACAAGGCTGTCTGTGACCCCTGGGGGAGTATGACGGGTCACACAACGCACAGGCAGCCCAAAAACAAAAATAAACGTGCATGCAACCCCTCGTAGACCACGTGCGTGGAAAAATGAACCCGCACTACGCTGTGGCACCCAGAAACACAAAAATAAGCGTACGCGTGATACACGCAGCCTACAATGACCTCTGAAGGGGTACGTGACACACGGGGCAAGCACAGTTGCTAAGTAAGTGCGGAACTCACCGTCTGCCTGGAAAAAGAACGCAAAAAATACGCGCGTGTGTGCGTTGGCAACACCCCCACCAAAAGAAGAATTGTACGCTGTCTGAGGAGACAGGACAAAAGGAGAAGTGAACACTGTTTGAGAAAACAGGCCCAAAAAAAGTAGAAAAATGAAACCTGTCAGAGGTAACAGGGAGTACGAACTTGAAACGCTGTGAAGTAATGGCGTGTGAACCGACAAGAAGTACAGAATCCACCCACTCGCTCTCCACAAAAAGCACGTACAAGGAAATGGCGTCCTACACGTACCTTTTAAACCAGCCCACACGTACACGTCACTTATGCGTGTATGTGCCCTTTCCTCCAATTACACGCGCTGACACTCGGACATGCAGCTTTTCCACGTGTGCTCTGTCATCACGTGCTATGAGGGAAACACCCGCACCCGTCACGTCACAGATGCGCTTACACGCTATGAGCCTTTGGTCCAATGAAATCGCATACGTGTGCTGACGCGCTTACGCGCTAAGGACCTTTCCTCGAATTACACGCTGACGTGCAAGATTTTCACGTGCCAAATCACTCCGTATCAAGCTGGCCACGCCTTCACACATGGAAGACCACGCTCCTGCCCAGAAGGCTGAATTACTGCCCCCAGAGCCCGAGCACGCTCCCACCTGCCATCTGCTGCTGCCTGATTGCCTGCTGCCCACGTGCCCTGCCATTTGCTGCCTGCACGTCAGCCAGGGGTGCTGTTGCTGTGACCACCCCTGCTGGAACCGAAGACTCCCGACTGGGATTCCATTGCTCCACAGCCCAGCCCCAGGACCCAGGTGCCCACCCACTCCTGCCTCTGGGGTTGCCATGTCGGGCACACCACCATCTGAGACCACTTGCAACCCCCAGCCAGAGAGGCAGAGGGCCACCAGCTTCACTACCACTGATGTTGGTGTCCTGGTGGAGCAAGTCCTGGGGCAGTATGATGCCCTCTTCGGAAGGTCGCGTGCCGACAAGGAAGGATGGACCAGGATCTGGACGGACATGGTGACTGCCATCAACACAGAGGGGGTGGCAGTCCGCGAATTCCATCATGTAGAGAAGCGCTGGGAGGACTTCAGGTCCAGGACCCTCAACAAGGCCCGGCACCTCTTGAAGGCAGCGGATGCTAAGGGGTGCCGGGGCCACCTGTCGGAAGACCAAATGAGGGTCCTGGAACACGTATGCCCAGCTCTCCACGTCCAGGTCCTTGAGAGGCAGACCCGTCTGGAGTCAAGCGGTAAGCGTACATGCATACTGATTGGAAGCTGTGCGTGTGGTGGTGTGCCAGTAGTGTGCAGGTTGCACATGTGGTTTTGTAGGGCCATGTATGGATGTGTATGTATAGGGCCGTGAGGCTGACACATGCGAGTCCTTTCATGTGTGAGACACATGGATGGTGTATTTGTGGGTAAGCATGCAGGCCAAATGCAGATGTGTGAGCACACATGTTTGAATGACTGTGTATGTCAGTTGTAAAGGTTGTGGTGTCACACATGGATGTTGGTTCCAGCTGCATGTATCTGCACTGTATACATGTGCATGTATGTGTATCTGACAAGTGTGCAACTGTCATGCAACATGGATGCATGTGAGACTGATATGTAGAAGACTGATTGCCAGATGTGACATGGATGCCGATCTCATCACTGCGACACTTGGTGGAGGTGTACACATGCATGTAAGTGTGGTGGCGTGTGTGCATGTATAGTGCACTCCTTGTGTCTCATGTGATGTCTGGCTCATCTTTGCCTGTTCATGCTGTTGTATGTGTATGGCTGGTGCTGGCTGTTGCGATATGGCTGTGGAATAGCTCATGTGTGTGATTTGAAATGACATGTGTGTTGGGGATTGTGATGCCATGTCTGAAGTTTGACAATGACACTCGTGTGCAACTGTCATGTGTGTATGAGTCCATTGTACAGTGCCCTGATGCCTGTGTCCTATCTCTCCCTGTCTGCAACGTCGAATGATGAAGAGGGCGGAGAGGGTGCTGTGGAGCACAGCGGCAGGGATCGCACTGCCAGCCGGAGACGCAAGGCCCGGCTCCCCTCCCAGGTTGTCATCTCATCGGGGAGTGAGGAGACCGGTGCCGCGTCCCAGGTCGCAGCTGCCGAGGGGAGGTCCAAGAGGTGGAGGTTGTAGTTGAACTCCTCGGCAGCCGAAGGGGCAGCTGAGACCCCACAGGGCCGAACGGAGGAAGATGGCACGGAGTCATCCAGGTTGGTGGGGGGTTTGGTGAAGGAGGAGGCCGTGCAAGGGACAGAGACAGGGTCTGGAGGTGGGGATTCCACTGGTGCTAGTGGTGCAGTGCAGGGGCAGGGACAGGAGGCAGCACAGGCCGCCGCGGAGGTGCCTGTGTGTAATCCTGTCCCTGATCCTGTGACTGCATCATCTTGCACCAGCAGGGATACCTACGTCCAGACCCGTTCTCAGGGAGGGGATCGGCTTACACCAACTGGCCTTCCTCTTCCTGCGGATGTGGCTATCCGGCACCGGGTTGAGCCTGTCTGGGTGGGGTGGCGTTGCGTCAACGTGCCATGCGAGCTGACCTGCAGTCTTTTCATGAGGAGACTGCATGTCTTCTCGCATGGCTCGTTGACCACGTTGACCCACTGGGACAGCTCACCAGGGCCGGATTCTTCCATTTTCTGGACCTTGTTCCAACCCCCTCCTCAACTGAACCCCCTATGTGCCAGTCGTCCTCCGTGCCATCTTCCCACCCATGTGTCACCTGGGTGCCCTGTGGGGCTGCCTCTGACCCTGCGGCCAGGCTGGTGGAGGACACATCCCTGCCACAGTCAGGAGTCGGACGTCCAGCAGGGGTGGCAACCTCAACAACTGCACCCCAGCTGGAGGAGGATGTGCAGGCAGCAGGAGCCAGGGCACAGGCAGCGGCACAGCAGCAGCAGCAACAAGGTGGGAGCCATGATGGCTCGGGGCCTTCATCATCGGAGGGGCAGGCATCGGCCGGAGGGCAGGAGGACCCTGGACGGGAAGTGTCTTCTGTGTGGCAGGGGGTGGGCCATGCGATAGATGCGGAGCGGCAGCGGGCGGAAGAGGCACGGCTCACGATGGTCAGGGCGGAGAACTCCATGCGTATGGCCCTGAGGCGGGCCAAGTGCCTCGAGGCCATTTGCAGGGACCTGGAGATCCAGATGTCATCGTCCCTGCAAAACCTTGGGCCATGGAAGAGGACCGCCTCCGGGACATTGAGCAGGAGTTCGATGATGCCCTGGCCCGGGACATCAACAAGTGAGCCGTTGGACTTGCCCGCTGCCCTTGTAAATAGTTAGTTAGTTAGTATTAGGTTTCCTTTCGTTTTTTCTTTATTTTGGACCGCTTGGACAATGCACCACATTTTTGTATATAGTTTTTTTATTAGGTAGTAGTTTTTGGTAGGTTTCATTTCTTAAATTGGGCTCATGGACCCTGGATTCTTCAATTGTACATAGTTCTACATTGGATTCATCTTTTTTAATATTTTCTTTGTGTTCACCATGGAGCAATGGTTTTAACTTTTTATTTTCCCTTGGATTTGATTTTTTGGACTGTGACTTTGGACAACATTTCTTTTTGGATTTCTTTTGCTTATGTTTTCTTGATTTTCATTTTTTATCGGACATGGACCATTTCTTTTGTTATTCCCATTGTTGTGTGTTTAATTTGATTTACGCTTATGTTATCTTTAATATATTTTTTTTTATACTTCCATTTGTGGTATTATCTCATTGGTTTCATCCATGTCATGATATGGGTTTTGACATTCACTTGCACCCATTGTGTGTGTGTGATGGACATGTGTTCATTTACATACTTGCCATTGTGGTTGTATCATGTAATTGGCCTTTCTATGTGGGTGGATGCAATACCTGGGTGGGTCTTTGGCCTGTGGAGGCTGGCCATAAGGGCCAGGGATCTAGATTGTGAGGATGTGTTGGCTGGGGGACATGTGTCGGGGCCTGCTTGCAGGTGCCCTGCGCTGCTTGGGGGTGGGGGTGCAAGGGGACAGGAGTGGGGGCCTGCTGGCAGGTGCCCTGCACTGCTGGGGGTGGGGGTGCTGGGGGACATGAGTGGGGGCCTACTGGCAGGTGCCCTGCACTGCCTGGGGGGTAGGGGTGCAAGGGGACATGAGTGGGGGCCTACTGGCAGGTGCCCTGCACTGCTGGGGGTGGGGGGTGAAAGGGGGCATGAGTGGGACATGAGTGGGGGCCTGTTGGCAGGTGCCCTGCACTGCTTGGGGGTGGGGGTGCAAGGGGACATGAGTGAGACATGAGTGGTGGCCTGCTGGCAGGTGCCCTGCACTGCTGGGGTGTGGGGGTGCAAGGGGACATGAGTGAGACATGAGTGGGGGCCTGCTGGCAGGTGCCCTGCACTGCTGGGGGGTGGGGGTGCTGAGGGACATGAGTGGGGGCCTGCTGGCAGGTGCCCTTCACTGCTTGGGGGGTGGGGGTGCAAGGGGACATGAGTGGGGCCTGCTGGCAGGTGCCCTGCAATTCTGGGGGGTGGGGGGTGAAAGGGGGCATGAGTGGGACATGAGTGGGGGCCTGTTGGCAGGTGCCCTGCACTGCTTGGGGGTGGGGGTGCAAGGGGACATGAGTGAGACATGAGTGGTGGCCTGCTGGCAGGTGCCCTGCACTGCTGGGGTGTGGGGGTGCAAGGGGACATGAGTGAGACATGAGTGGGGGCCTGCTGGCAGGTGCCCCTGACTGCTGGGGGGTGGGGGTGCTGGGGGACATGAGTGGGGGCCTGCTGGCAGGTGCCCTGCACTGCTTGGGGAGTGGTGGTGTGTTAGGCGGAAACCTGTGCAGTTCCCTCTGGGACCACTGCAAAAGATTTAGGACTACAGGTGTTTGGCAGTAAACCCACTTGGTAGCAGTCTGTACCACACAGATTCACTTGGTAGCTGTGGCTGAGCAGTCAGACTTCCCTCAAGAAGAGTCAGGCAGTATGTGGAGTATACAAAATAGGGCAATTCACACAGTAGAACAAGCAAACACGGAACAAGGCTTTGATGTAAAGATAGATAGTTATTTATTTATAAAAACACATCTAGGGAATACACACTAGCACTAATACGGTAAACACTTCAATCACAATTACTATAAGTAAATCAATCCCCCTAACAATAGTTCGACAAGTCTAGGTTCAACGGCACCACTTATTTGCAGACAGAGGTGAATGCTTTAACCTAGATGGCACTCTAGTATTCGTTAGGACGGGAGAGAAAAGGCAGGGTATGAAATCAACTCGGTATCAACACTTTTACGAACAAATGCAAGGCAAGTAAGGCAGGGTCTACTGTAGATCACAAAGTTCAGAGGCCAGGCCCACTCGGAGAGAGGCAAGGCGAAATGTTCCAAAAAGTATTACAGTGGAAATGCACTTCGAGTCTTTGTCGCAAATTGTTATAGAAAGATTGGACCAGTTCAGAACAGAAAGTTAAGAAAGCTTGGAGGCGACCCAATGGAGAGGCTAGGATTAAGACACCTCACGCTAACCGACACAAGGGAAGCCAGGCGGACATGGTACCTTGTATGTAGGGAGACAGCTCCGGCGGGGGCAGTTCTTCCTGGTGGTGGATGCAAGTCGGGGCTTTGCCAAGAGAAGAGATGATCTCGTCGTCGAAGGAAAGTTGAAGATAGTTGCACCACCAGGGAAGAGACCAGCCGCGGAGTGCTCCATCACAAGGCACCACCTTTTGCTCGCGGTACAGGGGTAGTGGATATCCGGTTGCCGGGGTGCTCTGCACGGGCAATTCGACCACTACGTCCTGGAACGAAGAAAAAGCAAAGGGGACTGGTTGTTCCCACCAGTCAGGGGAAGAGTCTCTCCGGCGGGGAGATCTCCTCTGTCGTCGGGAAGTGGTGAGTCGGTTCAGCAGGGCTCCACCGGAGGTGTCGTCGTTGCAGGTCGGCTCAGCTTTACCCTCGTCGGATTCTTAGGTCCTGTGGCGACTTCTGAAGATCCAGTCCCAAAAGCCCTGCTTTTATGCAGAAAACCCCCATTCATTCAGCCTAGCTGTCAATCAAAACACGCTAAGTGGTGAGCGGGGTGGCTCACCACTTGGGCCAATCACACCAGAGTGTGACTTGAGTTGGTAAGGCAACTCAGTCCAGGGTGCCTAAACCCCCTCCCACACCCCCTGTGGTACCCAGACAGAATGGCACCACTTTGGAGGGCCTCTGTACAGAAGCCCGCCAAAAGTGGAACAAAGGGCTCAACCTTTGGTTTAGGAGTCACAGAGACGAACACAGACGCCATTTTAAAAACCAAATTCTGGCAGAAAATACCAACCGATAGATTTGTTTAAGACAAATAAACCGGTGGTATGTTAGAGATTAACGAGAAAAAGTATTAACCTCCAACAATGGGAAGAATCCCATAGGGTTATATTCGGGGTCGAATATAACAAGTAGTTTCCACTGCCACCAGCCAAAACTCAATGAGGGGGGACGGGACAGTGCCCCCTCGAATAACAGACTCAGGAGTAATCGAAGTACTAGTTCTGTTAGTAAATTTAGGTCTAGTAAAGCCAATGGTGACTTTACATGCCGGGGAGACAGTAGTCAGTCTCCGGGTATGGAGTCTATGGTGGGGATCCTCTAGGATGCCCCAGTGTTAGGCACGGAGGGTGCGGTGTAACACACATAGAAAAACATATGAGACCCTATGGAGTAAAAGACCCCATAGCCCATAGAACACATTGACCTTCAAAGGAATTACACACATTCATGTTCAAGAGTGGGAGAAAAGAGTCTCACTCTTGGCAGGATGGAAAAAAACAAACTCCAGAAATCCAGCAAAGCTGCTGGGGGACTCACTAGGGTAGGAAATTCAGCCTAAACAGAGAATTCTCCCTAACACTCGCCCCCCCCAGACTAAGGGGCAGGAGAATTTAATCCACTCCTGGATGAATCTCACACCTCTAGTCGATGGTATACATCCTAGAGACACCATCAGCATTCTGGTGGTGACACCCTGACCTGTGCTCAATGGTGAAATCAAACCCTTGCAGGCAGATCGACCATCTCAGTAGTTTTGGGTTTTCCCCTTTCATTTGCATTAACCATCTCAAGGGTTGGTGGTCCATCTGAATGAGAAAAGTAGAACCATACAAGTATGGCCTAAAGTTCAGAGCCCACACGATAGCAAAGCACTCTCTTTCGATTGTTGCCCACCTTGTTTCAGGATCCTTCAGCTTGCGGCTGATGAAGCAAATGGGGTGCTCCCTACCTTTCCCATCCAGTTGACTGAGTACGGCACCTATTCCTACATTTGAAGCATCTGTCTGCACAATGAAAGTTTGGTGGTAATCAGGAGCTCTGAGTACTGGGGCTTGGCAAAGAGCCTTTTTCAGGTTTTCAAAAGTTTGATTGCACTCCTCGTTCCATCTAACCTTTTTAGGAAATGTGGGCGAGGAGATGACATTCAGTGGAGAAGCTATGGTCCCATAGTTCTCGATGAAATTCCTGTAATACCCAGTGAAGCCTAGGAAGGCTCTCACTTGGGTCTGAGTAGTAGGTGTTGTCCAATTTTGCACAGCTTCAATCTTACTGAGCAAAGGCCTTATTTCTCCACCTCCTACCTCATGTCCAAGATAGACTACCTTACTCTGTCCAATTTGGCATTTACTCGCCTTTATGGTCAGATTGGCTCGTCCAAGAGCCTGCAAAACATCTCTCAGGTGGGTTACATGTTCTTCCCAGGAATTGCTGAACACTGCTATGTCATCCAAGTATGCCATGCAGAAGTCCTCCATCCCATTCAGAACCTGGTTTACCATCCGTTGAAATGTAGCAGGTGCATTTTTCAATCCGAAAGGCATTACCTTAAACTGGTATAAGCCAACGGGGGTAGAAAATGCAGTATTCTCCTTGGCATGGTCTGTCAGGGCTATTTGCCAATAGCCTGACGTCAAGCCAAATGTGCTGAGGAACTTGGCTGCGCCAAGTTTATCCACCAACACATCTATTCTTGGCAAAGGGTGGGCATCAGTCTTGGTGACTGCATTAAGAGCTCTATAATCAACGCAGAATCTAAGTTCTTTAGATCCGGCCTTTGGTACTAACACAACTCGGCTAGACCATGGACTAGTAGAGGGCTCTATTACCCCGAGATCAAGCATCTTGCTGACCTCACCTTTGATGTGGGTTCGTACATTTTCTGACATTCGGTATCCTCTGCTTTTGACTGGCAGACAGTCACCAGTGAGTATGTCATGCTGGCCTCAAGGGGTCAAGCCTGGTGAAAGCGAGAACAGAGAGGCAAACTGATTCAACATAGATTTGCACTCTTCTTGTTGCTCAGGTGTCAGATTTGAAGAGAGATTTACTCCTTCAATTTTTTCATCTAAAGGTAAGCCTCTGAGGAGATCCGGAAGAGCTTCACTCTCTTCTTCTTCCTCGGATGATGCTAGAAGCAACGCTCCTACATCAGGTCTTGAGACATACGCTTTGAGACGGTTGGTGTGGAAGACTGTCGGAGCCGCCTTGGGATTGCCCAAGTCCACCAGATAGTTGACCTCTCCGAGTTTACCCACAACTCTGAAGGGTCCCATCCATTTGTCTTGCAAGGCCCTCTGCCTTGTTGGGATCATAACGAGAACGAGCTGGTCTTGAGCGAACTCAACCATGTTAGCCTTTTGATCATGCCAATGCTTGACCAATGCTTGTCCAGCTTTCAAGTTATCGCTTGCTTCTGTCATCATGTGCGACATTCTCCTCCGGAGACCTATCACGTAGTCAGTCACTCTGACTGGCTTGGGGGAAGGAGCACTCTCCAACCCCTCCTTAATCAGGGCCAATGGACCTCTGACGGGATGACCATAGAGAAGCTCAAAGGGAGAATAACCTCCTCCCCCCTGAGGGACTTCTCTATAAGCAAAGAGAAGACATGACAGTAGAAGGTCCCACTTACGCTTAAGGGGTTCCTCTAAAGCACCTATCATGCTCTTCATGGTTCGGTTGAACTGTTCTACCAACCCATTGGTTTGTGGGTGGTAAGCTGTTGAGAACTTGTAAGTAACTCCACAGGTTTCCCACATGGCTTTCATGTAGTGGGACATAAAGTTTGACCCCCTGTCAGAGATTACTTCCTTAGGAAACCCGACCCTGGTAAAAATACCAAGGAGGGCCTTAGCCACAGCCGGAGCTGTAACAGTCCTCATAGGAATTGCCTCAGGATACCTAGTAGCATGGTCTACTACAACAAGTATAAACCTGTTGCCTGAGGAGGTTGGAGGATCATAGAGACCAACAATGCCAATCCCTACTCTCTCAAATGGGACTCCCACAACTGGGAGAGGCACTAACGGTGCCACGTTCTTGGAGCCAACCTTACCAGAGGTCTGGCAGGTGTGGCAGCTCCTGCAGTGTTTTTCTACTTCGGCCCCCATCTTCGGCCAATAAAAGTAGAGAGGGAGCCTTTCTTTGGTCTTCTTGAAACTCAAGTGACCAGCCAAAGGAATCTCGTGGGCTAACTGCAAGAACTGTGGTCTGTTCTCTTGGGGTACTACAAGTCGTTTGTAGTCTCCAGGTGCAGACTCAGTCGGTTCACTGTAGAAGAGGCCATCTTCCCAGTGCAACCTGTATTTCCCAGGCTCTTGCCCTTCAGCCTGAGCTTCTGCCTGGTGGCGAAGACCTTCCAGAGTTGGACATTCTCTCTGACCCTTACTGAAGTCCGCCCTGCTGGGTCCACCTTCTGCCAGTAAAGACTGCAGCTCAGGATGGTCAAAAGGATCCAGATCTCCAATGAGTTCCTGGCCTTCCATTAGCTCTTCTTCAGAGTCTAATTCTACCACACAGGGTTGTACCTCCCTCTCAGCCTCAGCTGGAGGTGGAGTTACGGGTGTAACTTTGGACAACCGCGGGGAAGTCCTTGTTGGCTGCACTGAAATGCTGGCTGCTGGTTTTGGTAGAGAAGTCTTAGGTTTCCCTTTCGCTTCTGATTTCTTGGAGACAGCAGCTGACAATTCCAGTGGAGCAGGAGTAATATCTTTCTTCATCATCTCCTGGAGAGTACCTCGCATGGTTCTCTCCCTTGCAGGTCTGGTTAGCTCCTGTAACCGTTTACTAGGAGGTCTGGGGGTATGCGATACAACTCCGAGAGTTTTCAAATTGTTGCCCAACAGAACGCGTCCTGGTACCTCACTCTGTATGCTGACAGGTATCTTCACAGCCATGCTGTTGCACTGGATGAGAACTGGTAATTGGGGAAGCATCTGCACAGGCCCTCCAGCTGACTTGGTGAGGCGTTTGGGTGCCTTAGCAGCATCCTCAGCCTGAAAAAACGATTTATCCACCACAGTTATGCTGGCCCCAGTGTCCCTAATGGCAGGAGTCTCCTGACCATTCACCTGGACACTGTCCTTATAATACTCTTTAGTATTATCGGGTATAGAATTATAGACGTCTAAATTATGTTGTTCCCACAACCCCAGGGATACTAAAGAAACGCTGGCTGAGACTCCAATGGGTTCATCAGCCAGCAGTAGAAAGTTTCCACTTGCCATTTGGACTTCCTCCTCTGGAGCGAAGGCTAAGGAGACAAGCTGGACCCCTGAAGGTTTACCTTTACATCTGGGATCTCCTTTCACGTGGTCAGTCGAGCCACAAACAAAGCATTTACCGAATGCTTTCTGTAATGGTGGCTTGTTCTGGCCTCCTTCCGGTTTGGCACCAGAAGACACACTATTCTGCTGCGGTTTTCCTTGTGGCTTACCCTTCTGGTTTTGTTTGGGGCCCTCTTTAGAATTTGAGTTATTCGAATTCTCTTTTGAGTCTTTTTTAGGCTGTTTTCCCTCATCCTTTTTCTGAGTTGCCCCAGAATCCTTATGAGTAGCCCTGTTTGCAACCCACAAGTCAGCAGCCTTAGCTAGCTTCCTGGAATCCAATTCCTTCGAATCAGCCAAGTGCTGTCTGAGCTCAGGAGAACAGGCATCATAAATAGACTCCAACATAAAAAGATTCTTCATACCCTCATAAGTGTTCACTTTGTAACCCTTAATCCATCCCTCTAAGTTTTTCAACCCTTCACTCATCCAGGTAGCCTAAGGGGTACCATCATGCTTTTTGAGGGTTCTAAACCTCTTAAGATACTGGGAAGGGGTCTTCCCGAATCTAGCTATCAAAGCTAGTTTCACACTTTCGTAATCCTTCTTATCCGCCTCCCCCAACTACATTACCACATCAGTCGCAACAGGGGGGAGCCTAGAGAACAACCAGGGAAGTAAATCATTCCCGCTGATGTCCTGGAGCCCATGATTGTACTCAAACAGTTTTAACCAATGCAAAACATCCAATCTCGGTTCATACATACCCACTAATTCCTTCAGCATCCGGGGTCTTTTGGGACTGGAGCTTCTAGAGGAACCAGAGGAGAGAGAAGCATTTTCCACAGACAACTTTTTCATCTCTAACTCGTGATTAAGTTCTATTTCTCAACAGCCTTAACTCAGCTTGCTTCTGCTCAGCCTGGGCATTCATCCGTCTGAACTCTAGCTCTTGGTTTCTTTCAGATTGAGCCAAAAACCGTTTGTATTCTAATTCAAGCTTCATTTTTTAAAGTTCAAAATAAGCAGGGTTACATGTGGGACCTGGTATGGGCCCCGAAGGTACAGTAGGTAAGGCAGACAGAGGCTCAGAGTGACTAACTTCATTAGGTTCACTTTCCTCTTCTGACTCATTATCAAGACTTTGATTCAGATCAATACCATTACTGTTTTCCACATTCGCTGGAGAAGTTGGTTCCTCTGAACCAGTACCCAGACTTTGGTTTTCCAGCAATCTCGCTATCAGTTCCACTTTCTTGCCTTTTACAGCAAGATTCTCTTGTCTACAGAGGGCTCGTAAACTCTCAGTACTTTCACCTGACAAGGATTCTTGACTGTAAACCTCCATAGTAGACATGTTTTGAAAGTTGCTTTTTAGTGCTAAGCTTTGTGGTTAGTTATCCTAAAGTGTTGAAAAGCACTCTAAACTGTATACTCGATACAAATCCCACCGCTGTACACCAGTGTTAGGCGGAAACCTGTGCAGTTCCCTCTGGGACCACTGCAAAAGATTTAGGACTGCAGGTGTTTGGCAGTAAACCCACTTGGTAGCAGTCTGTACCACACAGATTCACTTGGTAGCTGTGGCTGAGCAGTCAGACTTCCCTCACGAAGAGTAAGGCAGTATGTGGAGTATACAAAATAGGGCAATTCACACAGTAGAACAAGCAAACACGGAACAAGGCTTCGGTGTAAAGATAGATAGTTATTTATTTATAAAAACACATCTAGGGAAAACACACTAGCACTAATACGGTAAACACTTCAATCACAATTACTATAAGTAAATCAATCCCCCTAACAATAGTTCGACAAGTCTAGGTTCAACTGCACCACTTATTTGCAGACAGAGGTGAATGCTTTAACCTAGATGGCACTCTAGTATTCGTTAGGACGGGAGAGAAAAGGCAGGGTATGAAATCAACTCGGTATCAACACTTTTACGAACAAATGCAAGGCAAGTAAGGCAGGGTCTACTGTAGATCACAAAGTTCAGAGGCCAGGCCCACTCGGAGAGAGGCAAGGCGAAATGTTCCCAAAAGTATTACAGTGGAAATGCACTTCGTGTCTTTGTCGCAAATTGTTATAGAAAGATTGGACCAGTTCAGAACAGAAAGTTAAGAAAGCTTGGAGGCGACCCAATGGAGAGGCGAGGATTAAGACACCTCACGCTAACCGACACAAGGGAAGCCAGGCGGACACGGTACCTTGTATGTGGGGAGACAGCTCCGGCGGGGGCAGTTGTTCCTGGTGGTGGATGCAAGTCGGGGCTTTGCCAAGAGAAGAGATGATCTTGTCGTCGAAGGAAAGTTGAAGATCGATCACCACCAGGGAAGAGACCAGCCGCGGAGTGCTCCGTCACAAGGCACCACCTTTTGGTCGCGGTACAGGGGTAGTGGCTATCCGGTTGCCGGGGTGCTCTGCATGGGCAATTCGACCACTACGTCCTGGAACGAAGAAAAAGCAAAGGGGACTGGTTGTTCCCACCAGTCAGGGGAAGAGTCTCTCCGGCGGGGAGATCTCCTCTGTCGTCGGGAGGTGGTGAGTCAGTTCAGCAGGGCTCCACCGGAGGTGTCGTCGTTGCAGGTCGGCTCAGCTTTACCCTTGTCGGATTCTTAGGTCCTGTGGCGACTTATGAAGATCCAGTCCCAAAAAAAGCTGTCAATCAAAATACGCTAAGTGGTGAGCGGGGTGGCTCACCACTTGGGCCAATCACACCAGAGTGTGACTTGAGTTGGTAAGGCAACTCAGTCCAGGGTGCCTAAACCCCCTCCCACACCCCCTGTGGTACCCAGACAGAATGGCACCACTTTGGAGGGCCTCTGTACAGAAGCCCGCCAAAAGTGGAACAAAGGGCTCAACCTTTGGTTTAGGAGTCACAGAGACGAACACAGACGCCATTTTAAAAACCAAATTCTGGCAGAAAATACCAACCGATAGATTTGTTTAAGACAAATAAACCGGTGGTATGTTAGAGATTAACGAGAAAAAGTATTAACCTCCAACAATGGGAAGAATCCCATAGGGTTATATTCGGGGTCGAATATAACAAGTAGTTTCCACTGCCACCAGCCAAAACTCGACGAGGGGGGACAGGACAGTGCCCCCTCGAATAACAGACCCAGGAGTAATCGAAGTACCCCTACTAGTACGTCCACAATAGGATGGTTTGTACTAGTTCTGTTAGTAAATTTAGGTCTTGTAAAGCCAATGGTGACTTTACATGCCCGGGGAGACAGTAGTCAGTCCCCGGGTATGGAGTCTATGGTGGGGATCCTCTAGGACGCCCCAGTGTTACGGCACGGAGGGCGCGGTGTAACACACATAGAAAAACATATGAGACCCTATGGAGTAAAAGACCCCATAGCCCATAGAACACATTGACATTCAAAGGAATTACACACATTCATGTCCAAGAGTGGGAGAAAAGAGTCTCACTCTTGGCAGGATGGAAAAAAACAAACTCTAGAAATCCAGCAAAGCTGCTGGGGGACTCACTAGGTTAGGAAATTCAGCCTAAACAGAGAATTCTCCCTAACATGGTGCAAGGGGACATGAGTGGGACATGAGTGGGGGCCTGCTGGCAGGTGCCCTGCATTGCTGGGGCGTGGGGTGCAAGGGGGTAATGCGTTGGTGATCACTTGTGCAAGGTGACATGTGGCTTGGCTGGGGGGGCATGCCCATGGTGGATGGGCTGCATGCGGGACATGACCAGGGGTGCAGGGTAGTCCCCTGTGGTGTGGGCTGCCTGCAGGGGCCACGGGGGTGTAGAGGGAACACCTGGGAGGACCCACACTGGCAATTCACGTGTAGGACTCCCCTGCACCCCCAAAATACACGTACCCCACTCGCACAGGGCCTATCGCGTGTG
Organism: Ambystoma mexicanum; assembly: GCF_040938575.1. Taxonomy (NCBI): domain Eukaryota; kingdom Metazoa; phylum Chordata; class Amphibia; order Caudata; family Ambystomatidae; genus Ambystoma; species Ambystoma mexicanum. The sequence goes on along the minus strand of NC_090933.1, from coordinate 448,966,499 downwards.
AAACTTCACGCGCACCCCAGTAATACACGTACCCTGCTGAAATCGCGTGTGGAACTTCCCGCGCACCCCAGAAATACACGTACCCTGCTGAAGTCGCGTGTTAAACTTCCCCGCTCCCCAGAAATACACGTATCCTGCTGAAATCGCGTGTGGAACTTCCCGCGCACACCAGAAATTCACATACCCTGCTGAAATCACGTGTTAAACTTCCCCGCACCCCAGAAATACATGCACCCTGCTGAAATCGCGTGTGGAACTTCCCGCGCAACCCAGTAATACACGTACCCTGCTGAAATCGCGTGTTAAACTTCCCCGCACCCCAGAAATACACTTACCCTGCTGAAATCGCGTGTGGAACTTCCCGCGCACCCCAGTAATACACGTACCTTGCTGAAATCGCATGTTAAACTTCCCGCGCACCCCAGTAATACACGTACCCTGCTGAAATCGCGTTTTAAACTTCCCTGCACCCCAGAAATACACGTACCCTGCTGAAATCGCGCGTGGAACTTCCCGCGCACCCCAGTAATACATGTACCCTGCTGAAATTGCATGTTAAACTTCCCCGCACCCCAGAAATACATGCACCCTGCAGAAATTGCGTGTGGTACTTCCCGCGCACCCCAGTAATACACGTACCCTGCTGAAATTGCGTGTTAAACATCCCTGCACCACAGAAATGCAGGTACCCTGCTGAAATCACGTGTGGAACTTCCCACGCACCCTAGTAATACACGTGCCCGCCTGAAATCGCGTGTTAAACTTCCCCGCACCCCAGAAATACACGTACCCTGCTGAAATCGCGTGTGGAACTTCCTGCGCACCACAGTAATACACGTTCCCCCCTCAGCGTTTGCTGTTTGGCAGCCCTGTATACTGGTCCAGGGTTAGCGCAGCCCTTTGCGCTGAATTGGGAATTTTGATGGCTTTTGCTTGCGCGAGGGCGTTCTTGGGGGCGTAACTGGCGCTGCTGCAGGGTCGCTGCGCCACTCTGCACCACGGCTGGTTTTGGAGGCTAAAATTCATGAATACGCTGTGCGCGGAAATCGATTTTAGCGCACGCGGCTGGCGCAGACATTCGCACACGCACAATGTGCGCCAGCCGCGTGCACCACTTTTGTGCGAACTTCTATGAATTACCCTGTGAATGTTATGACTCCCCTCCCTGAATTTCCCACGTGCATTATGAACTAGTGTGTGTCTTGCACAAGCAGTCATCAGGGGTTCCACCCTCCTCCTCCACCACGCAAGTGCCATTCAATTACATGTGTAGCATTGAATCATTTCAAGAGATAGAAGCTGAATGATACCGCACACTTTCCTAAATTTCTACTACTTTCTCCAACAAATAACTTGGGGGCAATTGTCTTGCACAAACTGCTCTCATGAATTCCAGGCTTTTCCTTCTGCTCCCCCCCACCCAAATGTCACTTGATGGCATGTGCATTGTTCACACATTTCAAGAGAAGACACAGAAGGAAATCTCCCACCTCCTGGCATTTCTGCTACTTCTCCCTCAAATATCATGTGTGTATGGATCCCCTAAAGTGCCACCCAATGGTGCATGTCACATTCACTCACTTCAAAAGGTAGAAAATGAATAGTTCCTCCAGCCTCCCTGAAACCTTTCTACTTTCTACCACAAACATCATCTGATTGTGTGTCTCTTTCCTCTTCTTCCCTATTAGGAAGCATACGCTTGACAGGTTTTTAAAAAAAAATTCTAGTGGCAGGTGCTGTTTACAGTCTCTTAAAAACATTGCCTGGTACCGCCTGCCGACCACAATCAGTGTCATTTTCTCAAGACTCCTATAGGTGTCGGACAAAAGCAAATGCCATGTGCATGTGTCCCTCACGCTTAACAAAGTTGCTCTCAATTTGGTATTACCCAAATTGACCTTTTACAATTTACCTTTTGTCCTAATTGACCTAATTATAGTGGTCCTAATTGACCTTCGTCACAATTGATCTTTACATTATTTTAGCTTTTTTATATATGTATTGGGTTGGTTTTGGATTATAAGTAATATAAGGGGATTGGGTGGGGTTTGCGGGGGTTTTGGATTAGGTCAGGGGTTGCAAGGGGTTTCCCCCTGCATATATGTCCTAATTGATTTTTTAAATTAGGTCAATTCTCCCGAGGTCAATTGTGAAAAGGTCAATTAGTAGACATCCCTTAATTTCAGGGGCTTTCTCTCCCTAGGCTTCCCGGTGACACTTGTGTTGTTCACCCACTGAAAATCACTGAATGTGGCAAACAGTGTACACTGAATCATAACCTACACAAAAGAACCTACCCAACATCTAACTCTCTGTGTGCTCATTCTCTCTACTCAGCTTCTTTTACTTCAGTTCGAAAATGCTTCCTTACACTTCCTAATCTTGCCTCCAAAAACAATCTCCTGCCTCCCAGAAAGCTGCTCAAGAGATCTTGTTTTTCCTAAGACCCTGGAACATTTATTGTTACAATTAGAAGAAATGCTAATCATAAACAGGACATATCCTATGAATTAGGAAACTTTATGAAATTTGGGAAGCTGTTTAGCCCCTTCTGTTTTGTTTCTTTCTATTTTTTTCCTCTGGATTTATTCAGAAAACACTCATCCATGTATATTAACATGTATACTGGCATACAATAATGAAACTATAGAAATCTATCTGTATACTGATCATACAGGGTTTTATGTTCACTTTGTTGTATATACTACACTTTTCTTTTGTTATTTGATGTCATTATGAATTACTATTGTTTCTGCACATGTATGCTGTACCTTACAGCACTGTTTTAAAATCCATGCACTATATGTTAGTCTGTATGAGAAAATAAATGTATGTTTTTGAATCTCTGTATTCTTGACACAGTGAGTTGTTTGTACATGTCCTTGACTCCCTGTTTGGATCTGCCACTTAGCAGACGAACCATTTCACTAAATTTTTGGACCAGACTAAATACTTGAACTGGTCCACCAAAACAATTGCCTTGAGTATTGTTCACTAGCAAGGGCACATCTATTTGTTTTCATGAAAACAAACCCCAACCATCTGTGCCAATTTACATCTCATGAGGACAAACCTCTTAAAAAGTACAAACCCCTGATATTTGAGTGATTCAGGGTCCATACGCCACATTTTCCTTCAATTAAATGGCAAACCGAATATCCATTTTTCACTGACCCCAACATTTCCGCCATATAAATTTAACAGCATTCATGCCAGCATGACATGTTCATGCTGGTGTAAAATCTGTGCATTCGTATGGAATCCGTTGTCTGTTTACACAAGGAAAAAGCAGGCAGATTCCATAGTAATCCATTGTAAACGCTGCCTGCCTTGTGATTACACCTGCATTTACACCTTGGTTTTACACTTCTCAGTGCAAATGACAAAAAATGCACACAGGGCACTTGTTTGGACATAAGCAAAAACCTAGGTGATTCACTCCATGCAATTTAGGGGGATTTCGAAAAAAGAGCCTTTCTATTTTCACAGGCCGTGCTTCCAAAAGCAAATCAAGTATTGGGTTATTGTGTTCTGCCTTTGTACTTCGTTGAGGCGTTAGTTGCGCTATTTTCCTTAAACCATCATGAGGTTTCATAGCTTTATCCTATGGCATGACTCCAACATGGCTGCACTCTGTGTGAATGCAAAGTATCTCTTTATGCTGTCAACTGCACTGTAAGAAGGCTCCTCCGAGCCTGAATCGCTTCACCCTAAAATAGTGGCGAGTGCTCTCACCTTCTCTCTGCCTGAAATGGCCGGTGATGCAAAGTCTCATTGTAGATCCCAATGGCACTGCTATGCGGTTATGGTTTTACATGAGCAGATGCTGCATGTGCCACCGCTGGTCTGGTGCCTGTCCTGTGGCTGGGTGGGTAGCGGTTGCACATTTGCCAGCAATGCTGTGGGTGGCAACAACACTGACAGTATCTCTGCACAAAGTCTACCAGCCAGAGGTTCCTGATATGAATAAGTGCTGTCCAAGTGAAAACCAGGGACACTGGGAACAGACCACAAGGAGTTTCATTTTGAAAGCCTGAAATGTATTCATTGCCGTTTTTGCATTTCAGTGAGGAGACTGTGTATTTCACTGAAGGAGGGCATTACTGGGGTGCGTGGGAACTTTCACACGTGATTGGCCCTGTGCGAGCGGGGTACGTGTATTACTGGAGTGCGTGGGAACTTTCACACGTGATTGGCCCTGTGCGAGTGGGGTACGTGTGTTACTGGGGTGTGCGGGAACTTTCACTTGTGATTGGCCCTGTGCGAGCGGGGTACGTGTGTTACTGGCGTGTGCGGGAACTTTCACATGCGATTGGCCCAGTGCAAGCAGGGTACGTGTATTACTGGTGTGCATGGGAACTTTCACACGCGATTGGCCCTGTGCCAGCGGGGTATGTGTGTTACTGGGGTGCACAGGAACTTTCACACGCGATTGGCCCTGTGTGAGCGGGGTATGTGTATTACTGGGGTGCGTGGGAACTTTCACACGCGATTGGCCCTGTGCGAGCGGGGTACGTGTGTTACTGGGGTGAGCGGGAACTTTCACGCATGATTGGCCCTGTGTGAACAGAGTACGTGTGTTACTGGGGTGTGCGGGACCTTTCACACGCAATTGGCCCTGTGCGAATGGGGTACGTGTGTTACTGGGGTGCGCTGGAACTTTCACACGCGATTGACCCTGTGCGACTGGGGTACGTGTGTTACTGGGGTGCGCGGGAACTTTCTCACGCAAATTTGCTGTCAGAGCGGGTTACGTGTATCCAGTGTGGTGCGTGGGGAGTCCTACACGTGAATTGGCAGTGTGGGTCCTCCCAGGTGTCCCCTCTACCCCCTCCACTGCCCCTGCAGGCAGCCCACACCACAGGGGACTACCCTGCACCCCTGGACATGTCCCGCTGGCAGCCCGTCCACCATGGCCATGCCCCCCAGCCAGGCCATGTGTCACGTTGCACAAGTGATCACCAGCTCATGTCCCCCTGCACCCCCATCAGTGAGGGGCACCTGCCAGCAGGCCCCCACACATGTCCCCCTGCACCCCCACCCCCATCAGTGAGGGGCACCTGCCAGCAGGCCCCCACTCATGTCCCACACATGTCCCCCTGCACCCCCACCCCCCCATCAGTGAGGGGCACCTGCCAGCAGGCCCCCATTCATGTCCCACACATGTCCCCCTGCACCCCCACCCCCCATCAGTGAGGGGCACCTGCCAGCAGGCCCCCACTCATGTCCCCCAGCACCCCCACCCCCCCATCAGTGAGGGGCACCTGCCAGCAGGCCCCCACTCATGTCCCACACATATCCCCCTGCACCCCCACCCCCATCAGTGAGGGGCACCTGCCAGCAGGCCCCCACACATGTCCCCCTGCACCCCCACCACCCATCAGTGAGGGGCACCTGCCAGCAGGCCCCCATTCATGTCCCACACATGTCCCCCTGCACCCCCACCCCCCATCAGTGAGGGGCACCTGCCAGCAGGCCCCCACCCATGTCCCACACATCTCCCCCTGCACCCCCACCCCCATCAGTGAGGGGCACCTGTCAGCAGGCCGCCACACATGTCCCCCTGTACCCCCACCCCCCATCAGTGAGGGGCACCTGCCAGCAGGACCCCACTCATGTCCCACACATGTCCCCCAGCATCCCCACCCCCCAGCAGTGAGGGGCACCTGCCAGCAGGCCCCCACTCATGTCCCCCTGCACCCCCACCCCCATCAGTGAGGGGCACCTGCCAGCAGGCCCCCACTCATGTCCCCCCTACATGAAATAAAGATGCACAATAATGGCCCACTTCTACACCAAAATACCACAGCATGCCACCCCATTACTGAGATGCAATGATTTCCCAATCAAACCCACACTGACATGCCCATCTCAAAACACAAACCAAAAGTCAACTATGTACATCAACACATGTCTGTCACATACACACACTTGTTGGCATTGATTGTGTAAACCCACATTTTCACATGCATTAACCCAATGAGCAAATCCCACACATGGAACTAAAATATGAAAATGTATTTTGTACAAAAATAAATGAATAAAATGAAAGCATAACAAAATAGCAAACATGAAATGAAAAGCATGTGCAAAAGAAGAGTAAATGAAAAGTATAACCAATACAAAGAAATCCAAAAGAAAAATAGGCCAAAATTCTCCCTCCACCAACGCAAATCCAAAGGAAACGTTAAAAAAAATCCATTGATCCATGATGAAATCAAAAGAAAAAGTTCAAAATAATCCATTGTCCAACTATGTACAATCCATTGTCCAAAAGAAAAATCCATTAATCCATGTACAAAATCAATCCAACGTCCAACTATGTACAATCAAATTTCCAAGGGTCCATGAGCCCAACGAAACAAATGAAACCTATCTAATAAACTACCTAACAAAAAAACTATTTACAAAAGTGTGGGGCATAGTCCAAAAGCCCCAAAATAAAGAAAAAAAAGGAAACCTAACACTACAAACTATTTACAATGGCGACGGGCAAGTCCTGCGGCTCACTCAGTGATGTTTTCGGCCAGGGCATCATCGAACTCCATGTCTATTTGCTGGAGGCGGGCCTCTGTCCTGGCCCCGAGGTCTCGCAGGGAGGCACTCTTGGCCTGTTCCAACTCCTTGCAAGTCACCTCGAGGCACTCTGCCCGCCTCAATGCCCGACGCATGGAGAACTCTGCCCTGACCATGGTGAGCCGCGCCTCTTCCGCCCGCCGCCGCTTCGCACTTATACGCTGGCCCAACCGCAGCCACACGGAAGACACATCCATTCCAGGGTTCTCCTGCCCTCTGGCCGATGCCTGCCCCCTTGATGTCGATGGCCCCGTGCCATCATTGCTCCCACCTAGAGCCTGCTCCTGCTGCTGCTGCTGTCCATGTGCCCTATCCGATGATGCCTGCACATCCTCCATCAGCCGGTCTCCAGTTGTGGTGTCCACCCCTGCTGGACCGCCGACTCCCGACTGTGGCAGGGATGGGATCTCCTCCAAGCTGGCTGTCTTGGTCAGGCCAGGTCAACAGGGGGCCCTGGTGGAATCTGGGCCAGAAGACGGCAGGGAGAACAACTGGCGCATAGTCTCCACAGAGGAGAAGAGGTCCGCCAGAGTGTGCGTCACATGTAGGAACCCACCAACCAGGGCCCCTCCCAACAGTGCCACGTCGCGACGCTGCTGTTCGTGATGGCGTGCATTCTCCGCCCAGGAAGTCAAAAACCAATCAGGACGGAGCCCATACGTTCATTGGAACCCTCGTCCGCAGGTAGTGGAGAGGCAGATGACATGGCACTCTCCCCTACCTGCGGACGGGCCTGGGATGGGGCATCCCTGCTGGTGCATGGTGGTGCAGTCACAGGGTCAAGGACAGGGACATGCACAGGCCCCTCTGCGGTGACCTGTGCTGCCTCCTGACCCTGGCCCTGGACTGCACCACTTGCACCAGTGGTACTACCCCCACCAGGCCCCATGTGTGGCTCAGTAGCAGGCTCCTCCTCCTCTGTGGAGACCACCAACCTGGATGTCTCCGAACCGTCTTCCGCCATTGCAAGACCCTGTGGGGGCTCACCCGGCCCTTCCGCCACAGACGTAGTGGCAGACGCGGCACCAGCCCCCTCGCTCCCAGATGATGGCAAGTACTGGGAGGGTGGCTGGGCCTTGCGTCGCCGCCCAGTGGAGGCATCCCCGCCGCTTGGCTCCACAGTGCCGTCTCTGCCCTCTTCTTCACTTGACGCTGCGTAGAGGGAGACATAGAACACAAGCATCAGGGTAAAGTACAATATTCGCCTAGACAGGAAGCAATATCACATGAGTGGCAGTGTCTAATGTCACTTCCATCCTGTCCCTCCACAACACATGGGTGAATGCACGCAACACACATGCATGAACAGGCACGGCGCCTGCAATCAACCTCAGCATCCATGTACAAGGGCCTCTATTAATCCAAATGTTGCCTTCAAACTCACGTGCATCATGGCTCACACTGATCCCATGCACACACATCACCGGAGGGTCATGCATCATGCCTTGTACACCACAGACACATTGGATAGACACAGTGCATACAACGTTGACCGCACTGCATGAGTGTATGTACACATCATCACGGACATGTGTCATGAATCCATGGCGTATCAAAGTCACAAAGTCACAGACACACTTCTCAGACACACACACATGTGCACCATACATGTACATGACAGCAGCACCCATCCCTCACACCCCCACCATGTCCAAGAACAGACACTGGCATGCTTTCATGTGTGCATTTGCCATACAGCTCCCCATGTTACATTGGAATGCATGCACCAACCATGTGGTTCGCAGATTACTGGCCTCACATGCATGAACATGATGTCCGTGCACACACACATCCATACATGGCGCATGTCACACATACAGGCACGTATCAGACTACCAGCACACTGCAACATGCCCTGTCTCACACAACAATGTTTGGCCACTTACCGCTCAACTCCAGACGGGTCTCCCTCCGAAGGATTTGGGCGTGGAGCGCTGGGCATACGCGTTCCAGGACCCTCATCTGGATGTCACTCATGCAGCGCTTCTTGACGTGCTTGCTGTCGCGGGTTGCCACCCCCTCCGCATTGATGTCAACCACTACGTCGTCCCAGATCCTCTCCCGTCCTTCCTTGTTGGCGCGTGATGTTCTGAAGAGGGCATCATACTGCCCCAGGACATGCTCCACCAGGACACCATCTTCCTTCACACTGAAGCTGGTGGCCCTCTGCCTCTCTGGCTGGAGGTCATCAGTGGTCTCAGATGGTGTTTGCCCCCACATGGCGACCCCTGAGGCAGGCGTGGGTGGGCAACTGGGTCCTGGGGCTGGGCTGTGGAGCGATGGTATCCCAGTCGGGAGTCTTCTGTTCCAGCAGGGGTGGACACAGCAACTGGAACCCTGGCTGATGTGCAGGCACCAAATACCAGAGCACGTGGGCAGCAGGCAGCAGCAGATGGCAGGTGGGAGCATGCTCAGGGATCTTGGGGGCAGTAATTTGGCCTTCTGGGCAGAAGCACGGTCTTCCGTGTGTTGTTGCGTGGCCAGCTTGATACGGAGTGATTTGGCATGTGAAAATCTTGCACGTCAGTGTGTAATTCGCGGAACGGACCTTTGCGCGTAAGCGCGTCAGCAAACGTACGCGGTTTCATTGGACCAAAGGCCCTTAGCGCGTAAGCGCTTCTGTGCCATGACGCGCGCGGGCGTTTCCCTCGGGACTTGGGCATAGTGGTTCAGCACGCATGAAAAAACTGCACGTCTGCGTGTGAATGCATGTAATCTGAGGAAAGGGCCTAAGCGCGTAAGTGACGTGATGCGCAAGGGCGTTTCCATCAACACGGGTGCATGTTCATCGTACACGTCCAAAAACTGCACATCCGAGTGTCAGCTCGTGTAATTGGAGGAAAGGGCCTTAGCGCGTACACACGTAAGTGACGCTGTACGTGTGGGCCGCTTTAAAAGGTACGTGTAGGACCCCATTTCCTTGTATGTGCTTTTCGTGGAGAGCGAGTGGGTGAATTCTGTACTTCTTGTCGGTTCACATGCGATTACTTCACAGCGTTTCAAGTTCGTACTCCCTGTTAGCTCTGACAGCGTTCATTTTTTTTGTTGGGCCTGTTTCCTCAAACAGCGTTCACTTCTTCTTTTGTCCTGTCTCCTCAGACAGCATCCAATTCTTCTTTTGGCGGGGGTGTTGCCAATGCGCACATGCGCGTTTTTTTCACATTCTTTTTCCAGGCAGATGGTGAGTCGCGCACGCATTTACCAACTGTGCTTGCCCCGTGTGTTGCGTACCCCTTCAGAGGTCATTGTAGGCTGCGTGTAACACGCGTACGCTTATTTTTGTGTTTCTGGGTGCCACAGCGTAGTGTGGGTTCATTTCTCCACACATGTGGTCTACGAAGGGTTGCGTGCACGTTACTTTTTGTTATCGGGGTGCCTGTCATTGCGTGACCCGTCATCTTCCCCCAGGGGTCACAGACAGCCTTGCTAGAGCACTAGGTTACGAATTCCATCTAGTACCCTACCTCTTTCACCCCCAATTGCCCAGGACCATTGTTTACTGCAACTCCCATACACACAACAACATCAGTGCCATGGTTGGGAGGCGACCAAGCAGTAAGGGAGGCAAAGGTGGCCGACCGCCAAAAGGTGGGCATGGTGGGCGCAGTAAGGGACGTGGCCAGGATTTGCAGGGTGACCCTAGACCCCCATGTGTAGAGGAACAATCAGGGACACCCATGCTCCTCCCCCCATGGTTGAGGGAAACGTGGCTGACACCATCCCAGCTCAGCCCTTGTTGGACCAACCCATTGTGGCACCTGACCCGGCACAGGATGACTCCCAGGCTGACTTCCAGGTCAGCAAGTCTAAGCCACGTGTGCCGGTGCAATTTGGTGTCACCAGGCCACGTGGATCTGGGGCAGCAATATCATCTGCTGCCCCAAGTAGGCAGGGTGGGGAGGCTGCAGGGGCAGCTGCAGCTCTATCCACCCCAGCTCTGAGTCTCCCAGCCGGGACAGTGTTGGTCGTGGTCCATCAAACTGACGTTGCCCCTGCCAACATCACACTTTAGCCAGTGCCCGCACCAAGACCTATGGTCATTGTGCCTTCGCACACTCCCAGTACCCAGTCCACCTGCGCTTCTGCTCCTACTGACCAGAGCGGCGTAAGCCACACAGGCTCTGCTCCACCTTTGAAAAAGAGGAAGAAGGGTACTCTGGCACTACAGGCTGAGACCCCAGACACGGCTACACACTCCGGCACGTCAAGGAAGCCTAGCTGTAATGATGCCGAACTTGATGCACTTGTGACCTATGTGTCAGCACATAGCCGTGAAATGGTGGTGACTGCAGGGTGCAAGACCACCACTGGTCAACGTAGGGCACACTAGCAGACCATCACGGAACGCATGAGTGCCCTTGGATTTGTGAGGCGCACAGCTGATGATTGCTACAAGCGGTGGAATGACCTGAAACTCAGAGCAAAGAACAAGCTGGCCTCAAATCATGCCGCTACTCTGGTGACTGGCGGTGGGTCTCCACCAGAGGACAACAAACTCACTGAACATGAGTCTGTTGCTGGGACCTTCGTCAAGGAGGAACAGATCCAAGGCGTGTGAGAGCTACCTGATTACGGCGCATTGTCCGGTGAGTGCCCATGCATGTGTGTGTAATCCATGTGTATGTTGTTTGGGTGACGGGTTCTGATTGAGTGCCAGGTGAGGGTGTGTACTCCTGACTGTTATGGGTCACCCATGTGCTTCCTCCAATACATTCGCATGCCTTTGATTTGGGTATGACAGTATCCATTCTGCCCACAGTAGCCATTTAGCCCCACATTACTGCTGTTGCACTTGAACTATCATCTTGCAACAACATTGTTCTGATTTTTTCTGTGTTCATTCAGGCTGATTGTTTAGATTATCCCATTTTTCATATGCTTTTTTCATCCCTAATGCCACATATGTGACATGCTTCTGTCATTGTTTACACCCCACATTGTGCCACTTTAGTTACCTGGTTATGTGAATGATTAAACCATTCAGGGCGAGGGAGTATTGGCCTGCTGATATTTATTTTTAAGGCCTGTTTGCATGTGGAACATGATAGTTGTTTCCTGTCATGTTGAAGTGACCAACCATTGATGTGTACATCTGCCTACAATCACTGTCTAATTGTACACTGTATGTGTTGCAGTGTGCGGCACATGCATATTTTGCAACACTATTCTGCATTAATCTTCTCATCGTGTCCATGTGACATGGATGTGTGACAGTACTCATTCAATGACATATCGCTGTAGTTGTCTAATTTACCATGCCTATGCTAGATGACATCTGTGTGCTGGCATGTGTCATGTATGTGTATTGGACATGCCACTCACAGGCTGATGTGTGATGCCAGTGCTACACGACATGCTGCAAATGTGTTGCTTTTCCATCTTGGTGTCCTCTTTGTCTGCCTTTTTGACTCCCCTTCATAATCATTGACAGTGCATGCATGCCAGGGTTATAGTCATTTGGGACATGTGTAAACGATGTACAGGATCTCTGTCTTGTCAGGCCTATGTGTGTGCTATGGTGCTCATGCCTGTTTCCATTTCTTGTATTTCATGTTTTTGCAGGTGACGACGCACTTGATGCTGGTGAGGTTCAGGAGATGGTGCAGACCCAGGAGGATTCTCAGCCACGACCAGGCACCAGTGGGGAACGTGGTGTGGTGGTGGGTGAAAACACTTTCATACTGCAGACCATACTGTCGAGGGGTGCCTCTGGGTGCAGCTCCCCAGACCTCTATTCAGGTGCTGAGTTGGATGATGAGACTTATGTGCTGTCGTAGGTCAGTGCTTCTGGCAGGGATTCTGTTCTGTCCAACCCACCAGGGGTAGAACCGTCTATGGGGATGTCAGTGTTGGTAGGTCCGACAGGGTCACACTCCACAGCATCTGATCCTGTTCCTGGGCCAGCAGATCAGAGGGAGAATGCAGTCCTGCAGCCTCAGGCAGTGCCAGCACAGCAAGGTGCAGATCGCCTTGCCCGAACAGGTGTGGTGCCCGCCGACGCGGTAGCCATGCGCCACCAGGCAATACTATATGGGAAAACTCCATGTACGGTATGGCAACCCAACAGGCAGCATCAGTAGAAAGGATGGCTCAGGCAATGGAGAGGGTGTCCACTTCCATTATCCCCCCTAAAAGGCAGATGGAGCAACAACGGCAGGCAACAGACTCCATTTGCTAATCACACAGGGAAGACATGTTGGCGTCCAACAGGGACCGACGGGCGGCACTGGAGACTCTGCGCGAATCCATATCAATAGAGTCACAGGGCCACAGGGAAGCCTTGAGGGTGTAACTCCATAACCTCAGGCAGAGTCTGCTTGAACTTGAGGCACACCTTTGCTCTCAGCTGAGCTGCAGGCAACACGTGAGGAGATCCGGGCATCCCACGAGGCCATGCGTGCAGAAGTTCAGGCAACCCGTGACGTGCTGCATGGGGATCTCTGCACTTTAATCCTCCAGAATCAGACCTTCCAGACTCGCATGCTTGCTGCCATGGAGGACCATACCAGGGCTTTGCGTGGGCTGCCTCCCATAGTGCCACCACCTCCTGATGCAGCAGCAGAGGGTGAAGAGAGCAACAGCAGTTCTCCCACAATGGCATAGCCGTGCAGGCCATGAGCCCATGGAAGTATTTTTTTTTTTGCAACATCCACACAGGTGGGCGTTGGTGTGCACCCTGTCCTCGAACCTCCTGGGTGGACTCCCCCCCCCCTGTCCCTCACATGGGCATTTTTGATTTTTTTTTTTTTTTTTACAGTGTGTTGCCTTGTGTGGCTCCCGTGGGCATCCACTGTATTCCGGCTGGGCACATGCAGGCTTGTCCTGAGTTTGGGTTAGATGCTTGGGTTTGTGACACACACACCCCTCCTGCTTCCCGTTTCCATGGGCTTGCAAAGGGTGTGACCAAGTGACCGTGACTTACACAGTGACATTGGGCTCCCATGAGTTGTGTGGGCAGTCTGTAGTCAATACTGTGTGTACATCCCTAGTGGGTATTGTTGTTGTATTGTACACTGCATGGTGTATTGATATGTGCTTGTGCATCCATGTCCTCCTCCTAATTTGCAGGTTCCTTCCTCATGTCTTCACAAGGCCGTCTCCTTTTCAGATGGAGTTCATGTTGTATGCAGTACACTGACACATTTGCGTGGCAGCAACACTCTACAGTTGGAAGGGGTCGATGTGCTGGCTTATTCAGGTTGTAAGACTACCACTACTTTGACTTAGTACTGTCATGTTTTTGCAATTTTTCATGATGTGTTGCTGTATTGTGTTGGTGGTAAGTATTTGTTCATGTGTGCTGTTTGTTATTGATTACTGGGAGCATATTTTCTGTGGGCAGTTTCCATTTGGGACAGTGCACTTTGTGACACTTGTGTCAGGTCTTGTGCATTGCTTTGTTTGCTTTCACATTGCATGACATGCCATGGTGTGTTGGGTGGCAGAGCTGGGGAGGGGTTGGGTGACATGTCGCTATTTTCATGTTGTATTTTGCAAGGGGGTAGTCATTCATGCAGCATAAATGTGTGTTTTTTTGTGACACAGCATTGGTTGTCTTTCGGCAGGTAGGGATGCACACAATGTAACAATTCTAGGTGACCAATCTCAGGCTGGTATGGTTGTGACAGTTAACTGTCCCTTATGTCATCATCATTGATTGTCAGCTGGTATGTGCCAGGGCTGTGTGCACTCCACATTGGTGTGGTTTTAGGTGAATTAATTAGCCACCAGCTGCGTATGGGCTGCCTCACCATGTGCCCTTTCCCCTCCCATGTGCAGCGGTCGTGCTTGTGGTTGGGGATGTGGGGGCACCACCATGTCCACCGGCAGGCCCCGGCGTGTTGCAGGACACATGCTGCCATTATGATCCTGCACACTAATGGGGGCGAGTATAGCAGCTGCCCACCAGAGCCGTCAAGGAGGCGAAAGCGTGACTTGAGCACTCCGAATGTGCGCTCCACTATGCCTCGGGTTGCAATATGGGCTGTGTTGTATCTTACCTCGGGTGGTGTGGTAGGGTTCCGAATTGGCGTCATCATGTGGGTGCTCAGTGGGTAGGCACTGTCCCCTGGGGAGGTGATGATGGGTATCATTAGTGGGGTTGTGACATTACTCAGTATCTGACATGCATGCATGTGCAGGGGCATTTATACTCACCAAGCAGCCATGTATCGCCAAGCCGCCCAGCTTCTAGGTCCCGGTTTAGGGTTGACATTCTGTAAATGAAACTGTCATGAGTGGACCCTGGATAGTTGGCATATACTGAGGTGATGATTCCCTTGGCATCACATAATACCTGCACGTTGATGGAATGCCAGTGCTTGTGGTTTCTGTAGATGTGCTCAGTTGCCCTGGGAGGACGTAGAGCCACATGGGTGCAGTCAATGGCACCTAGCACCTTGGGGAAGTGTGCCACCCCGTAGAAATCCTGGACGGCATCCTGCCTTTTTGCAGGTGTTCTGGGCAGGTATATGTGCCTGCGGACTGATGGGCGTGCAGTCATGATGGCCAACACCTGGTGCAGGCAGCGTGACTGCGTGGCCTGTGAGACCCCCCCCACTATGGCAGTTGTCCGCTGAAATGAACCAGTGGCCAAGAAGTGCAGTACATTGAGCACCTTTTCCAAGGGGCTCAGTGCTTGGGAGCACAGGGTGGGTGATGTGAGGTCATCCTCCCACTCACTCACCAGGTCAAGTGTTATGTGAGGTGGAAACCTGTACCTCCCAAACACCTGGTCATCAGGCATCCCAAAAAGCCTGGTTCTGGGTGTAAATATTCTGGGCCTCACTATCCTCCCCCTCCTCCTGCGGTATCCCACGACCACTGCTGCGAGGAACGGTATATTCATCTTGGCATCTGAGCTTGTTTGTTGTTTGCATGCACTTTTATGCTGCGCGGGTCCACGTACGCCTGCTTCCTGCTGGCGTACGTGTTTCCGGATTAGCGTGTCTTTTTTGACGCATGCCTTAGCCCCGTTCGATTCCATGAATACGTGTTGTAGGCACGCTTTTGGGCGTTCCGCTTTTGCCTCCTGTACTTCCCCCGTGACGCCCACATTTTCACGCGTTGTTCCCCATTCCGCGTGTTACGCCCCGTGTTACGCCTACTTTTGTTGTGTGCGCTTTGCTATGTGTGCTTTCGCTGTGCGCGTAGCGCACGCTGTTTGAAAACGTGTGCGCCAGCGTGCGCCACGCAGGATTTTAGCACACATCCATGGATTTACATGCGGATGGACTTCCATGAAACGCTGTGTGCGGGTTTCGCTGCGGTTTTCGCACTTGCGCTGCGATTCGCATGCTTTCGCACGTTTGGCGGGAATTTTCAGCGCACATTAATTCCATGAATCGGCCTCTTTATCTCGCACAGCTCTATATGAGCTTTTCACATTAATAAACAAACACATCAATACATTACTCAATAAATCTATGAAAAAATCACAAAGTTCATTCTTTAAAACACATCGAATTCCTGTCATATAATTCAATATACATAATATGAATCATCAGAATCGAATTTTATGGACATTTAGCTAAGTTTAGGAAGAATAATCTTCCAGACTTGATGCAGTGCTACATGCAACCGCGCATTCTTAGAATTTAGACAATGGGCCTCATTACACGGATGGCGGTAAGGGTTAACGGTCACCGGTTAATGGTTAATGGTAACGGTGACCGTTAACCCTTGCCGCCGTACTACGAGGTCCCTTTGCGGGTTGGGGAATTTAACGCCTGCTTTTTGCAGGCGTTAAAACCCAACCCGCAAAGGGACCTTGGTGCTAATTACGGCACCGCAAATTTGCGGTACCATAATTAGCACCTTCCCCATTCCCATTATGCCCAATGGGGCAAAAATGGGAATGGGGAAGGGCAATGGTGGAAGGGGGAATTACCGCCCCACCAACCTTGGAGTAGGGCGGTAATTCCCCTTTCCGCCAAGGCGGTGCCGGTAATTCACCGGCATGGACCAAGGTGCTAATAGCACCTTGGTCCACCGCCTACCGTGTAATGAGGCCCAATAAGTCCAAAAAGGCAACTCCTCAATAGTGTCCAAATTATGAACAAAAGGTCCTAGATATCGTACAGAAATAGCGTCTTCCTCACAACACTCAATTAAAACATGCCTTGCAGTTTCTAGAATGTGGGTTTTCAAACAAATACGACAAAAAAGACTTTCCAACGGAAGCGTCCATCTAGGACCCATAACAGATAAAAGAGGAAGTTGATTGATTAAGAGCAATAAAAAGCGGCGCGAGGCAGGAGATGGACTTTGGAGTAAATAAGATTGGGGTCTGGGATACACATACAACAACATACTTCAGACAACATACTTGGATTAAATGAAATTCTGAATTCTTTGCTTATCCGTCTCCAAGGTGCCATTTCAAATCATGTTTCAGCTGCCGTTGAACATGCTCGTCAATCAGATATTTTTGGATAAGAAAAAAAGTGGTTTGTAATAATGGTGAGGACAATTACTACATAGCGCCTCACACATCGCTTGATGTGCTCACATGTCCTCTTCAGCAGCCCAGGGTGATGCATCTGCAGTGCTTCTCTTAGACACTGGTGCACAGGTTAGAAGTTGGTGAGCACAAGGGGGCTCAGAGTCAGACTCCATCTTGGAGCTTTGCACACTCAGCCCCTCTTATTCAGTATATATAAGGATATGCTGGGTCTTGGGAATATTGCAATGCAAATTCTAATTGACTTTTCTCCAGGGTGTCTGGCTGCGCTCCTCCGCATGTGGCTGCTGGCAGCTTGTCACCCTGCCTTTATGTTCCTAAAGGGACTCCTGCTGAGACCCTAATGGAGCAATAGATGTTTCTCGGAGATGATCAGACTGTTAGGCGATGCCTTATTTCCATGCAGCATGTGTCTCTTTCCTCATCAAGGATATCCTCCCTCCTAATATATATCACACGCACATACAGTTTATACCCAAAAGAAACAGACACAATATAAGCGATTTGAAATTCCGTCTGCATTTGTTAAAATCAAACAACATCTCTAGTTTCGTTTTTAGGCAACATTATGAGGTGATAACAATCCTGATGGATGGAGGGGCAGAACAAGGGGATACCATTAGCAACCACTGCTATAAGTGATAGAGAAAGATAGTGAGAAGGAGCGAGAGAGACAGAGAAGACAGACAGAGAGAGGGAGAGAGAGAGAGAGGGAGAGAGAGCTCTTCCAGCGTTTGGGTATATCAGCCCTCTTCTCTACACCAGGTGGAAACCCTCATCCATACGCTCTTCCCTCCACCCAGCAGGGACTGGAAGTCCCCGATCAAAGAACCTTTGCTTCCCAAGAGCGTTGCTTGCTGGTCCCCATGAAGAGGCAGGACTATTATCAATACCAGCTGTGGTAATCAGCATGGTCTGCAGCCTGTCTTTACTGAACTGAAGTGGGTCGCCTTGGACCTGATGCCCTCCAGAATCCTTTTCTGCATCTTGACTAGAGACACATGGGCCTGCATTATGAGTTCAGCGATAACCCGCCAGTGCTACCAGTGGGTTGCCTCTGAACTCATAACATCGTTCTGCCGCCTAATATCCCGGTGCCACCGGGACAGTCCCTGCGGCACAGGATGTCAGGCGGCGGAAAGTGTAAGTCCCCATTCCCATGGAGTCCCATAGGACACCACAGGAGTGGAGATACAGAAGCACTGCCACCGTTGCTAATGGTGCCAGTGCTTCCATGAACACCATGCATGCAGGGGTCGGTGCTCCCGCAGGTCAGACCTGCCAGGAGCGACTAGCCCTGTAGGCATAGTTGTAGTCTGTCAGTCCGGAAAGCGTGCCGATATTTTCCTACCGGCACACTTATTTCTGGACCGCCAGACTTGGAATGAGGGCCATGGTAACTGCCCGAGTCAATGGCAGTTATACATATATAAAGGGTAGCGTGCAGTGCAGAAACCCCCCCCCCCCCTTAAATTCGGGGGAGCTGGTTCACAACAAGTCATCTGTGAAGAACTGGAATCAGTTCACTCATGCCTGAAAGGCACTAGAAGACTTTCCTAATTCTTCTCATGTTGTCTTTGCATTTACCTTACCGTTTACCTCCAACACATAAAGAGTTTATTTTTAGAACATCTCTTTGAGGACCTTTCACTATTGTAAGCAATAGTGTGTTACAGTGTGCTAATGTCAGCCTTATCACGGTTTTATTACACGGCACACTCCAGCCAGGGACTCCTTCCCTGACAATGAATGTGGCATACAATAAAGCACATTTTATTTTTAATAAACCACAGGTTCTTTTTCTTTGAGTAGGCCTCCAACCCGTCTTGCACCCAACCTCCAATAGCACCCCGTGTCACGATGGACCAGGAATCAGGCCTTTGTGTATCAATAAGATATTTATTAATGTATTGCTTAATGCAAAAGGAAAATTAAACAATTTCACAGCCACCAATGTCCTAGTAACACAAATTCACTAATCTCTACAAAACAATTAGGTTGAGATATCCTGTTACAATTCACCCAATCTTTAATGGCAACACAGAAAAAGAACTATTTTATAATGAGATAACACAAATGGTTTAGCACTCCCCCTGCAACACTGACCCCCAAACATCAGCTAACTTCATTCCTTTGAATGGAAGACAGTGGGAAGGAGTAGAAATAGAGAGAGAAAATCGGATTTGGAGTAAAGCCCACCACTCCCAGATGGGAAGCCAGCAAAGAAAGTGAAAACCCGTTTTTGGAACAAAAGGGCAGAAGGGGATTTTGATTATTATTCACAACTGCTAGGGAACAGAATGACAGGACATTCGTGCTGCTTACACTTGAGGAGATAGGGAAGCTTAGCTAATACTAATCAGCACACCAGGGCAAAGTAGAAATGAAATGGGAAAAGCGGTTTTGGGAGAACGCAAATGCAAAAGGGAAACATTCAATGGCAAATGGAAATTCGATTTGCACTGGATTTATAATGACAGGCAGCTCAGTGAAGAGGTTTAGCTCAGAATAGGAAAATCAGTTTTCAATGACAGGCACATAACAGATAGACTGGTAGGTAAAAGGGATTGCTCTCACTGGGACTACTGTTTGGGGTTTTAATAGGACAGATGCAAATAGGAATGTGTGGGGTGATGCACACAATACACAGACAAATTTGGTTTTCAATTACAAGGAGACTAATTATTTTGAGGCAATACTTTAATGACTATAATAATTAAAGCAAGACACCAGGAACAAGGTGGTTAATTTTGAATTTCAACCATCTTGTACCGTGAATTTCAATGTTGGAATTAATTGATTTACTTAAAAATATTCTACGGAAATACACACAGGGTGGGAGGTGGGCGGTTAGACAATAGCCAAAAATAGTGTGGGGAGGGGGGTTTGGGCAGAAACCCCCCCCCCCAAAAAAACAATGAGCATTTTCACTGGAATGTTCACGTTAAAACAACAGGGCATGAAATTGCAGGCGACAAAATGACATGAAACCCTTAGAAGTTGTCAGTTTGTTCTTGGTAGTGGGTGCAGGAAGGAGCTCACACCTCCTAGTCAAGTTTTAGCCACACTTGCTTTCTTTGAAATCCCTGAGCCCCTGCCTTCAAGTCTGGCAGAGCAGGGAAGTATGACACCCTCAGTAACATCACATTTGACTGCGGAATGGTTCACTAGTAGGTGTGACTTCCTGTGGGAAGTCGGGGCTTTTAATTGTTAGGTTTCCTGCCTTAGCCCAAACAGTTATTTCTGGTATTGTGTGCCTCTTTAAAGGTGACACAAGTCTTCAGGTGGAAACATAATACACATTGCTTTAGTCAACCCCCTGACAGCATGTTTCCCTGAAGTAGTGCTATCTTTTCACTGTGGCTTTTTAAAGTCATTTTTCTTTTTCACACATGTGAAAGCCGATTTTGCATCTAATGTTTGAAATCCTGTCTAGTAGGTCACATGATTCTTTAATTTCTCCTTTTTGAGCGAGTTTGCATTTGCTGTTAGTCCATTGACAATAAGGGGTAGGCTCCCTTTCACATGGTTCTTTGATTTGACCTGCACAGGAGAAAAAGCCAAGTCATTTTTCATTTGCAGTGTTTGAAGGGCTGCTTGTTCAAGTGAAATGAAAAGCAAAATCCGTTTCTAGTTGCAGTGTTGAAATTCTTGCCCCTCATGTGAATTAAAAGTAAAACAAGACCGTTTTTGGATGCAATGCATAACTTCTTGTCATTCAAGTGAAATGAAAGTAAAACAAGGCCGTATTTGATGCAGTGTATAACTTGTTGTCATTCCGGTGAAATAAAAGCCAGACAGGGCCGTTTTTGGATACAGTGTTCAAATGCTTGCCATTCATGTGACAGGGAAAGCAAAGCACTGCTGTTTTTGGTGGCAATGTTTAAATGCAGCTTTTAAGGTGAAAGGGACTTCTGTTTAGGGCCGTTAAATGCACCCCACAGCCTGCTCCGCCTGCCCCAGAGCCCAATTAGTTGACCTGCACTGCTCGACTACAGCTGCCAATCAATAACCACTGGTATTGTATGTGATCCAGGCATTCTAACTTCAGAAGCAGTCAGTGAAACACCAAATGGCCTTTCTTTGCATTCAAGACACATCAATGCAATTTCCCAACAATATTTGTTTCAATAAGAAACTCCAACCGAATGTCATACAATAAGGTATACAAATCCTAAATGCATGTGCTCAGTATTAAGACATGATATTTCAAACGTTGAAATGGCACAGACTTAAAATCTGTGGGGCGCAATGGCATGGAACATATTTAAGAAAAACATGAGATTATGGTCTGAAGTGAAATCATACAGAGGGCCTCATTACGACCTTGGCGGAGGACCATGGCGCTATTAGCACCATGGTCCATGCCGCTAAGTTTCCAACTCCGCCATGGGCATAATGGGAGTGGGAGTGGGGAGTGGGGAAGGCGTTAATTACGCCACCGTAAATTACGGTGGCGTAATTAACTCCATGGTCCCTTAGCGCCATGGATTTTAACACCTGCTAAAAGCAGGTGTTAAATCCGCCATGGCGCTAAGGGACCTCGTACTCAGGCGGCAAGGGTCGGCGCTGTTTACGCTGCCGTAAACCCCTTACCGCCTGGGTCATAATGAGGCCCAGAATGTTTAAAAAGGAGCTAATAGTTACAATGGCACACATGCAGGATTTCCTATGTAATAGCACCTACTTCTGTGCTGGCTCCTGTCCAAGTGAAGGGCTGCAAAGTAAGTAGATCAGTGGTGGAGGAAGGCAGGAAGCTTTTATCTCCCCAAATAATGGAATTCAAGTTTAAAGGAAGCCTTGGGGTCTATGCAGGGATTGCAGCACATTGTGCTTGGCATCACACTTTCACAAGATACATTTTATGTTATGTTCGCAGTAAGTTAAGTCTCAAAAAAGGAGGGATACATTCAGGGGTGCAGGCTTTTACAATGTCTGCAGAACGTAGTTACAGTTTTTGATACTGTGGCATACACATGTTCAAGAATGCCTGTGCTAACACTGCTGTGACATATGATCCTTGGTCTGTATTTAGGATGCACAGGTACACATGGGGCAGAACGCATTTTAAACCTACTTTACTAAATGTAACATTTGTGATAATCTATAATTGAATGGGATATTTTAAAGGTCGACTGTCACAGACTTAAGATCTATGTGCTGCAACGCCACTGCAAAACTGCAAATATATTGCTGAACAAATTGGGCTAGGCTCCGAAGGTAATTTATATAGAATGAGTTCATAGTTTTTTTGTATTATTGTTTATTGGTTAAAAGTATTTCAACCTTAACAATGTATACAATTTATAATTCTGAAATTGTATTAACATTATCCACACGTAAAATGTATTTCTACAAAATACAATCACCTAATGCAATAAATATTTGACACATTTCTTTTTAATTTAGAAAAAAAAGAAAAATTCACAATACACTTCCATATTTAAAAAGCGAATAAGAATTGCACTCACATTTTTCACACAACTTAATAAGTGCAGGGCCTTCCACAATGCCCCCTTTCCAATTCCAACAAACAGCACCACTTCAAACATATTGCAGAAACAAATTAGACTATGTTCTGAAGGTCATTTGTATAGAATATTTACAAAGGAGTTGAGAGTTACAATTAAACGCAGGCAGGAATGTCTATGTAATGGCACTTACCCCTGCGCTTGTTCCTGTCTGGATGAAGACTGCAAAGTACCCAGAACATTGTTGGATGTTCAAGAGTGCCTGTTGTAACACAGTAACAGTGTGGGGGAATTTAGCCTGTATTTAGAATGTATAGGCATGCATGGGACAGAATGCATTTTAATCCTACTTAATTTCTAAAAACAATCTTTAATACATGTGCTGGGCATTCAGACAAGATTTTCTTTAGGTTGAATTGGCACAGACCTAGGATCTGTGGGCTGCAGCTACATAAGAAGTCTTCAACCATCTTGCAGAAAATAATTGGGTTAAAGTTTGAAGGCGAATTGTACAGTTTGTTAAAGACGAAGCTAATAGTTGCAAGGGAACCCAGGCAGGAACACTGACTTCTGTGTTGGCTCCTGTATGAATGAGGGGCTGTAAAGTAAGCAGAGCAGTGCTGGGGGAAGAGTAGGAAGGAGGTCTTATCTCCCAAATGAATGACATTTAAGATTAAAGGAAATCTTGGGGTCCTTTAAAGGGCTGCAGTACAATGTGCTGAGCATCACATTTCATCAAGCTACACCGTATGTCACATACACAGCCTGTTGAGTCCCAAGAAAAGGATCAATTCAGCTTTCAAAATGGTAACTCGAGGCAAAAGTAAAGGTTTTGAACCTGTGGGGTGTCCATTTTCAAAAGTGCCTATTTTAACACAGTGATGGCTCGTCGGCCTCGTACTGTATTTAGAATTTACAGACATGCATGGGGTAGAATGTGTTTTACATCACGGGTACAGGCACCTATGTGGCAAAAAGCATCCCTCCACTCACCAATCATCCGAGTATCCCCAATCATCCCATTGACACCCTGTCCACCTGGCCTGACCCTTACGACATTCTTTGTGGCTTTCCTGATAAACGTCTTTTCCATTGACAGCATCACTTGTGGCAGCTACAAGACCGTGTAGAAAACAAACCTGGCTAGTGGGCATTGGCACCCAAGTAGCCACCTTTGCTTCTTGCAACCCTGTGTCATGATGGCTCCCCACTGTAGCATGGAACCATTACCCCAAACCCCTGGATACAATGAAGGAGCACTCCAGTTCCCCCTTACACAACTAATAATTGTAAGTCCCAGAGGATGAGCAAGTCATTGTTAGCATCTGTAGACCATTCCCATTGTATGGATATTGTTTATGACACACAAAGGGAACAATTCAATTAGTTAGTCAGACAAGCTATTGTCATTCTAGCTATCCCTCAGGAAGAACTTAACTATCCCTTACGAGGGACAGAACAAACTGTCCCCAGGGCAGCGGTTATGTGCCACCTATCTAAAAGGGATAGGTGAGAAGGAGAAAAACCTTTGTCTCGCCCTTTTTTTAAAAATGGGGTGTAAATGACTAAGTGTAGCATTTGGTTAGAGCTGAAAGATTCTTAAGAGAAGTGAAAAAGAGGTTATCTACTCCCAACTACAGCCACATGAAGGAGTGAAATAAACAACAATAAAAACATAATTAAAGTTGTGATGCTACCGTCAAAGCAGAGATTTTTTTCTTTTTATTCCATCCTCGCTGGGGTGTGTAGTTAATCAGGACTTATAGCAGAAGCACACAGTTAAAACCAGAAAGATATAATTTCTTCAACTATGTACCATGCACCCTAAAGGATATCCCGATTCAGGTGATAGACCAGTTGTGGCAACTTTATTAATGATATCGCTTTCGTCAAACCAAAAAGGATATTTGGCAAATTTGGGGGTCTCTTGAGCATTTCATTTGCTCCATGGCTTGTGTTCTCAAGTCTTAATTATCTGTGAGGGAACATAAGGCATAGTTGAATGTCTAAGTGTACATAATTTCAAAAGTTAGTATCAAAGCATCGGCACAAACAACAAATTCTTATATATCGGAGTATTACCTTCATACTTGGGAAATCTCTGCATGCAGGAAAAGGGCCATAGGTGTCTTAGTTAGGACTCTCTATTGAAAGTAAAAGAGAGTACTAAGCGTTAGTGTTAGTGTATGGCACAGCGCCAATATGGTTGGTCTAGCTGATCACTATGGTAGGGATTAGATGAGAGAGAGGTAAGTCTCTGTTGGAATACAGTGAAGCCTTTCCTGTTGATAACCTATTTCATTGCTCGATATCATCTCTGCAGCTACGGCTCTATGACCCATTTGAGAGACTGATCGTGTTTAATGGTTTGTTGTGAGACAACGTCTCAAAGACAGCATCTCCAGATGTAACGTGTTACGTAGACATCGTCTGCCACCATGATTTAATGCCGGGTGGGAGAGGATTTGCCCAGAATTTCAGGAAATAGAAAAATAAACAGCAGGTGCTTGGCCAGCCTGACATTGGTGTTTAAAAGGACTACAAAAGAAAATTGAATAATGTCACCTTAGCGCCATTTACTGTGCACTAATTAATAATGAATAGGCTTATAGTAGCAAATACCTGATCACAGAAGCAGGTACAGTGCATTGTACTCAAGAGATACAATATTATTGAGCCATGAAATAGTGTGACATTCTATATATATTTGTTTTTGTCACAATAACGCTTCTGCAAAATGGCCTTGGACAAAATGAGGGTGAATGAATGAATGCATTAATTAATTAATTAATGGATTTGGAATGTAAAGAGCACAGCTTAATCCCGGGAGTATGTTGGCTCTGAAGGTTAGTTGCACAGTAAGAAACAAAAAAAAAACAGAACCAGAAAAGAGGAAAGGTTAGTGTTCACTTACGGAAAAAGAAATGTCTTCAAAGCCTTCCTGAAGGCTGGATGGTCAGGGATGGCCACAGAGAACATGACAAAGAATTCCACAATGCAGGAGCGGCCACTGAGAAGGCCCCACCTCCTAATGTAGCCCAGTCAACATGTGGTACAGATGGCAGTGCTGATTAGCCAAATGCAGCTGTATCGAGGGAACATATTTGACAAATGTGTCCCGGAGATAGACTGCATCAGTGCCATACTAGGCCCGCTGGACCATACACAGTGACCTAAAAGAGTTCTCTGCACCCACTGGGAGCCAAAGTAGGTTTAGTGGAGCACGTGGATATGTTATCCCTAGCTCCCGTCCCCTCAACTTCGTCATACTGGAACAGTAGAAGAAGAGCCCTATGTGAAACACCAGGTATCATCCCAATACCGCATCCAGTGTATGAGAGACGATATGCACTCAGACAAGAGTAACAAATGTACCCCCGCATTGAGAGGGTGGAAGGATGTCTGCACACACCATTGGACATCATAGAGCTATAAGTGAAGTCTGACAAGAGCAGAGTGACATCATAGAGGAGAGATACAGAGACTCACTGAAATGATATGCAAATATATAAAGAATAAAGATCTAATTGAAGTAATAAGAGAAACATGTAATCGAATATGAAGAAATTGTATATGCAAAGAAGCTAAAGTAACCTGCTGATACTTAAATGTATATACACAGAAATGCAAGGTGGATGAGACATATAGAAGCTTTCTGCTGGGAAAAGCATAACATGGCTAGAGTGACCATGATGGAAAGATGAACATCGGACTTGTATTAAAACCATTCAAGCTACCTCAGAGACAGAGCAGTGCTGCAGAGTCTATTGGCTTGGGATCAAGGATGCTATTTATAGGAATAATTGCAAGGCACAAGGGGAGTCAAGGATAAGCCATGTATGTAAGACATATTTCTCTAGATTAAGGGAAGGAGAAAACATCTGCAAGAGCCAAGCATTAGACAATTAAAGATGCAGAAAGCCTATGTAAGATGCAGTTAGCAATTCTTAGAGGCCAAGAAGTGTAATGACACCTAGCACAATTGAATCAAATAGCAGTAAATAGAGGATTAAAATGGACACATTTGTGGTCTCCTCACACGTGATTCAGAAGTTGAAAACAAGGGCTACTCATTAAGCCCAAATGAAGATAATAGTGTGCCTACACTCCCTTCAATGTCCCAGAACAGAGAGCAGGCTTCGAGGTCAACTACAAAGGGGAATCCTTGGCTTGGGGCCTGACCGATGAGAGACGATGGACTAATTGGGAAAGTGGGGAGTAGTCTGACGTTGCTTGGGGCCCCCGAGTTTCGTTTTACTTACGTGCTACTAACAAGCTGAAAGTCCAAAGTTGGGTAAGCATGCCAACCAATCAGAGGGCCTTTGTAGCAACATGCTATTTAATGTTGCAGAGACCAACCCGTTGCAATCATAATACCAAGGTTATTGACCAGCAGGACTGGGCGGTGTGATTAAACTGTGATGATTCCTCCTAGAAACCTGGTCTGGGACCCTCCTCATGTGGCCAGGGAAAGGCAGGTGCTTCCTAATCCTGACCCTGGGGGTGGTGTACTCCGGGAGGATCACATGGGGGGGATAGACAGGAAGACTGGAAAACCCCTCTGTTTAACTTTCTCATAATTTTTGTCAATTTGCTCTTACACCAACAACGCTCTTCATATGCCAATGGCAGAATACAAACTCAAATTCGTGACTTCATCAATTGTAAATCCAAGTTTGTTGCATATGCTGTGGTGTGTGTTTATGATAGGGAATATATTGGAAGCACTATACGTGAGCTACATATCAAGATGCGTGAGAACCTGTCCAACCACTTGTGGTGCACTGGCAAACCCAACATCAACTTGCCAATACGAAGGATATTCGCTTTGTTGGTTTACAACAGGCATGAGTTAATATCAGAGGAGGCGATCGCCAACTTCATCTTCGACAATTGGAAGCACATATGATATGCAAAGTGAGATGCACTACTCATGGTTTAAATAGTGAACATGAATTAAATGTATTTTTGTGAAGGTTTTTTTTTCAAGGCCCTATGTATATTTCATACTTCTGAGGTTCTTTGTGTTTAGACCCGTAGTTTCTATATAACTCTAGTAACTCCTCCCCCCATATCTTTCTTTCCCAACTGTTTCTTTAACTACAACAATTAATGCATACTTGACTTTAGCTACAGATGGGATGTGTCTAAATGAATGGGGACAATAGGTATGGTGACCAATGCATAGGGTTGACAAACGGCCTATGCAAATTGGGGCACTGCACTAATCGTAATCCCATGAGACATTAAAAATTAATCTGTTCAGCATAGTGTCATTCGAATGAGATAACACAGAATGTTAACTCTGTAACACTCATACGCACAGACGTAAATTGACATCACTTACAAGCAGTTGGGAATACTTAACATTGGATACCATTGTGCGTGCACAACTTGGGATACTGAGAAGATGACACTCCAAACCTAACAGTGGTCCATTGCTTGGCAAGAACGGGTAAAGAGTTTATCAATGGCAATACACCAGATGTATTCAATCTCAGGAAAAGAGATGGGATTGAGCAATATTTTCCTTTGTATAAGGTGACTTGACACTATATCGGTTCTTGAATTTTTACACTACTAAATCTAGAACGCATTTAAAATATGATATACATTGCCCTTTGTGAATGATCAAAACTCCAAATTATAAACATGCATAACTCATGAAACATGTGAATATGGAGAAAAGGCAGTGCTAACTATTAATTTTATATTTATGAAGAACACCGCTTTGAAACGTCAACCGTCACGTGATCGGGATGCGATCACCTGACTTACTCGGCACTGCATAACTATCAGGGATGTGATAGACGCTAGCAAAGCTCACCAGAATAATATACTGTGAATTGGCAGGACGCATACATGGTGAACCCGTAACAGATATCAGGTAACTCCTAGAGAAGCAAGTATAGTAAACATGCTTATGTAATTATCTTCAAGGACCTGGAACTCGGATTCAGGAACCTAATACATGCTTATGTTTACCAATATAGGTTGCTTTGAATCCAAGAAAGACGTGGAAGTCTGTAATTTGAATCTTACTTCTTGAGGGGCCGTACGAAGGCCTGGGATACACATGTAGCGACTGCCACAACCTACAAAGTACTTAAATGGGGCATGTGACAACTTCACATTTGTTTGTCTGACGACTCAATTAATAGATGGCATCAAGCTTATATTAGTATCATTCCTATTGCTGCCTTGCAGTCGCAGGCATAATAAAGCCAAAGTCTACTCATCACAACTTAACCAAGCGGGCTAAGGTACCACAATCTAGTGAGGTAATAATAGCCAGCCTTTATGTTTTCTTTTTTTAAATGCACTCTGTGGGGTGTATTTAAGGCCCTAAGCAGAAATCCCCTTCACCTGAAAACCGCCTTTAAACAGTGCCACAAAAACGGCTGTGCTTTTGTATTCCTTGCACATGTGTGCCAAGCATTGAACGCTGCCACCCAAAGAATGACTCTGCATTTGCGTTCCTTTCATTTGAATCATAAGAAAATTACCTGCATTCAGAATGGCTCTATATTTGATGTTCTGTCATCTTAATACTGAAGTGCGCATGGCATTCAATACGGCCCTGCAATTGTTCTTTCTTTCCTCTGAAATACCACAAAGTTATGCGCTGCATTAAAAAACAGCCCTGTGTGCTTTATTCCATCCGAAGGACAAAGAGTTAGGCAATACATCCCAGAAACAGCTTTGTCTTACTGATAAATCACATTATGGGCAAAGATTTCTACATTGCAACCTGACAGGGCTTTTGTTTCCATTTGATGTGAACCACTGCACTCAAAACATTGTAAATGAAAGAAACGGCATGGTTGTCCCTCTTTATTCTGTGTCCAATCCAAGAACCCTGTGCAGGACCCCTCTGTATCCATGAACCAACAGTACATGCAAACTCACTCAAAAACCGACAGAACCGCATCTGAACAGTAAATGAAATATTGCTTGCACACGTGTGAAGGGAAATAAAGGAAAATTACATTTAAAACTCATCCTGAAATGGCAATTTTGCTTGCACAGAAATGTCAGTGAATATGTTTGGGTGGGGGGGTTTGGCTACACATGTATATTATGTTATTCACCACGGGACATCAGCTACCTTGAGAACCAGTAAAACCAGTGTGGCTCAGGAAGAAAAAACTCAATTGGATGTCCTGCATACCCTGATAGTCACGCTTATGAGTGAACTATTTAGCAATGGCATATGAGGTTGCCAAGAGTGTGAGGATTCTCTGCCCTGCTAGACTAGCAGGCAGTACTGGAAGAGGTAACAAAGAATGCCAGTGTGGCTAGTGCGTGACCAAGAAGTGTGATTTCCTCCAACACCCACTCTGAAGGATGAACTGTCAAACATCAAAGGGCATCATAAAAATCCTTTGTTGCAAGCCCAGCCAGGAGGAGATAGTTTGCTGTGGGGAGTTGCAACACCGTCCCCACATGTGACTAATCCTCCACATTGACATTAAAGGACTTCTTCATTTAAGACATTTTCCCCAGCACTCTAAATAAGTAATAATTTTGTTGTGGTGCTAGTTTTCCATGTGATTTTTTGGAGGATGTAAAGAGACCAATTGCATGTTTCTAGCACTTTGGGAACTGAAATGGCCAGGAAGGACGTGTTGCTGGCTGATTTATAAATGGGACAAATATGAAACTAGGTGGAAAGAGGGAAAATGATGTTATGAACATGTGTAATCATTGGCAGAATTTTAGCTGTTATGCATTTCAAGAAAAAAAATGTGCCAAAGGGCTATGTTACCTCGCAAGGAGGTGGCGGTCGGCTTGTCTAATTCCCTGTGACACACTGAAACCACATATTCACTTCTTATTGCGGTGGCCATTATAAGTTTGGAGTTATGATCCATAACTCATTCTTTCTGAAAAGTGGACATAAGAAACAAAGAAGTATCATAAATGCAAATAGACAAATGATGCTCTCTCCCCTGAACCAATAGGCCCAGGGGGGCAGAGAGAGGAATGACAGATGGTCCTATCCCAGGATTGGAGTAATTCCAGAGTACTTCTCCCCAGATTGTAAAATGAATTATGTCATTTGGGCTATATAAGGGGGACACAGAGAGACACAAGGGATCCACCCATCCTCAGCAAAATACACAGATTACAGATCCAGACACACACAAGAATCCAGTGAGACAGGAGAGTAGGCAGCTGATCCCATCCGAGAGAGTGCAGTGACTAGATCCTTGCCTAGCTGACCCCATCCAGGAGAGCGCAGTGACCAGACACTGGCCTAGCTGTCCAGAATCCCATCCAGGAGGGTGCAGTGACTAGACCCTGGCCTAGCTGTTCAGAATCCCATCCAGGAAATCGCAGTGGCCAGATCTATTGCCCTAGCTGTCCAGAGTGACCAGAGACCTCACTGGCTTTCCAGAATCCCAAACCCAAGCTAACATTGTAAGTAGCAAATAACCCCAGTCCCAAATTGCATACCCCTCTCTTTTGAATCTTGCATCCCATTGAAAATCCAATTGAAAGTCCCAAATTGCCAGTATAATCCATTCACCTATCCATAGAAGAATTTGCATTAGCCTGTGTATGTTAGCGTATTCCTTCGATAAATCTTTCAGTTGTCTGTATAAATCCTTAGCATTATTTGGAAGTAGATCAATTAATTCCCCAATAAGGAAATTCACAATGTAAGCTGGTTGAAATTCGAAATTAACCCCCTTGCATTTAGTGTCTTTCTTTAATAACTATAGTCTTTAAAATATAGTCTGTAAGTAGTCTCCTTGTCACTGAAAACCGAATTTGCCCGTGTTTTGTATACATTCCCCATGAACTCTTAACTTGCATCTGTCCCATTGAAAACCCGAACTGTAGTCCCATTGAGAGCATCTTGTCTGTTGTGTGCCTTGGTCCTTGTCCTTGAAACATATTTCCAATTTTGACAGCCAAGCCCTATCCTTAGCTGCCTGTCATCACAAATCCTGTGTAAAAACGAAATTCCATTGCTGTGTGTGTTTTTCTTCTTCATTTGCTTTCTTCCCCAAAATCAATCTTCCAACCTTGTTTCGCGTTGCCCTGGTGTGCTGAGTAGTATTCTTTAGGCTTCATTACCTCCTAAATTGTATCAATACAAATTTCCTTTCTAGCTCTCCCACCGTGGTTGTGAGCTGCTGTGTGAGTAACAAGCATATCCAATTCTGATGTTTTGCTCCTAATTTGGGTTTCATTTTCTTTTCTGACTTCCCATCTTGGGGTGGGGGCTGTATTCCAAATCTGATTTTTCTCTCTTTATCCTCACTCCCTGCCATTGTCTTCCATCCAAGGGGAATTAAGTTAGCTGAAAGATTCATGTGAATTGTGTAGGATTTTGAATCAATTGTTCCATCGGAAACATTGCATTGTGTGCCACAATATTGGTGGCTGTTGTAAATTGTATTTTGAATATTTTTCCTTTTTCCATTAAGTAATAAACAAATAAATATCTTATTGACAATCACCGGCCTGGTTCCTAGTCCATTGTGACACAGGGTGTTTATAAAGGTGGGCGTGAGATGGGTTGGAGGCCTATTCAAAACAAATCTGCGGTTTAATAAAAATAAAAAGCAGTTTTATTGTGCACCACGTTCATTGTCGGGGAAAGGAGTCCCTGGCAGGAGTGTGCCGTAGTCTAAAACTGTGACAACACTGGCATAATAAATTGCACATAACATGCACTACGGCACACATGCTATCCTGAAAGTGCTGATTAACACACACAAGGGAGTATGGATGTTATGTCAGTGGCACTCACATGGGCACAACAGGAGATTTGATTTCGGGCAACGATCTTTCCAAACATTGTGGGTAAATAGTACAGATATTAGTACAGAGCTTGTGAATCCATTATGACTAGACATCACTGAACAATCTGTGATTCCAAGAAATGTAATTTAGTCCTTGCATTGGTTCAACCTACCTCTTTCCCCCTCACATAGACCCTATGTTGCAATACTCACACTGGACATGCACCAATATGGTGGTATATCATGTTCAATTAATGGGCAAATGAACAATATTGAGTTTTCAACGACTGATTAACAATGTCAAGATGGATTCATTGTATTTGGAATAATTTGATTTGAATTAGATTTTGATGATGTTTGACCTTGTCATCACTTTGTGACAATCACCATTGGTGTATGTGGTGCTTGATATCATATTAGCAGCAATACTTCACAGAATCTTGGGGCTCAGTTGAATATATGCTTGAATCAGTGATTTAAAGGTTGACAGATGTTATCTTATTATCCATTTAATAATTGGTGTGTTATCTCTTGTCTCTTCTTTCTTCTGTATTCTCTATTATTTTTTTCTCTTCTCCCCTCTTCACCCCCCAACTTTTCGTTGTCTCACATCATTTATTCCTGATTATTCAAAATATAGCCAAACTGTTTGGTAGAATAATTACTTTAGATGACCTATCCATGTAATGATGGGGTCTGTTCGAATATTATTGGCAATGCCAATGGCCTTAATACTTTTGTTCATAATTTAATAATGATATGAATGAATGTTTATATGATTTTTACAAACATGTGTAACACAGATTTGATACTGTATCCTGAAAAGGACTAAATTGGTCGAAACATGTGTCGGCAATTTCAGTATCGACCACAGAATAAAATACCATGAATATTTTGACTTGACTAGACTCATTGTAGTGTGTCATGTGACAGCTCATGTTTATGGAACAACATGTTAACTTTCATGTAATCCCACACTTTTTACGGCTGTTTGCCAAACTACAGAAGTTGAAAAAGCTAACTTTGTTAAAGGGGACTACAAGTCCCCTTATCCCACAAGTATTTGGATGAGGAAGAGAGCTGAAGAGACAAGCTACAGCAGTAGTCAGACAATTAAGCTCAACAGCCCACACCTGAAGCCACCTGGGAGGCAAAAAAGGCCCCTCGGTTGCAGGCGATTGGAACGAGTGGAAGGAGCTGGAACTGTGACTGGAATGCGAGCAGTAGTAGCAGAAGGAAGCAGACAGGAGGCTGTCAAACCAAGCAAAAGTGGATTCTGAAATGTGGAGACAGCAGATTCCACCTGCTTGTTCTGATAGGGTTCTGTTCCCCCAAATTCTCAAGTCCAGCGGCTGCACAGAGGAAGGCATGCAGGAGAGCTGTCTTTACCCAAGTGAGCCTGATGGCTGTGGTTGCCGAGCAGCAGATTTGCAGGAGACTGAGGTAAGAAGCATTTTTCAAGCTGTGGGTCTCAGGAGAGAGAGTGGCTCCCTAAACGTGTGGCCGAGTCAGAGACACCTTTACAGAAGAAGGGTGTGCGTCCCTAGCAAGCCAGAAGCAGTAGAAATTGTGGTAGAAGGCATCGAAGCAGTGCAACCTGCATAGCAAGTGCCAAAGAAACCTCTGAGTGAAGCACTGCATTCTAACACCTTGTGCAAGTATTGCCATTTAGCATATAGACAATTAAGAAAAGTATGGGGCACTGCAAAGTATGCCAGATAGTATTCAAAATTTCATCAGTCAAGACAAATGTCAGCATTATAACACATGGAAGAGTAATTTAAAAAAAACTGCTAATAATTCAATTTATTCAGAAAGGGTCTTCAAGCTGCATACCAGGTAGAGTTCAAAAACATTCTGCCTTCACAGACTTTCAAGACGTTGATATTCAGCATACAAGCCTAGAAGCAAAAAGGACAGCAATGCAAACCAAAAACAGAGATGGTCATCTGGATGTGCCAATGGATGAGCAAGAAAATCTGCAGTGTGATGCATTGTTAGAAATGACCATACATTTGAACCAACATCTGAATGTCACTGTGAACAATAATAACATGTGGTACCGTTTAAGAAAGCAAGCCAGGATAGCAGTGAGCCAAATACTTCTCTACAACTTTGTCAGTCATTCCTAAAATGCTGACCCTGCTGAAAGGGTTGCATAGTATGTTCATTGTGGGTTATTCAGTTGTATAATGTAGTCAGCAAAGGATCATTGTCAACAAATCATTAAATCACTGCTGTGTGGATGGAAATGGTAATTGCACTGAAAAGTTGATTCACAAGCTGGGGAGCAAAAGCAGGCAATTTCTGTTCTTCTTCCACTTCTGTGTAAACACTTACTAATGATGATACTGCAAGGTCAACTGGAGTTGTTGATGAAGCCTGCACTGAAGCAAGCAACATCACCACTTTGAACAGTCATGAAGATGCAGTTCTCATCACAGAAGGATTGCATACATGAGCAGATGCAAGTGAATGATCCTGATGATGCAATCTCTGCAGAAGCGCATGAAGCAGTGGTCTCTGTCAATGTCATATTGACTCTGGTGCTTCAGATGGAGGTTGCACATTTTGACAGTTGCAGGCATGGACCCACATAAGATGTCCCCAACATTTCACACTGGTCTGAGTGGTAGAAGGATCTGATGTTGTCCCCTCCAATGAGGTTGCAACACAGACTTTCTCTGATGAACTCAAAGGTGGACCCAGTCACTCGGTCTAAAGGAATGGCACTGTCCATCATCATGTTCCGGCAGACATTCACTGATAGTTTTTCCTGTAGCAGTATTCCCTTTCTTGATATGGTACCAGATCCTACAGCACAGCTAGACTAGAAAGAGTTGCAATCAGTGACTGTTTCATTGAAACACTGTTTTCATGGTCATTGTTAGGAGTAAGCGAGCCTTCTAGTGCTGCAGTTCACTCTGAATTATCACCCAGTGAATTACCCATCACCACCACTGAACCAGATATAGCATGTCCCTTGCGCATCACCATTGTTAAAGCAGATGGTAACAATAGGGCTTCCAGCCAGGCGGAAACCTAAGATCCATTACACATAGGAGTACCCGCTAATGTCAGGTAGCCCTGCAGCTTACAAAGAAGGCCAAATTTGTGAACAATGTCATGTGCATAACATAAATCACTGTAAATTATGGTAAATGCACCCCTTGCGTGTATAAGAGCAATAGGTGATCATATTGAACACTTGGCAGCTGATAAGGTTCCAGAAGATCAAATTGAGAACAAGCTGTGTAACCCAACGAAATTCTTCTCAGAGTATTTCATAAACAAGATCCATCAACAAACAAAATCATCTGAGGGTTCTGCAGTGGTATATCCTTTAAATAAATTCTGAGAGTCAAGAAGTGTTCAATTGTCAACAATTATGTGGATGCCCATCAGATGGTATCAAAAGTAAAGAAGCAGGATTCAAAATAAGGGGTTCATGGCGCATTAGCAGCAGAAATTAACAACTTCTCATACTTGGTAAAACCGGAAATATGAGTATTTTTCACTTTTAAAAGTAATGGCAGGGAAGCATGAGACACTGCTACAGTAACATGATGCCCATGACCAGAGTATATGCTTCTACTAACAGCGCAGTTGCTTCCCCTGTTATAAGCAAGTTGGTGAACTTGCAGCCACATGATCTAATGCTGCACTTTAATAGGCAATAGGGTGGTGCTTGTCACCATCCATTTGAGTCAACATTTCCAGAGCAAAACCTTCACATTCATCACAATATAGGGTGAAAGCTGTCTGATAATTTGCGAGACTCTAGGGCAGAGCCTTTGACAATTCTTGATAGATTTTAATAAATGCCTCATATACTTCAGGGAACCAATAAAGGGGGTCAGGTGTTGAATAAAGAGTACAATTCTGCAGGGCTTTTATAACTTAAGCATAGCCTAATATCCACTAGCTTCAGTAACCAGCCTTTCCAAGAAATCCTCCAATTTGCTTTCGGGTTTGGAGTTTACGTACTTGCAAAATCACATTAATAAGATCTTCACACAGGTTTCTCTGCCCAGGGGAGACCGAGATAATGGAGTCAAGTCTGACACAACTGAAGTTGTTCCTTACATTCATAATGTCAAATCAAGGCAATAGTTGTCAGTAAATTAAGATAATTGTGTTTGCAAGATTCTAATGAGATGGGTGCCAATAAAATGTTACCAACATACTGAACCAAAAATAACCCTGCTATGAACACCAGTGAATAGAGATCTTGCTTTAAATATGAGAGAAGTTTCAGAATTTCCACATACCACTGTGATGAATGAGTACATTGATATTGCAAGGATTTATAAGCAAAAGTGAATAAATATTGACAGGCAGGATGTACTGATATAGAAAAGAATGCAGAATATAGATCTACTAATGCAAATGCCGAGGAGTTGTGGGAATGTAAGAGAAAAGGGTTGTGGGATTAGGCATTACAGGAAAAGTGGGCAGAACTGTTGCCCCTCATGAAAGTGGTCAGGGGATGGGACCCAGTCAATGGTCAATATCTACCCCTTAAAATGGAATATGTGCTGACATGTCAATGCAGTCCTAGGTTAACAACCCATTTGGGTTTTAAGGATTTGCTCCATTTTACTTTTGAGACATTTGGCATCTCTCTATAGTGTACTTTTTTCTCTTCTTTTTTTCATGTCACAGCTTTTGGTGCTGGTAGCACGCTGTGATTGGTTCTATTCTTTGTCTTTCTCTGTGGTGGTGTGTTAAGTGTCATTGTGTACCTCAGTCGGAGTTGATTATAACTGTATATATTGGTTGTTTAACTCATTTTATATGTGTGTTTTCATGTGAATATCCTTTTCACTTTCCCCGCCCATACAATTCTACAAGTCAAAAGTTATTCCGACCATGACATATGGAATGAACCCCTCCTTAACTATGCCTGCATCAATCTGGTTACAGCTGGAAGGCTACTTATGGAAATCGGTTCTTGGCCTTCCGAAATCAACTTCCATGGCTGCAGTCCGGCGAAGACTGGGCCTTCTCTCCCTAGCGGCAGTGGTGGAAAAGAGCGCCATGCAACTGTACAGGAAGACTCTACAAACTGACATTCTCCCAGTGTACCAAGTAATTGCGGCAGAAATCAAAAGCGGGACCTGTAAACCACTGAACAACTGGGTAAAAACCCTTCAAGGAAAACTAGAAGATCTCACCTGTACAGAAGAACAGCTCATCTGCAATCCGGCAAGAGTGTCAACCAAGATCGAACTCCAAGACTGGATCACTACAAACAACAAAGCTTTGGATAAAAAGCTACTATTGCACCTGCCGCCAGTTTACAACAAGCTAAGAAAACCAATAAAGTGCTGTGAAATATTTCCAAACAAAACGCTGCAAAAGCTCGTTATGAGAGCTAGGCTAAATCAACTACACACCAGGGAAGTCCAAACCATTAGACGACTGGCAGTATCCAGCCTCTGCCGTCTCTGCAATAACCAAGAGCAACCAGAAACAATAAGGCATTTTCTTACGACCGGCCCGCAACTGACCAAGGAAAGAGAAGCCTACATCTCACCACTTATACCCTATCCATTGGCGACAGATGAAGCAACAATTTGGTCTTGGTTAATATCCAGAGAATCCTCAAGATGGACAATGGCATCTGCCAAATTCCTGGACGCAGCCTTAAAGAAAATCAACACCCCGGCAGCAGTACCAGACACAACATAAGTCATAAACCGTCCAAATCATACTCCACGCCGTGACTCTTCTTCACCTAAGTGGTGAGGCGACTAGCAGAAAAACCAAAATTACAGAGACAAGACAACTTGTAGAAACCTTTTAAATGGTTAAAAGACAAGTAATAATAAAAAAAGAACAAAAAATAACCTCACTTTGATTGTATTTTTCTGTACAGTTATACTTGAACATATTTTTAAAAAAGTGTAGATTCATATTGTTGAAATTATTTTCAAATGTATTTCCAAAACTACACATGTACAACATCCCCACCTCGTTTGTTTGCTTCCTTGCAAATACTTCAGTTGCTGGATTTGTAACACCATTAATCTAGCCTCAGAGGTTTATTTCTGTCTCTCTGCCTGTTCATGGAAATGCATGCACATCTAACAACACCTTCTTGCCTTTCCAGTGAATGAGTGCTCCCTTAATTCCTTCTGCAAACGTGAGCTGTAGAACCATTATGAATACAGGAAACTCAGCCTGCTGTGCATTCATCACCACATTGGGATCCCGGGAAACTGATCAAAATAATGCTTCAGATAATATGCCAGATCCTCTCCCTTATTTTATTTGCATGCATTTATCTTAGTCCAATCAGTCTTCTTGGGGCAGATCTCTATAAGTGTGGGGAGTAACCTGTCAGTTAACTCTTTTCGATTATCTCTATGGTGCTCTTGCAATGTCCAGTTACTTATTTCTTCCATAAAGTAAAGGAACAGCATCTCTCGACAAATGATTGACGTCAGCACAAATAGGATTGTAAAAGTCAATATTTACTTTTTCTTTAAACTTAACATAACCTTCAAGAATTTAAGGTAATCTTTGCACAGCATTACATATATCAATGCAGTGCCATGGTGTATGCACAGTTACTGTTGTATTGCCTGTCACAGAAAACTATTTCAAAGGGTACACTGCAGCATCAGCTCAAGGGGATGTATTAGAGCATCCTTCAAAGGATGCAGTTGCATTAAATGCAGGTGAGGTGCTAAAAAGATTAGAAGTTGACCATCTGCCACGAAACACTTCAATGGATGAAAGTGATCATGATGTAAATCCTTCTAGTGGTTGTATGGGAGTGGATTGATTATATGCCGGTGGTCACTAAGGAATGAATCTGGGCTCTGAAATTGAACCTGCCCACCTGTTGGAGATGGAACAGCAGTAGCAGTTGCTTGGTTTTAAAATGGTGCCTGATCAGATACAGGGATCAATATAGCATGTTTTTTTTTATAAATCTAGTACATCTTCTTGAGCTTATTCTGTGGGTCTGACCATATAAGCTTTTCTGATTTTCAAACATGGCTAAATTGGCTTGCTCTGCTTTTAGCCATTATAAATGCTCGCAGAGCTTTCCTTGGGCATCTTTCAGAGCTCTGATCTTAGTTTTGGAGTGCCTTTTAGTGACCACCATGTACCAGTTGGAGAAGGCTTCCCAATGCTTTTATTGAAACTTTGATCGCAGGGTCTCTAGAGACACTCCTAGATGAGCAATCTTAGCAAGAACCAATGTACTTTCTTCACTTTGTAATGTCAACTTGCGTTAAAGTGTTTCATTTATCCAACTATGTAGAATGCTTGGATATAATTTGCTTAGGGGGAAGTGGCACTTGCTACGACTGACCTATTTCCATTCTCACAAGGGCAAAACAAGGATTGGATAATGAGGAATTCCATGTTGTTCTTTGCAATGCCCCATGCTATAGACTTGAGATGCTGCTAGACCCAACACAGCTCATGACTGCCACTCAATAACCATGCCCCACATAGAAGCACAGAGACACAGTTTATGCACGCTATTAACATAATAAGATGCCCAGAGTCAGGATAAGGAAGGTGACCAGGGTTATGCATACATAAGGGAGAAGATAGATAAGCCTAGTCATAGCCCATTACTATGTTCAAAAGAACAGATATTACTAGTTGAGTGTCTCTGTCACTGGGTATCTCCTTTGCAAAAAATAACTGGCGTTTGGGTGATACAATTTAGATATCAGGTGCTTCCAAAAGAGATTACGGGAAGTGAGGCGACATAGGGCAAAGAAATAAAGTCTACACCATAGCCACACATTGCGTCTATGACTGCACATATGAATCAGGTTTGGAACAGGTTGATGGCAAACAAACTCCTTCAGACGGTTACTTTTTGACACCTGGACAGTATTGTCTGCCACCACCCCTGTGCAACAACCTGTTGTCAGTTATAATGTCTTGTGGGACTCGCCAGGGAGCTACAACAGTTGTTCGGTGATTTTGAATTGTTTATGGATCTTTCTCTTTTTCCCAATCATTGAAGAGCAGTTCTTTCAAAAATACTGACTCCCTACACTTACGATAACCCCTTCTTAAATGTAGTTAATGGATGCAAGTGATCTGACTACTAACAGCAAGCAGTCCCCAGACAATAGTGTTTTTTAAGAGTATTCTGACAATTATCAGAGACAAACACTTTAAAAACACGAGAGAATCATCATGTCCTCTGAATAAAACCAGCTCATTCTTCAGTTGGCCAAGGGTTCCCTGACCTACGGGCACCCCTTCAGTGAGATAAAGCATTTTGCCATGTTATGTGGGCCTAGGGCATCGCTAAGAGGTGTGTCCATGAATCCTATGGGACAGTCCTAGCTAATTAATCTAAGGCAAAAGGCACCAAAATTGTCATGAAAAACTGATGCAGGATTCAACCCTTCGATGACGTTAGTTCAGTAAATCTTTGATAGCAGCACTGTAGGGTCAACAATGAAACAGATATAGCCCATTCCCAAGCTATTCAAGACTGTTGCGGTGTCCCTTTATCCACATCTTTTATAGGTTTTCAGTACATTGATTTAAATACAAGTGTAAGATTATATGATCCCACTGAGGAGGATTGCAGCCCTCTAAATTATCACAATGGTCCTTTATGGAAATCCAGGAAACTTAACCTCCCAAGTTCACTTCCCTAGTTTTCAAGAGATAACCAGCACAGATATGCACACTTAATAAAATTACGTCTCACATTCACGATCATCTTTGTTTGAAAAAACTGTTATTTTTGCAATACATGTATACTTTTCGCAGTGTAAGCACATTCATAATTAACTTTGGTGAGCTAGTGGGAAACAAAGGAACTCATGTTCATTAAATGAGTAATTTGGTGGCAGCCAGCAATTACGTGTTGACATACATGGCTATTCTATGAAATTCTGTTGATGTGAAGAGGAGGGGGAACACATTTCCTTTTGATCTATTGTTGCTGGTTTTATCGCCCAAACATGTTGGTGTCCACATTTCATTCTAAACTGTGCGATTTACCATTCCAGCCCACATGGCCCCAATCCACACCTTGACAACTCAATTGAAAATCCATGATCTATCAGTGCTCCTACACATGTAGAGCTCCTCGCTGCGCAGTTGTTAGGCACTACGTTAGGCGATATCTGGCATGACACATCTAAATTGCATTTATATATTTTTTTATTTTAGTTTTTATTTTATTTGTGTGTGTTCGTTTAGAACTTTACAAAAAAGTCGAAGATCTAGCTTGCGCAGGGGTAGCAGAAACAGAGTCCAATGACTGGACAAGGGGTAGGGCCGTCAGCCCTCTATCCTCTGCATGGTGAGTTGCAGTATTTTGGTTGAAGCTAGTAACCAGGAGGTTCGATCCCCTGCTATCAGTCTATTCCAACAGGTGTCTTCGTCCCACCCGTATTCTTCTGAGCTAAAGTGCTTTATGTAGGCCGATCTTAAGACTAGGGTTTCTGGGCATGAGATCAGTAGATGCCTGATGGATTCAGTTTCGGCGTTACACAGACGACATATGTTGGAGTTAGATAGGCCTCGGATGTTTAGGATCTCGTTTGTTTCCAGCAAATTTAGCCTGATTCTTAACATATAGTTTCTTGCTCTCCTATTTGGAAATTTTTGGAGATATTGCATCGGCTCGTTTAGTTTCGAGAGCGAGGAGGGAAGGTGGAGAAGGAGTTTATTTTTGATGACAAGATCTTGGGTCTGGATCCAGTCTAGTTCTTTCAGTTTTTTGTAAACTCTCAGAGGGTTTGTAATGAGGTCTGCTTCCGTGCACGTCACTGATTCTAAAATGGACGTAATTTTGTTTTTCCAGGTTTTTAGCATTTTGACTTTGCCGCTTTGTAGTTCTTTGTTCAATAGACCAAAGATTTGCTCAATGTCGGCCGTGATGCATTTCCTGAATAACCTGAGTGAGTTTAGGTTGACTGTTGCTATTAGTGACAATAGGCTTAGTTCCTGGCGGATTGCAGCAATAGATGTGGACTTTGGAAGACTCAGGACTGTTTTCCAGAACTTGCTCTCCAGTTTTTGCCAGGTTCTTTCTGGGATTGTTGGCATAGCCTCGGCTCCATAGGTGATTGAAGGAACAACTTTTTTCTTATAAAAGTCTATTACCGGGATGCACGAAAATTTGCCAAATTTTGTGTCAATCGCCTTTGCTTGTGAAGCTAATTTCTTTATCTTTATTTCCAAGGCGAACTGCATTGATATTTCGTTTTTTGAGGAGTCGATCTGGACGCCTAGATATTTATAATCGGAGACCATCTCAATCTCTTTTCCCTCAAGTCGCCATTTAAATTTTTCAGAGGATGTGTTATTCTTCTGTCCTCCTTCCAGTATCATTATTTTTGTTTTTTCTTGGTTTATTTTTAAGTTGTTGACAGCGGTGTAGCGCAGGAGATTTGATAGTTGTCTCTGGAGGCCGATCTGGGTCTGGTCCAGAAGGATTAGGTCGTCCGCATACAACAGGTAACTTATTTTCGAGGATGCGAGAGTCGGCGGAAAAGTGTGTTCCAGGTCTACTGAGTCGCCGAAATCGCCGATGTATGCAAGAAACAATGCAGGTGCTAGCGGACATCCCTGTTTTACCCCTCGCCCAATCTGGATTTCATCTGAAAGATCACCTCTTTCGGAAAGTTGAATCCTGAGGGAAGTGTCCGTATGAAGAGCTTTGATTGGTTGAAGTATTTCTTGTGGGCAGCTCCACCTCTCCAGTTTTTCCCATAGGCGGTGTCTGTCGACGAGGTCGAACGCCTGCGTAAGGTCGATAAAGGCGATGAAGATTCCAGATTTTTTTCCCCAAGCTTTACTTTTTAGGGTACTGATCGCTAAGATGTTCGCCATCGTGCCCGTGTTTTTTTTAAAGCCCGACTGGTAGTTATCGTTACATGGGGCTGTTTCAGACCAGGATTGAAAACGATTCAGGAGTAAGCTTCCAAAGACTTTGCCGATGCAATCCAGCAGAGCAATTGGACGATAGTTTCGGGGGTCAGTGATGTCCCCCTTTTTATAGATGGGGACGATGATAGCTTTTGTCCAGGACGGCGGCAGAGATTTCAGCTCAGAACATTTCTGAAAGATGGAGGCTAACAGTGTTGCCCATTCCTGGCAGTTGTTTTTCAGATCGATGTTTGAAATCCCGTCTGGGCCCGCTGCTCTGGAGATCTTCAGCTTTTTTGATATAATTGCTGATTTCTTGTCGGTCGTCCAGTTGGA
The DNA here is from genome assembly GCF_040938575.1 of Ambystoma mexicanum. Classification (NCBI taxonomy): domain Eukaryota; kingdom Metazoa; phylum Chordata; class Amphibia; order Caudata; family Ambystomatidae; genus Ambystoma; species Ambystoma mexicanum. The sequence continues at coordinate 448,923,021 of NC_090933.1, read as the reverse complement.
TCCAGGCTGTCTTCTGGTCTGTGGGGTCCCGACAGGTGGTTTGGGCGGGGGCTCGGAAGACCAAGGAGAAGTGCGTGATCCATTTGTGCTCCGGCATGGCATTGATTGTGGAATTGTTTGTTGAAGGCACTGCGGATTTCAGCAAAGACCAGAATTCTTTGGCTTTGTTGCCATTGATGGCTTTTAGCATGTTTTCGGCGTCTTGTTGGTATAGTCGGTGACGGTGTTCTTTCACCCAAGATTTATAGGTTGCGATTGCCGATTTTAGTTTTTCTTTATTTGACAGATCGTTTCCTAATTGTCTTTTGAGTTTTCGCAGCTCCCTTCGTTTTGCCACCAGGGTGGAATCGTAAGCGTGCTTTGGAGGTGCAAGGGCCGGGGCTTTCTGTTTTGCATTTGTTCGGTGTTTTAACAGCAGAGGAACGTAATCAAGACTCTTTACGCCCTTGGGTCTGTCTTCGCCGGTGTAGTTTGCCAGCAGAGATTTAACCGCTCGGGTTGTCAAGTTTAATCGGTTTCCGCGGGCGTTTGGTTCTACTTCCATGGTGTAGGGTTCGGGCGCCTTGTGGTGGTTTACCAGAGACATTGTCAGCTGATTATGGTCGCTGGCTGTGGTCTGTCGGACTTCGAAGGTTTGTACTTTGCTCAGAAGGGGTCTGGATACATAGATGTAGTCGATGGTCGCTTTTAATGGGCCTTGTTCCCAGGTCGGCAGACGATTTTTATTTGGGAAGGCGAAGTTTAGGTTTTCGAATTTTCTAGAGGACATCAAGGAAGACCATAGGTGACCTCTTTTCAATGCTGTTGTAGTTTGCGAGGATGCGTCCAATGTTCGCACTTCCTTGGGGCATTTGGCGTTCAGGTCACCACAGATGATGATTGAAGAGACCTGTCGTGTTGCTTGGATTTCATCGATCAGGTTTTCCATCATTAAGAGGTAGGACTGGTGGTTTACTGCCGCCGGGTTCCAGTAGGTGTTAATCACCACTATTTGTGATGGACTGGAGGAGGGTTTTTCAGCCCATTCGATTAGTACTGCTAGTATTGAGAGATTTGCTTGAAGGGTAGACTTAAGGGTCAACCCGATTCCCTGTCGGCAGGCCAGAAGGAGGCCTGATGTCGGCCGACCTAGGGCTCCTTTGTTGGCTGGGGCTAGAATTGTATCGTAACCATCCATAGCTGGATTTTGTCTGAGCCAGGTCTCTTGAAGACAAATGATGTCGAATGAGGCTAAGTTTGCGTCACCCGTTGTGGTGAGATGTAGATGGCCTCTCGTATTCCATGAGCAAAGCTGTAGTGATGATGTGAGTCGGTCGGCGTTCCGTTTTCCCATGGGTTCTCCAAGGTGGCCTGCGAATTGCTATTTGGATTTAGACCCGTGTGATAGGGCCTTTGGGAGCCAGGCCCACAGCTCCTGTAGTTTCGCGGCTGATTTTGAGGCTGTAGAGGCGCTTTCTGTTTGGGCTCTGGTGTTCGTCCTATTATTTTCCGCCATAGACACGGTCTTGGTCAAGTTTAGTCGGTCAACTTTTGGCTGTTGAGGCTTCGAGATCGTCGCTTCTATGAGCTTGTTCGACTTGTCGCACCTAGGGATGACCAGTTTAAGTTCTCGATGGCTCTCCAGTGGCTTTGAGGATGAGTTTACCACTGTTCGAGTGAGCTCTGACAATCTTTGTGGCTCCGCTTTCTGCTCTTTCTCAGAGGTTTTGTCCTTTCGGGCCGATTTTCTTTCTGGGTTGATTTTCTCCCTGCTTTGCCAATTTTGAGAATCTGTTTGCACAGTGTATCCTAGCGCAGCCAGGTCGCTTGTTGCGTCCACAATTTTAGTCTTTATGTGCTTTGAGATTGGGTAGATATAGGCTTTCGCTCTTTCATTGGAGTGGTATGGGTCAATGATTTTTAGATCGGTGGACTTGATCTTCCGGAGGGTTGGAATCAGGCTGAATAGCGTGAGGATCCCTCTTCTGTTCAGTATGATGTCGTCGTCGTTTTCAGCGTGTTGTTCAAGCTTGATCGGGGACTCCCTCGTGGAGTCATGTCTTTTCCGGTGTTGTTCCGTCCTTGAAGTAAAGTGGGAGCGCAGGTGTTGCCCCCTGTTGTCAGTTTTTCTTAGTTCCGAGTGTGTATTTTCTTTGGACTTTTGGTGGAGGTCCTGAGTTCGTCGTGCCTTCTGAGGGCTGTATTGGGTGCTAGAGGCTGACTTTTTGCGAGTTGGCCTCTCGCGAGCTTGAGGATATGTGAATGACACCGCTCTGGAGCTCATAGGGCTACGGGAGGTAGCAGGTTTCCGACTATGGAGGAGTTTCCTGCGCTCTTCCAAGGTAATAAAGTTGTATGGCGAGTCCTCTTCTGACGATTCTTTTGGGTCTTCTTTTTTTGCATTTTGATCAACTTTAGGTGAAAACGGCTGTGGCTTTAATGGTTGTGGCGTTTTCACATTTTTGTCAAGTGGTGGGTCTTCGGTGTCTTCTAGGTATTGAGAGATGTTCATCAGAACCTCATCTTCTAAGAAGTCCTCCAGTGGTGGGTCTTCGGTGTCTTCTAGGTATTGAGAGATGTTCATCAGAACCTCATCTTCTAAGAAGTCCTCCAATGATCTGGGGGAGGCTTTTGAGGTTGATTTGTTTGTGACCGGACTCCGGTCCAAGGATCTTTTTTTCTCTTTCTTTTTTGTTGGCCGTGAATTTAGTCGCATTGCTGGGTTTTGATTCTGGATTTCGGCTTTTCCCCCACTAGGATTGATTTTTTTTTCCGATCTCGTACCTGTAAACAACGGGTACGGGGGGTCTATCGCGCTCACTATCGGATTCGAGGGGAGCGAAACGTTTACTGTTTCATCTGTGATGACAATCACCTCTTGTGGTTCAGGAATTGGTAAACCTGGGTCCAGTTGCTTGTTGAGGAAAGTGCTGGCGGGTGGAAATGAATGTTGTGCTGAGGAGATTTGGCCTCCCAGATTATCCCCCACACAAGATGGAATGGGGAGGTTTGTCATACCTTTGTGTCCTATTTCCATGGCTAGCTTTAGGGTTTTGAATTTGTCGTCTAAAGCTGTGATGAATCCTTCCAAAAAAGTTAGTTTCGAAAGCATTGTGGCTTGCATCACTGAGTTGTCTTTCAGATTTTCGTTGATGCCTTCGTATAGTTTGGTAAACGGATTCATTGCAATGGTGATGGCTGACATTATTGGGAGAAGGTCTCTCTTATGTTGCGTTGCAGGCTCCATTGGCGAACCCTGGGGTGGAGGACACTGTTTAGGAGCCGGCGAAAGTGAGCTGGATTCGTTTAAGATCCGTCTTACTATGGGCGAGGGAGGTAGATCAGGTGGGCCACCACTGAGTCGCCCTGGTAGGTGTGATTTTGGAGGGAGGGCGGCTGAAGCTCCGTCCTGCTTGGTGCTTGTTGGCCGTTCCTTAATTGGTCTGGTCGCTGCTGCATTATTTGAGGGAGTTTCGAGCTTGTGTTCTGTTTGCGGGGGGGTTAACTTTCGTGGTTCGGTGGATTGGTCTTGCGGTGACTGAGTCCCTGTCTGTTCTGGAGTTTCGGAGGGAGCGTTTGATTTTGATTGGTTCGACTGTTGGGGATCTTCACTGACTGGTTGTAAGGCTTTGAGGTAAGCCAGAGCCGAGTTTTCTCTAATTGGGGCTAATTGTGTCGTGACAACGAGCTTTTCTGTGTGTACGATAGCTCGGTTGATTTCTGTGGTTTGTTTCGGCGTAATTTCCCTGTTTGATGTGTGCTGGGACCCCGATACTCATTTTAGAGTCGGGTCAATTTGCTTTACTGATTTCTCCTGTAGGGCCTGTTTCAGGGGAGAAGCAGATTGTATGTCGTTTGCACGGTTTTGGTGTTGAACACACGGGTTTGTCGGAATGATTATTTTCCTCGCTTTTTCAGGTGGTTGGCACGTTTTTATTGCCTCCAGTATTTCCTCATCGGTAAGGTCCACTTGCCTGGAGAGAGGCTCTGGCGCAAAAGCATGGAAGAAGTTAGTTACAAGGGTAGCAACCGATGGTTTTGTTGATTTCGAGCCCAAAGGTTTTTTTGATGCTTGGCCGTTTTTTTGGTTTTTTGACATGTGTAGTCTAGTTGTGCTTTTTTGCGTTTTTTTTGTAAGTTTTGAAGGTGCTTTCTTCCAGGTGGATCTTGAGTTTCCTGTGTCAGGGGACTCTGTCTCTTTCCTGGTGCGTTTTTTTTTTGTTTTTCGAGTCCGCCAGGGACACGGGCGGTGGTGGCGTGAATTCTTCCAGAACAGGGGCCTGATCTTCATTTCCTATAGTCCCTGAGGCTCTGTGCTCGTCTGCTGAGTGGCGAGGAAAAACTTTTGGTGACTTGCTGAGATGCACTTGCGGTTTCATTTGTATTGACGCGTTGGTGACTTGGTTTTCCTTGATTATATCTGCGTTACTTTCAGGACCTCTATACTCTACTGAGGAGTCTGTTGGGCCATTTCGTGGCGGGCGAGGTGGTTGCGCGTCCTCCTCGGCGGTGGATGTGGCCTTATGACCGTCGAGCCCTTCCCACTGTGTGTCCCAACTTGCCGTGGGGTGGGCGATGGAAACCGGCTCCTCCCCCAGAAAGGCCCGCGAGTGCGCAGCCTCTTTCGGGGCCATTTTCATGGAGGCCGTTGCCGAGTGAGCGGGACTTCGTTCTCCCTCACGGCCGCTTTGCGGCGTCCGATCCGCGCTCTCTACCGGTGCGGGCCCCTCCCCCCGCTCCCGGTCCTCGATCCTCCCTCCGGAGGCCATCGGGTCCCGGGGCTGTGGGGGTGGGGGCCGCAGGCGAGGGCGCACTTGGCGGTAGCTGGTGGAGGTCGTGGCCAGGACAGGAACTCGTTGGCGCGGGCACAGGGGCGCCGGCAGGTCGCCCTCAAGATTTAGACTCAATGGGCCCGGCACCGGAGATGCTGCCTCTGATGTCCGCCGAAGTAGGTCCTCTGCTTCCTCCGAGTTGTTTTTTTGGCAGGTTATTTCGGGTGTTGATGTGCTGGGCCCTGGTTTTTCTAAGAGGTCCTGTTTCAAACGGGCATTTGCCGTTGTACCTATTAAGGTTTTTAAGTGTTTATGTGGTGGGCCCAGCAGAAGTTGAGGTTGTACGCTGTGATATTGTAGGCTTTTTTCTACAGCGGGGCGTGGGTGCGCGCTTCGAAGCAGACGACCCTCCTGTATATCCGTGCGGTCTCGGTCCGTGGCTGTGACTATGGAGGTGGGGTCCGCTAATGATGCCGCCATTTCAGTTGTTTCAGACGTGCACAGACTGCCACAGACTGCAACTCTACAGCCAACTCCGCGGCCGCTCCGCGGCTGGGTGGGGGTTTTATGGGTCCTCCCACGTATGAGGCTAGACACAGTAGAGAGACTCCTGTCTCTGGAGAAAAGATTGGAGCGACTGCCACAGACTGCAACTCTACAGCCAACTCCGTGGCCGCTCCGCGGCTGGGTGGGGGTTTTATGGGTCCTCCCACGTATGAGGCTAGACACAGTAGAGAGACTCCTGTCTCTGGAGAAAAGATTGGAGCGACTGCCACAGACTGCAACTCTACAGCCAACTCCGCGGCCGCTCCGCGGCTGGGTGGGGGTTTTATGGGTCCTCCCACGTATGAGGCTAGACACAGTAGAGAGACTCCTGTCTCTGGAGAAAAGATTGGAGCGACTGCCACGGACTGCAACTCTACAGCCAACTCCGCGGCCGCTCCGCGGCTGGGTGGGGGTTTTATGGGTCCTCCCACGTATGAGGCTAGACACAGCAGAGAGACTCCTGTCTCTGGAGAAAAGATTGGAGCGACTGCTACAGACTGCAACTCTACAGCCAACTCCGCTCCATTTATATTGTAGCAGCAGTTTTGACATGTATCTTTCTGCGCAGATCCAATAAAAACATATATCAACTAAAACACAAAAAGCACTAAAAAATAACACACATCTCATTCCCATTAGCCACACTGGATTCATGCTAAATTGCAAAATCATATCAACATCTCTGTCACCCCAGCCACCAATATGGAGCATGCCATTCAAACTTCTCTTTAGCAATGGTACCCTTACCAACTACCCCAACAGGTGCCATCAGATATCCCAGCAATCAGTGCAGTGCCTAGCTCGTGACTGGTTGTGAACTCAGAGCACATTTTTGTGATGTACTCAACAAGGTGTGCTTCTTGGATATCGCACCTAGCCCCCATTGGTTAGATAAGTAGATAACTGTTCCAGATATCATTATTATTGACTTGATAGATGTAGTAGAGCTTCTTTTGCATAGTGTACACTCAACAATGATTCGAAGAGGTAATAAAATGTGCTGCCATTAACCTGCTTTCAGCAACCTGTGGTTCCTGCAGAGGTCTTCCGATTCAGGCTGATGATAAAATATGAATAAAATATGATACGCTAAAATATATCAAACTGTATTGTGAAATAGTTTACTGAACATTTGGAAGGATTGGACATAGCAGCGTTTGTTAATGCAGCTATTCTAAGCCAAATGAGTCACAGGGGGCAGGTCGTTTGTAGTGTACAGGAAGGTGTGTGTGTTTCATGGGTTTTTTGCACATGGTGAATGTAGATTGTGTGCTTAAAATGGCGGCGCCAGGCCATAGTCTGTGCATATGCATGCACATTCACAAAGAGAGGTGCACATATATGTGAACCCAATGGCCGGTCTTTTTCCTGTGGTGGGTCTGCCCAGGCATAGGGAATGGTAGAGGGAAGAACATTAACACAAGCTCTCATATAATGCACGTCCTCTGGAAGGTGTGTCATCGTGGAGGGCTGGCGGTGCCTCCACCTCTGCACACTTGGTAATGGAACTAAGTACCTGTCCGCACTCTTGGTCAACAAGTGGGGCCGGGCAACATGGAACTTGTGCTGCACTCATGTCCTTCACAAAACAAGCTCTCCTTTGCGAATGAGGACCCGTGTGACGTAGAGACTAGACGCACACTACTATACGTATCTCAGTGTGTAACCGGCGGTTGGAAGAATTAGCTCCTGCGATTCTTTGCTGTTAAGGGAAATCTTCGGCCACTGCACACAATGACGCATGCGTTTTCAAATTTGCCAACGAAACAGCAGTCATTCTCCTTCAGCCATCTAGCGTATCAGGCGTACTCCTTTGTAGTCTTTCCTAAACATCTTCCCTTCAACGAGCAATCAAGGGGTACAACTACAGAAATGTGGTGGGAGTGTTATGCCTTTAATCTTGGGTGTAATTTATACAACAAACAAAGTCACGTGCTTCCCTAATAATTTAGATGTAAGCACATGTTGTTTTATTCAAGAAGGCTACAGCCAGCAGCAAGGCTCACAGCCCTGAAATCTGAATTAAACTAGGACAGAAGCTGGCTAGGCTATAATAACATTTGTATAATTTTATTTTCGCCCTTGGCTCAGTTCATTTCCTCTTACAGAGCTTGCATGAAATTGGTTCTACACAATCGGCAGTCACCTTAGTGGCTGTTCATTGATATGGGGACAGACAGACCTGAAAGAGAACGCCTGCTTTCCGGAGACTGTTTACATCCACAAAGCCAGGTGCTCTATGGTCACTTCTGGCAAAGGTTCACTCTGGTTTGAAGAAAACGCCCTGCTACGCGTCATTTCGCCTTGTCCCCCGCAGAGAATGTTTTTTATTTCTCTCCCTTGTACTGTGTGTAGATTAAGAATTAGAACTATCAAATATATGCAAATGTGTTGTTTTATTCTTTTCTTGAGACCCGGAGCTATGCGATCTGAGCTCTCTGACTTCCCTTCCAGTGCGAAGAAAAAAGGCGTGTGTGAGAGGTGGCAATGAACGGGTGCACTGCCAAAAGTACTAGGAGACAAACAGAATGCTAGCCAGTGTTCAAAGGGCAACGTTTTTCTTTCTTTGAAATTATTTTTCACACCACTGTTACTGCCAAGAGGCAATGACAAAGCTTATGGGTCCGGCCATGTGTTAATGTGATGAATGTATTAAGGTGGCCATGGAAATGTGCAGGGAAGAACAATCCTAACAGTGGAGCGCCAGTTATCTGGATACTTGATGGAATGGGAAA